>NC_140584.1:773991835-774551835 GCF_964204655.1 Triturus cristatus | reverse complement strand
ATGCTCCACTTCATCAGAGCTGTTCTGGACACAGCGCAGGTTCGGGTCTATCCTCTTGAGTGGCGAGTCCAGGATATTTAGGCTATGGTAGTGATGTTTCACCTCTATCCTGTATCTGTGAGTCTGAATGCGACTTCAGTGCTTCATGGCCTCCTGTATCCTGCTGGTAGATAATGCCATGTGGCACATGATGGCTCTGCAGTGGGACCTGTAGTTCCAGTGGGTGCCGCAACGGGGGAATCTCACCGACCTAGACCAGTTCTCAGCGGGAACTGTGAATGATCTGCAGTGGTGGTTGACAAACTGCGATTGGGCCAGAGGCAGACGCCTCTTCCTTCATCAACCAGATCTCACGGTGGTGACAGATGCATCACTTCTGGGATGGGGTGGTCACCTGGGAGAGGTGGAGATCAGAGGACTCTAGTCACTGGTGGACACCGGGCTCCACATCAACTTGCTGGAGCTTCGATTGATTTGTTTTGCACTAAAAGCCTTCTAACAATCTCTCAAGGGAAGGTTAGTTCAGGTATTCACAGACCACACCACCACTATGTGGTACTGCAGTAAACGAGGTGGGATTGTGGACCCTATGCCAGGAGGCTCTAAGCCTCTGCACTTGACTGAAACAGGGCACATCCCTGGTGGTTCAACACCTGTCAGGTTCCCGGAACGCCAGAGCGAACTAACTCTGCCATAGGTGCCTAGCTGATCACGAATGGCGTCTCCATCCAGAGGGTATCGCAAGGTCTCTTATGGCGTCTCCATCCAGAGGGTATCGCAAGGTCTATTTCGGCAATGGAGAGAGCTTTGGTTAGATCGGTTTGCCTCCAAAGAGAACACGCAATGTCAGGTTTTTTTAATCACAAATTTTATTGATTTTGTTTTAAACGTTACAATATTCCGAGGTGGCATGAAGCAGTACAGATTCAAGAAGAATTATCAAAGTACATAAATTAATTATCTAACTTCAACACCCACACCGGGTCAATAACAAAGAAAACATTGTTGTCCAGTACTAACATTGTCCCATTTCAACGCAATGCAAGTAGTTTTGCGCGTTGAAGTTTCCAAGGTGGCACTCGCTTCGTGATTCTTTTTGTCTTGAGTGGAGGACATTTCTCGAGTACGCATTTCCATCCATACCACACGTGTCCAGAGTGCTCAAGTAGATCAAGAGTGACCGGGCCCAAGCATGGAGAGTTTGATATCCCGAGCTTCTGAAATTAGGCTGCCCCTTTGGGAGGATCATCTGTCGCAGCAGCAGGGGAGGTCCTCCACCTGAGCCTGTCCACTTTCCACCTCCTTATGTGGAGATTTAGTGGTGTCAGTTGACAGCTTTTGACCTTCCTCCTGAAGTCTACAAGGTTATTCTGGCAGCCAGGCATCCCTCTACCAAGTCTGTTTATGCCTGCCGATGGCAAACATTTTGTAGATATTGTACAGAACGGTCTGTTGACCCCCTGTATGCTCTGACATTTTTCTTTTCATTCTTTCTTTGGCCCAGCAGAGCTCTGCTCTGGGCACTCTGAAGGGTTATATTTCAGCCATTTCTTCTTCGCTAAGGTTATCAAATCAACCGTCTTTTTAAATCTCAAATTGTACATAGATTCGTGAAGGGGCTTTAGGAAAGTGCCCCTTTTGGGATGGTTGCCCCCTAACTTTTTGCTTGATGTTGATGCTCTTTGATTAAGAGTGCCCTGGGTTCCTGCCTACCAGGTACCCAGGGCCTATGTTCTTTCCCTAAATCTTTACTGTTACACACACAAATAGGCAACTCCCTGGCTACATGCAAGTCCCTTGTAAAAGGTAACATAGATGCCAAGGGCACTGTCACCAGGCAATGTCTCTTAAGGACTATTGTACCACCCATGGGCCCTATACATACATACATACATACATACATATATATATATATATATATATATATATATATATATATATATCATACATACCTACCACCACCACCACCCCTCGATTCCAACCTTTACCTACCTGAAATGCCCCTAAATTTAGTATCTAGTAGCAACCCTGAACCTTGCCTCCTCCGAGAAGAAGGACCGAAGAGCCGAGCTGAAAGTAAAAGATGAGGACACCATCTGACTCATCCCCAGCCCTACTGGCCTGTCCTGACCTGCTCCAGCGGAATCCCGCTGTCTACTAGCCCCCCAGAACCTGGAGGACCTGCCCTGCCTTCCCCAACCAGACTTTGTCTCCCGTGAGCACCGTATTTGCTCACCAAACAGAATCTGGCTCCGGCCAAATCCACGAGTCTGCACCTGAGGCCCGAGTTAGAATGGCCCAATACCACGGGGAGGTCTCTCTGGCTATTTTGACCTGGGATCTGGCGATCTCTGACCTACCTCAAGTTGCCAGCCGATGCCTGCAGCCCCTTTCTGGAGCATCACTCTGACCGAAGCCGGTAAGAAAAACCCGACGCCAAAAGACACCCCTGCACCCCACGTCTTTGGGTGGCCCAACCGACGGTGTCTTGGCATCCCACTACATCCCAACATACCTCTCCAACTATTGGTTGCCTCCAGAAGATCTTCATCCCCAAGTATACAGTGTTTGTTGCAGCTGGAGAATCCCCATTGAAAACAGGGCACCCAATGCCAAATCAACACCCTGCACCCGGCCGCCCATGTGCCTTGTGTGCTAAATCAGATCTCCCTTTGCCATGAGCTTAAGTTCAGGAGCTTTGCTCCCACAACCTTGTGGCCTGCTCGTAAGCAACCTCTGACTGGAGGCCCACTATACCCTATTGGATAACATTGGGCCTCTGCACTCTGCACCCAGCTGCTCTGGTGCCGCTGAGGGTGCTTTGAGAGTGCATCCTTGACCCTGGGGGAGCCCTTGTACTAACCCCAGAAACCCAACTCCCAAAACCAAATACTTAACTGTAAACCGATAACTTTACGTTCGAGGCATATGAGCTGCAGATCACACACTTAGGATAGTAGATCACCATCTGGTGTTGGGCTCGGATGCTTGCAGGTTGTTGTTGTCTTCGGAAGAAGTCTTTGGTCACAAGATAGGTGACTCTTCCCTTGGACGACAGTGTGCATGGGCATCAACTCCATCGTTAGATTGTTTTTTTCCGCCATTGGGTTCGGATGCAACTTTTCCGCTCCGGTTGGAAATATCAATTCCAAGCGAAAAACTTCACAACAAAACATCGAAACACCTTCATCCTCGACATCGATTACATCGGCTCGATTCCGGACGTCGACGCGTGCCGATGGGCCTATCCACGCCGTGAGGCCTACTGCTCACGGAAAGGACGCCGTTCAAAAAATGCCCCCAGTGTGGAACAAAATTTCCACACAGTGACCACCACAAAGTCTGCAACCTGTGCCTATCACCGGAACACGACGAGTCCAGCTGTTCAGCCTACGCATCCTTTTGATCCAAAAAGACCATTCGGGATCGAAGGGCTTGACGTCGCATCAAGGCACAAAGGTCAGCTCCGGAACCAGAGGGCATCTTTGATGAAGGCCCCGATGTCTTGGAAGAAGATTCAGAAGATCTGCAAATAATTTTCAAAGCAGACGACTCAGACGACCCCATCACTCCTGGGCAACGTGTGAGTACTACTGCCCCTGCCCCAACCCCACCAAAACCAAAGGCATTGGTCAAGACGTTGCCTGCTGGCCCCAGTCCAGACCGAAAACATCCTTCAGAAGCTCCGCCTCCGGGCTCGGCTCCGCAGAAACATAAGCCTTCCAGTAGCTCGGGACTGAGCAAACCGCATGTCATTGTCCAACCGGCACCAACGGCACCGAAGACAAAAGACCACTTGAGCCCGAAATTGGCTCCAAAGCCCTCGGCCCCGAAAACACCAAGGCCAATAGACACACCGGCACCGAAGGTTCCCAAGCCCACAGATACACCTTCGGCTCCGAAAACCACATCGGCACCGAAACCATCATCGGTACTGAAACCACCGGCTAAGGACTCTCATACGTCTCCGAAAGCCAAACAAGCTACCGATCAACCAAAACCTCGATCGGAACCGAAAACATCGGTACCAAAGACTGTTCCTGAAGAACAAGAACTTTTTCATCCAGATCCAAGGCAGAAAAAGATCTATATCAACCCCAAGACTGGACATGTCACCGCGGTGCCATGTAAAAAACGGAAACTGGACACACCACCTGCCCCAGTTCCTGTAAATAGGAACTACTCTTCCACATCCCCTATCCCTCCTTCCTCTCCTATACTGCCTCCTATCCCCCCCCTCTGCCTACACCACCATTACCTATACCCTCTCCATCTCATACACCACCACCACAGGGTGATTATGATGACCTAGGGGGGTGGGATTGATCCTAATGATCCGTTCACAGATCCAGACACCTCACCACTGGATGATTGGGCATTCCCCTTGCAAGACATGCCTGACCCTCAGCCATATCCCTCAAAACCATCGCCTCCTGACGATCACCTGGGGTTTGGACAGTTATTAAATAGAGCAGCAATATACCACGGCGTCACAATGCACTCAGACCCACCAGAGGAAGACTTCCTATTAGACACATTCGAACAGACTCAAAAGTCTGTACAAATTCTTCCCATGATTAAAGGAGTCATAAATCATACCCCCGAAGTCTTTAAAGACACCGTTCGTGCCAGGGTTTCCCAACCCACGGATCGAAAAGAAATATAGGCCTGCTCCTGAAGATCCTAACTACATCAAGGGCCAACTCCCTTTGGATTCTTCGGTCGTTTCCAATGCTCGGAAACGTGCCATCTCCCAAACCACAGGAGATCCACCACCCCCAGACAAAGAATCCAAACTATTGGAGACCTCTGGCAAAAGAGTAGCAGCACAAGCCGCTAATCACTAGCGTATTGCCAACACCCAAGCCCTACTAGAATGCTATGACAGGGCCCACTACGATCAATTAGAGACTCTTACAACATCTGCCAGACCAATACAAAACCCAGGCCAATGACCTCATTCAGGAGGGAAAGCTCATTTCAAATGCAGCAATTAAATGTGCACTTGACACCGCAGACACCGCCTCTAGAGCAATTAACACAAGTGTTCTCCTTCGACGACATGCATGGCTACGCATCTCTGGCTTTAAGTCAGAGGTACAAAGTACCATACTTAGTCAGCCATTCAATCAGGAACAGCTCTTTGGGCCAGCAATAGACTCTGCTCTTGAAAAAATGAAAAAGGACACAGACGGCTAAGTCCATGGGAGCATTACAATCTCCCCAACCACGTGGCTCCTTTCGGCGCTCCTTCTATAGAGGAGCCTCCAAAAATATTGTAACGGACACCCCCTCTACATTCAAAACCGCCACACACACATCTGCCAGTAGAGGATATTTTAGAGGCGGATACAGAGAAAACAACAACAAAGGGCGAGGTCGAGGTAATAACACTCGCACCTCCCCTGCCACAAAACAGTGACTTTCCTCCACTCCCCCCAGACCATTCCACTCTGGTCGGGGGAAGACTAACACAGTTCCTACCTGTCTGGAACTCCATCACAACAGATAAGTGGGTCAAACAAATTATCCAGTATGGTTACTGCTTGGAACTCACAACTACCCCCTCTCCCCCCCCCCCCCCCCCCCATACCACCCAAACAGAGTTCCATGTAACAAGAACATCTTACACTCCTCAAACAAGAGGTTCTCTCATTGCTTCAAAAGCACGCAATAGAACCACTTCCCTTAGAATATCAGGGTACAGGGGTATATTCACTCTACTTTCTAATCCCCAAAAAGGACGGGACTCTAAGACCAATACTCTACCTCAGACTCCTAAATCTGTATATCAACTCAGATCATTTCCATATGATCACTCCTCAGCAAGTGCTCCCACTACTGCAACAAGGTGATTTCCTTACCACACTAGATCTCAAGGACGCCTACTTCCACATTCCCATACTTCCTGCCCAGAGGAGGTATTTAAGGTTTGTGGTGGACGGACAACACTACCAGTTTACAGTCCTCCCATTCGGGGTAACAACCGCACCCAGAGTACTCACAAAATGTCTAGCAGTAGTAGCAGCACATCTCAGACGGCAACAAATTCATGTCTTCCCGTATCTAGACGACTGGCTAATAAAAGCCAAGTTATTCAACAAGTGTGTCCTACACACTCGCCAAACTCTCCAAATTTTACACACCTTGGGATTCACAATAAACTATCCCAAATCTCACCTCCAAACTGCTCACATACATCAGTATCTAGGAGCCACCATAAACACCTCCACAGCCCTAGCATATCCCAATCCAGCCAGGAATTTTGCGATAAGAGCTTGCATATTGGCTATATGCAAGCTCTTATCACAAAATTCCAAATCCAACACTCTCTTCCAGCAAGAGTGTTCATGTAACTCATAGGCATGATGGCATCATGCATCTTCATTGTGCCTTATGCCAGATTTCAAATGCACCCCTTGCAAGAATGTCTAGCACGTAAGTGGATATCCAATAGAAGGGGGGCCCCTAATGGTAGGATAGGTAGGCAGAAGGAATAGGGGACAACTAGAATCAACAAAGAGAAAAAACACCGACTGCCTACTCACGATAGATATGTATAAGCCCAAGTAGGGTCTAGATTAAACAAACAAGATAGGATAACAGCTGACCCAAAAAGAACAAAAGAAGAAGAGTAATCCATAGTGGATTTATTTAAATAAACGAAAATCAGGATAATATTCGTACGCAAAATTTCACCAAGATAAATGAATTACACAATACAAATAAAGGACGGTCCCACACAACAACAGACATACATACAGTCATTCATACAGCACACTCGTGGGTTCAGTGCAGAGCATATTTACACAAACATATATATATTTTTTTATAGATATATGTATATATTAAGGGTGTTAAGGAGAATTAGTTCGCTCCCAGATTATTGTAGATATGCGAAGTCTTCGGGTAGGCACTTGTAAGTAAACGCCAACGCACGTTTCGGTGTTCAACCCAGCACAGGGCTACACCTTCATCAGGGCGACGGTGATGTTAAACGTGTGGGACACAGCAAAACCTTTTAGTCCGATATGCGTTTAAGAAAAGACTCCTCTTGGTGGGGTTCAACGACTCAAGAGGGTATCGGGAAGCTAATCAGGAAACTGTCCGGCGAGGGACCACCTTCAGGAAAACAATCGGAAGCGGTGTGGTCCAAGTAAGAGATAATTAGCATCAGGGGCTGTTCTTTTAGTAAAATTAGAAATATCAATCCACATAGGCTGGGCAAGGGGATAAACGCGTTCCGTAATTCCGGCGGCGTCGAAGGGTGAAGGATACAGGAGGAAACCTCCTCACCAGTATAAAGCGGTAATCAATCGCGCAGTACTTCAATGGAGTCAGCGATTCAGCACCAGGAGAGTACAACAAGATCTAGAGATAAACAAGGGACGTGGATAAAAGGCGTTGTTCAGGCGGTGATATTTCAAACCGTGAAACGTTCAGGATAAAGCTAGATGGCGTCAGTGGAACCAGGCTCACGGACAACTTACGGATCTGGTGTTGGTGGACAGCCGCACACATCGCTCTCTCAAATGGTGGAACATAACAAACCTCTCCAAAGGGCGGCCGTTCCTAGAGCCTCTTCCACAGATCGTGCTGACAACGGACGCATCGCTCACAGGATCGGGAGCCCACCTCCTCAGCCACACCACTCAGGGCAAATGGTCAACTCACCAAAAAATGCTCCATATCAATTACCTGGAACTGCTAGCAGTGTTCCTAGCACTAAAATCATTCCAACTACAAATAGAGAGTAAGGTGTTATCTACTTTTATCTCTGCCTATCTTTGAGGATCCACTGGACTCTGTACACTATACCTTACTTTGGTATAATGTATACATAATGACAAACAAAGAGGGTCTTAGGGAATTTAAAGACCTGCCAAGGGTTTAGTCCCTAATCTCAAAATGTCAACAAACAGAAGAACCCGGGGTCTATATACTAACTACCAGTCTGTACTAAGTGCTCATACAATGATCATGAACCAATAACTACCCCAAAAAACAACTGTAGAATAGAAACACAACCCTTAGAAATAGTTGGATTCCCATCAAAATCGCAAACTTGATCAATCTTATCATCTGGGTATCCAGCCTTCCATCCACTTCTCCTCTTGACCAATGAGGATTCAGCTGTGGATTAAATCATAAAGGGGGTCTTCAAAAGAGACCGCAACGAAAGGGATAGATCCCCGGGTTCTTCCGTTTGTTGACCTAGTGTATACATAGCCAGCTTCCTACAGGTGCTTACATATTTGTTTTCCCCTCACCATTTATCATGCCCCAGTGGGAGCTTAACCTAGTTCTCACCTATTTGATGTGTGCACCTTTCGAGCCACTGCACAATTGCCCAATCCGGCTGTTTACTATAAAAACAGTCTTCCTAGTAGAGGGTAAGCGAATTGCAGGCTCCATCCTCTCCACCTCCTTACCTGACCGCCGTTCCGCACTAGGGCGTCTTACTTGCCTAATGTACTTTATCTCACCTGGAACGTGCTTCCTGGTGAGATAAAGAATTGTCCCACTATCCTGGCCTTCAGAAAAGCTTTAAAAAAACCTGTTCGTAAATTAGGTTCAATTCTGGATTGCATGGCAACCTTCGTTTTCCATCCGGCTCAAGCGCCTAGACGCTGTTTGGCATTTTTGCGCTAAATAAATGTTAAATAAAATCATGTAGCAACACCTTTCCATCTAGGGCAATCTGTTACCTTGCCTACCTTCTATGCTCTCCACATCCTTCCAAAGAAGAAGAGTGTCTCCACCGTCTGGACCCAAAAAGATTTATTGTTCCGCCTTGTCTGCACCAAAGAGTTACGGGTGGATGGCCAGCTCCTTTAGGGTACATTGGAGCAAAGAAGGGTTGTGCTGTGCAGAAGAAGAGCATCTCACATTGGGTTATCCTCTGCATAAAAATCTGCTACGCCTTGGGAAAGGAACAGCCCCCTGAAGGCCTTAGAACTCATTCAACCAGGACCAAGGCCGCCACCACAGCTCTTCAGCATGGTTTTCCAGCCCTCGACATCTGCCAAATGGCTACTTGAGTGTCCCTGCACGCGTTTGCCAAACAATACTACTTTGATAACCAGGTCCATAGGGAAGGCCTTTCCGGCTGTTAGGTCCTACAGGACTTTCTGGTCTAGCACTTTACCGCAGTCCCTCCTCCAGTGATGGTATTGCTTGGGTATCTGTTCTAAGGTTGGGAATCTGCGGCTAGATGTCTCTATCAGATGGACAAGTTACTTACCTTCGGTAACGCCTTATCTGGTAGACACATGATCTGACTGCAGATTCCTTACCGACCCACCCATCCTCCCTGCACTGCGGATCAGCTTAGTGTCAGGGCTGTTCGACTTTAGGGCCCTTGTTGTCTTTTAACACACCATGGTCAGTCGCTTCATGGCTCCGTGCTTCTGGTGTGGAAAGTCGTAAAATGTACTGACGTCAGCGCGCCGATGTGGGGCCTATATAGATGATGTGGATGTCATGACTCCACCTAATGGCATGCAGGGATATTGCTATAAATAATCTCTGTGATCCAGCCTGACGCCCGAATGTTCTAGGGTAGGGAATCTACAGCTAGATCATGTCTCTACCAGATAAGGTGGTACCGAAGATAAGTAACTTGTCCTTCAGCAGCAAGAATGACTTATGACCACTGTCGAAGCTGATAAAACTCATTTCAACTATAGTAACTTCTCCACGGAAGACCAGATCATAGAGCCTTTGCCAGTTCAATAAGTGGAAATACCTTGAAATACCTGT
Source organism: Triturus cristatus (assembly GCF_964204655.1). Taxonomy (NCBI): domain Eukaryota; kingdom Metazoa; phylum Chordata; class Amphibia; order Caudata; family Salamandridae; genus Triturus; species Triturus cristatus. The sequence continues at coordinate 774,542,073 of NC_140584.1, read as the reverse complement.
ATATCTATGGTACAATTATTTCCACCCAAGATGTTGCCTCAGAATGTTTCATCAGGTGTGGCAATAAATGAAGAACAAGATGACCCGAATATTGATGACATAGCTTTCTTCAGGATAGGTGGTGACTACGACACTGATGAAGAAGCTGCAAGGCGGCCTGATCTTAAAATAAGATAGGATATTCAGACAGTGAACAGAAACTGCGTACTCTGGTACGCAAGGTTAGAAAATTACGTTTACTAAGAAAATGTAGAATATGTTGTAGCTTCTCCTTTAAGTTTGGTTCTGTAGTGGAATGTGATGACATGGGAAAGAATGTACGGGGGACTGAAGGGACAGTTGGAGTTGGAGACCGCTGTCACGGCTGTACATCTAGTGGGTGTTTAGAATAAACTCATTATGAAGACTTACTGTGTATCTTCATTATAATACTGGCGACGATTTAGAGAAAACAGCCACCAAGGAACCCTGCGTGACACTGAAAGAACGGGAGGAAGAAAAGAAATGTCCGTTCTTTGTCTTTATTTATTGATTGAAATCGGAAGGCTGCCTGCGAAACTTGAGTTAAAAAAAAAAAAGAGAAGAAGAAGATAAGATCAACAAGCGTTCATCCTAAAAGGTTAGATTTAGTTCTTAAAAGTATCGAGGCTCGTGGTTTAACAGACGCGCATTAATTAAATTGGAGCGCGAGGAGAAGAATGTACTTAGGCGCGTTAGCTTAGCGCGTGATGGCAGCATGAGATAGGAGCGAAGAAGACAGCGCGTGAAAGCATTTTCTTTTTGCATCAAAGTTAGGAAAGGAATGCGGATGACAAACACACTGTTTTAAAGTACCAGAGTGCAGCGTGCAATGAATCAAGATTGATGGAAAAGGAAACATATAGAGCAAATTGAAGGAACTGTATATTGTAAAAAAAAAATACAGACGCTTTCACAGATCCACAATTTCATGCAAGCCAAGAGTAAAGTTGGAGCAAATCATTTTACATTACAGTTTTATACAACAATACAAGAAAAACAGCATTACAATTTTATTCAGAATAAAAGAAAGGGAAAAGGAACAGAATTGTATTATGCTAATCTTGAATGTGAACAATAATTTGACTCCACAACTCTCAACTGGAATTATATAGTTAAAGGAACAAGGAGTTTTATTTCCTGAACATCCAGAGTAATTTGCAAGAGAAGTTTGACCACTAGTTATTTTTAAATTGTTATTTTATTCTATGTAGTTAATTTATTATTTTAGATAATTATATTAGCTTATTTTATTAGTTTTTTGTGTTGAATTGTATTTCAGCATGGCGTCGTCTGGTGGCATGAGTCAACCACCTCAGTTTTTAAGTGAATGAGGTGAACCTGTGCTTCCTTGGAAGAAATGGAAACCACTCTTTGATTCATATCTTTTGGCCATTGGTGGTGAAAAGTTTTCTGCAATTAGGAAACCAGCTATATTACTACACAACCTGGGTACGGAAGGAAGAAATATCTATGACAGCTTAGATCCTATACCAATAGGCAGAGGTGCAGGTGAACCTAATGATGTGTATGAAATGAGTCTACTACAATTACAGAACCACTTAGGACCCCGCATAAATGTGGTTATGGAAAGACACAAATTCTTTATGCGTGTACAACCCAAAGTGGAGAGAGTAGGCAACTATGTGGCGGCATTAAAGTCTTTGGCACAGACTTGCAAGTTTGAGCAATTATCTGAATCCCTCATCCGTGACCAATTAGTATTGTATTTAAAGGAAGAGAAACGGTATGGAAAATGTATGACGCGAAACGAGGAGATAATCTTTTGGGCTGGCGCCATCAAAGGGATCTTGGCATCATTCTGAACCCCAATGCACCAAACCAAGTTATGCTGGTTTCACAACAGAGTGATGTTCAAGACATTTTAGGAAAGTTTCCAGAAGTTTTTAGTGATAAACTTGGGTGTGTTAATGGTTTTAACCATAAAATAATTTTTTTTTAAAAGTTCAACACCGATTGTACACAAAGTAAGGAAGGTTCCCAACCTTATGTTAGAACCCTTACAGGAAGAAATCAATAAGCTCCTAGATCTGCAAGTGATACAAGAGATAGTCGTCTGAATGGTTGGCCCCCATAGTTTTGGTTCCTAAGGATAACGGAAAAAAAATCAGGATGTGTGTGGATTTGAGAAGTTTAAACAACTGTATTTGGGTTGACAGACAACCCTTACCTAACATCAATGAGGCATTATCAAAACTGGGAGGTGCCAGCTTAATCAGGGTGATGGATTTATCTGCGGCATACCATCAGATTTTATTACATGAAGATTCCAGACATCTTAATTCTTTTGTAACCCCTTTAGGTGCATACAGATTTATTCGTATGCCTTTTGGTTTGGCAAGTGCTGCAGCCTGTTTTCAAAGAGTGATGAAAAATGTTTTGAGTGGTATTGAGTCTGTCTTATTTTTCCAGGACGATATTCTTGTCCATGGTCAGGATAGGGATAAACATGATGAGGTTTTATTCCGTGTTCTGTCAAGGTTGAAAGAACGGGGACTCACGTTGAAAAGTGAAAAATGCAGATTTAGAGTTAATTCTGTTTCTTATCTGGGACACTCAATTTCTGGCGAGGGTATCAGCCCTAAAGTTGATCTAGCGGATGCTAGTGTGCGAGGGTTGGGTGCTGTGTTATCACAGGTGGTGGATGGCAGTGAGAAGGTCCTTGGTTTTGCTTCTCGCTCATTGAAGGGTGCGGAAGAGCGCTATTCTGTGATAGAGCGTGAAGCTTTAGCTTGTTACTGGGCTATCAATCATTTCAGATTTCTTTTGTGGGGAATACCATTCCTTGTTAGAACAGACCACAAACCACTTTTACATATGTTTTCTTGCAGGAATGTTGAGAGCACTACACCTAGAATTAAAAGGTGGGTTGAGGGACTATAGGAATACAATTTTACCGTGGAATATTTGCCCGGTTTAAGAAATCTACCAGCAGATTTTCTATCTAGAATGCCTTTGGAGAAAGATTCAATTAATAGCCTTGACGGCACTGTTTGCTGGGTGAAAGAGTCAGCCATTGACAAGAAGGAATGGGAAGCTGGTTGTGAGGGTGATGAGTCTAGAAGTATAATCATGAATTTCATTGTCAATGGTTCGCCTTCTTTGGATGATGTCCCAAATTGTGTGAGAGGTTTCTGGAATGTACGTGAAGAATTGAATATTTTACAAGGAGAGCTTTTGCGGGGGGAAAGACTGATACCTCCTATTGATATGAGAGAGAAAATTGTCAATCTTGCACATGAGGGTTGTAGGAAGGTGGATATCTGACTATGGTTACCCCCAACTTTTTGCCTAGTGTCTAGCTGGTTTTTCGAATTAGTTGGCCTGAGATCCTGCCATTCAGGGTCTCAGGCTGTCTGCTCTCTCTTTAAAATGGACTCCATGTACCCTAGGTACATTCCCAATTGGTAAGGATCACCTTATTGGACCCTGTACAGTGTACCCTAGGTACCCAGGGCATAGGTGTACCCTAGGCCTCCCAGGGGCTGCAGCATGTATTATGCCACCCCTGGGCTGGCCTTCCAATCAGACACAACTTGATGATCACTCAGCTGGGGCAAGGTCGTGTAATCACCCCTTGCTTAGATATAGTATACCTATATCTACCCTTAAAATAGACACATGTGTACCTATCAGCCACTCCTATGGCAGGCCTTAACAATCCTGGAGGCAGAGTGCTTGGTAACATGTGAGATGGTGCTCTAGCATGAGCTGAGCCTGTCTGCAGCTTTCGGAACCATGTCCTTATAGCTGTTCTATGATATAGCCTACCATATACTCTTAAAGTGCCTTATAATCTTAAACGGTTATGGTAACTATGGTTTGGCTTTATCAAAACATGTCGTGTAAGGTGTCTAACACTTTGGAATAATACCCCCATACCATTTCTGGTGATGAAGATACTATTCCCCCCTTCTAGAGGGAGAGACATGTTAAAACCCTACTTTGCTGTTTAACTCTAACCAAAGCCTCAGCATCACAAAATGGATGCTGCTGCCACAGACACAAGTCTGACCTCCTGCTGCTGGGAGTGATCCCGGCAAGGGAGGCTTGGACAATAGGTTTCCTGCTTGGGGAGGTGCTAGCACCTCCCCAGACAGACTTTAGTGTATTGGGGCAGGGAGGGCTGAAAGGAATGAGACATGCCTGGGGCACACAAGGTGTCCCATGCATAGTCCAGTTCAAACCGGTGCTGGGGCACTCCAGTCCCAGTCCTGGCGTGAAACTGGACAAAGGGAAGGGGGTGTAACCACCCCCCTCCCAGGTCCCACCCATAAGGCGTGACCTAGCAGGTAACTCAGCCCCCAGATTTGGATAAGAGTGGTAGCTGGGCCCCAGGAGATTAGATTATCCTGAACCTGCAACTTGAACAGAAACTCTGGACCTTCGACATTCGACGAAAGAAGAAGACTGAAGAGTCTCCCTTGTGGCCAAGGAGTGGCTACCCTGTGCAAACGGCACCATCAAGAGACTACCCTTTGCTTTGCTGAAGTTCTACGAGGGACCGACTGCAGAGCCCGACCAGAGCCTTGACTTCCAGACTTCTCCGACCCTGATCCACATCCACAGCCGAGCTGAGATCCGTGGAGGCGACGAGAGACGTGGGACCGGCTACCTGGGAAAAGTGGCGAGTATCTTCCAGCGCAGCTTCTGAGGTACCCTCGAAGTTGTGCACCGGGGATTGAGAAGCCCCAACCCAAGCACCATCTGCACCGAAGATCAGCCCCCCACACTCCACGAGTCCTGCGTGGGGCCCTTCTGCATTTTCCTGCTTGCCGCGTCTGTCCGGTTGCTTGCCCGTTGGCTAGTGGCCTCTGGGACGACGCATCCTGAAATCTTCACTGCTGGTTTGGCTCCTCCAGACTGGCTCCCGCTTCCCTGCAAAAGAGAAGCACCCCAGACCTTCCTGGTCTGTACCAGAAGCAAGTCCTCCGTTCTTTGTGAGTTCCGCTTGCCAAGGCTTGGTGAGTCCTAGTTCAACTTCGATGCCGCCGACAGCAAGAGCCTTCGTGGGACAGCTCGCCTCCTGGTCCTGGTCGTCCTCGACGTTTCCTGGTCCCCGTGGCTGCAGCGACAAGCTTCACCTTCACCTGCAATCTTCACGACATCGCCTGGTTCCTTCCTGGTTCCACGTGGTCACTGGCTAGTGACCTTGACTCTGTCCCTTCTGCTTGCAGGTATCCTCTCTTCTTGATCCCAGCCTTGGGATCCACCGGACACTCTTCACTGACTGCCTGTCAGCAACTTTCCTTCAGGCATCCATAGAAGTCCACAACGAAACCCGACGCAAGTTCACACCTATGCACCCGCAGTCCGTGGGCTAGGTAACTTGGGTACTTCGGTGCTCACAAGGGTAGTGACTATCCTAGGGTCTAGTTTCCGAGTCTCGACTCTCTAGCTGCTTCAGAAGTGTCCTTAAACTGTTAATTTCTAACTGCTAGTAATTCTATCGACTTTTACGCATTACGCGTGAGTGTTTCCACTCTGCACCTGAATCCCGTGGGCCTCCCACTTCCTAACTGTTGCTAGTGTAGTGTAGCCCCAGCGATTCCCCAGGCCTACGCCTATCCTATTTCCGTGACAGTGGTCCTTATACCACTTCTTTAGTATATGGTTTGCGTGGCCCCTAGGGCCTAACTGTATTACTTACCTGTGTGACTTAATGTATGCTTAAATAAGACTGTGTTGTACTTACCTCTAATCTCATAAAGAGTGCTGAGGGTTTGACTAGAATAAATACACTTTATTTTATATATATATATTATATATGGTATCACAGCTGGCTTCACATGCCATTCAGAGTTTAGCGTAAGACTGCTCTTGTCCATGCTACCACTAGGATAGCTGGTCTATAAGGTTGACTTTACAACCAATCACCATAAGGGTTGTTTGGACTGATATAAGGTGTACACTAGAACTAGTGACATCATACATCAGGCCAACTTCTCACATTGGTGAGCAGCGGTTGGGATCTGAGCTTGCTGTTGTAATACCATTGTAATCTTGAGATACTAAATTGAAAGATCACACAGATATTGTCTAGGTACATATAACATAGATTATAATACTTAAGTCCTACTGGACTTAGTGGTTGTAGGTTGAAGGGAGTAACACACCCTGACTACAACTACCAGAGAGGTTTAGTAGAAACAACTAGTGTAGGTAGGTGCACACCCTCACTAGAATCATGTCCCTGAATGAAGATCACACTGATACTCCCTCATGAGAGGAGAATCCTAGACAGATTCCCTCTAGATATGATGCATTCACTTTCCAGGAGATGAGACAACTGTGTACCTCCAGGAGATTAAAACAGGGTTCCAACCCTACCCTTAGACAGCTAGTGGAGCTTCTGGAGGCCTATGATGCTGAAAGAGCTGCAAAGTATGGTGCCATAGCTGTAGATAAGGGTCTACCCACCACAGATGAGTCAGATGGGACTTCAGATGAAGAGGTAGACAGCCAGGGCCAAGTAGGAAGACTTAGCCAGGCTAACCTAAGCTTACATGGGAGTTTGCATGGGGTCCCCCCATACAGACCCCCAAGTGGGCTTAACCAGAGAAGCAGGAGAGACAGATCCCCTTCAAGGGAATCCATCCACTCCCATGTCTCTAGCATCTCTAATGCTTCCTCTCACAGGGGAATGACTTTCCCTGAGAGAAAGGAGCATGAAGCCAGAATGAGGGAAGCTAATCTGAGGATTCAGAGGGAAGAACTTGCCCTTGCCAAGGAGAAGCTTGCTCTGGCTAGAGAGCAAAAATTGTGTGGGTCAGAACCCACTGGTGGCAGCAACATTCCTAGAGATAGGGATAGGTCTTATGACCATAGAAACCTAAGCAAGATAGTCCCCCCATATCAGAATGGGGATGACATCCACAAGTGGATGACTGCTTTGGAGAGGGCCTGCAAAGTACAGCAGGTACCCCAGAGTCAGTGGGCAGCTATCTTGTGGCTCTCCTTTTCTGACAAAGGTAGAGACAAGCTCCTCACAGTCAGTGATGAGGATGCTAACAATTACAAAGTCCTGAAGAGTGCTCTGATAGATGGGTTTGGCTTAACCACTGAGCAATATAGGTTGTTGTTCAGAGACACCCAGAAGACGGACACAGGACTGGTCTGATTTTGTGGATTGTGCCACTAAGGCGTTGGAAGGTTGGTTAACTGGCAGCAAGGTGCAGGACTATACAGGATTGTACAACTTGATTATGAGGGAGCAGATCCTTAGTAATTGTCAGAACCAGCTTCTCCATCAACACCTGGTAGACTCAGATTTGACCTCTCCCCAAGAATTGGGAAAGAGGGCAGATAATTGGGTCAGGACCAGGATTAGGCCTAAAAATCAGGGTGGTGACCAAAAGAAAGATACCACCAAGCCTCAAGAGAAGGGTGGGGATAAATCAAAAGATAAATCTTCCTCAGGGCCCCAAAACTCCACACAGGGTGGTGGGTCCCAAGCTCCCTCTTCTACCACAGTTAAAAAGCCTTACTGCCATGTGTGTAAAACACCTGGGCATTGGAAAACTGACAGCAGTTGCCCAAAGGCTAAAAACAAAACTGTCCTCCAACTACTCCTGTCACACCACCTATTACTGTCAGCAGTAATCCCCCAGGTGGTGGGAGTGCCCCCAAAAATTTGGTTGGGTTTTCTTGGGGAACACAGGGGGATCCTGGCTTAGCCAATTCCCCTACAGCAGGTACTCTTGTCTGTGATGGTGGCATGGGGTTTGCCAACTTCACTGCCTGTCCCAACACTTTGGGTAGGTACAGACAGGAGCCCTACATCAATGGTAGAAAAGCTGAGGCCTACAGAGACACTGGAGCTAGCATCACTATGGTGGCCCATAGGCTAGTTCCCTCTGAGCAGCTTTTACCTGGTTTCTCATACCAGGTAACTAACCTTGATGGCAAACAGAACGGTAATCCCATGGCAGAGGTATGTCTCAGCTGGGGAGGTGTCACTGGCCCTAAAAGGGTGGCAGTGTCCCCAACCTTGCCTGTAGACTGCTTACTGGGGAATGACTTGGAACTCTCAGCTTGGGCTGCAGTTGAACAAGACACCCATTCTAAAATGGTAGGCCTTTCACAAAAGGGTAGTGGGGTTGTGCCAGCCACAACCCCTGTCCAAGTAGATTTCCTCCCTGAAAAGGTTGGAAGGGCAGTGGTAGCAACAGCCCAGGCAAAGACAGACTTCCCTGTAGAGATTGGCAGAGCTGTGACAGTCACAGCTCAAACCCAAACTGAGTGCCTCCCTGAAAAGGTTGGCATGGCTGTAATGGTCTCAGCCCATACTCAGACTGACATAGGTGTAGTGAAGCCTGAAACTATGGATCACTCCACACAAACCGAGAGTAGTGGGGAGGAAGAAAAGTCTCCCTCTCCCCAGACATTAGGAAAAGGTCAGCCTCCTCAGGGATCTGACCTCACCCCTTGTGAAGGAACTGCCCCAGAGGTAGCCAGGCCTGGCCTGGCAGAGCCTCTGATGTCAGTGGCCCCTTCCAAGGTGGGACCCAGTCTGGTGCAGGTAGCCTGCCTCTCTCTACCCTGCCTCAGTCAGCCCAGGGCTGCAGAGGTCAGGGAGGCCAGTGGACCCCAAGAGGGCCCCTGTCCACAAGAACCCCCCCCCCCCCCCCATCAAAAGAATGAGGATTGCCAGGCTAGTAGCCCTAGCCAGGTGATGGTTAAAAATATTCCTGAGGGATCTCCTTTACAGGTAGTTAGGGACCTCCCCCAGAGGGATTCTGTTGGGCACAGGCAAACATGGGACCTTAGGGCCCCAAACCTGACCTGTCCCTCCAGTAAGCCCACAAAAGGGACCCAGCCTCCAGCTATAGGTAGCCAGAAGCTGACCCTGAGAGCACAGTGCAACTCAGTGAAAGAAAGAAAGGCATCCATGGTGGAGGATGATTGGAGGAAGCTGAGGCCTCACTTTGAGGACACTCACTTCAGTACTCCATCTCAACACCAGCCTTTTACTTTGCAAAAACACACCAAAGATATAGATTCCCTATGGTGGAGACCCTATGATACCTTTAGGATGAGGGATTGCTTAGTGGACCATGAGACAGGGGGTAACCTTGCCAGTGCTGGTTCTTCCTTATATGGCCACTTAGGCAATAGAGGCTTACCTTGTCATGGCCAGCCTTATCTCCTTTCGTTTGGGGGGGGGGGGGGGGGTTGTGTAGGAAGGTGGATATCTGACTATGGTTACCCCCAACTTTTTGCCTAGTGTCTAGCTGGTTTTTCGACTTAGTTGGCCTGAGATCCTGCCATTCAGGGTCTCAGGCTGTCTGCTCTCTCTTTAAAATGGACTCCATGTACCCTAGGTACATTCCCAATTGGTAAGGATCACCTTATTGGACCCTCTACAGTGTACCCTAGGTACCCAGGGCATAGGTGTACCCTAGGCCTCCCAGGGGCTGCAGCATGTGTTATGCCACCCCTGGTCTGGCCTTCCAATCAGACACAACTGGCTGATCACTCAGCTGGGGCAAGGTTGTGTAATCACCCCTTGCTTAGATATAGTATACCTATATCTACCCTTAAAATAGACACATGTGTACCTATTAGCCACTCCTATGGCAGGCCTTAACAATCCTGGAGGCAGAGTGCTTGGTAACATGTGAGATGGTGCTCTAGCATGAGCTGAGCCTGTCTGCAGCTTTCGGAACCATGTCCTTATAGCTGTTCTATGATATAGCCTACCATATACTCTTAAAGTGCCTTATAATCTTAAACGGTTATGGTAACTATGGTTTGGCTTTATCAAAACATGTCGTGTAAGGTGTCTAACACTTTGGAATACTACCCCCACCCCATTTCTGGCGATGAGGATACTATTCCCCCCTTCTAGAGGGAGAGACATGTTAAAACCCTACTTTGCTGTTTAACTCTAACCAAAGCCTCAGCATCACAAAATGGATGCTGCTGCCACAGACACAAGTCTGACCTCCTGCTGCTGGGAGTGATCCCGGCAAGGGAGGCTTGGACAATAGGTTTCCTGCTTGGGGAGGTGCTAGCACCTCCCCAGACAGACTTTAGTGTATTGGGGCAGGGAGGGCTGAAAGGAATGAGCCATGCCTGGGGCAAACAAGGTGTCCCATGCATAGTCCAGTTCAAACCGGTGTTGGGGCACTCCAGCCCCAGTCCTGGCGCGAAACTGGACAAAGGGAAGGGGGTGGAACCACCCCCCTCCCAGGTCCCACCCATAAGGCGTGACCTAGCAGGTAACCCAGCCCCCAGATTTGGATAAGAGTGGTAGCTGGGCCCCAGGAGATTAGATTATCCTGAACCTGCAACTTGAACAGAAACTCTGGACCTTCGACATTCGACGAAAGAAGAAGACTGATGAATCTCCCTTGTGGCCAAGGAGTGGCTACCCTGTGCAAACGGCACCATCAAGAGACTACCCTTTGCTTTGCTGAAGTTCTACGAGGGACCGACTGCAGAGCCCGACCAGAGCCTTGACTTCCAGACTTCTCCGACCCTGATCCACATCCACAGCCGAGCTGAGATCCGTGGAGGCGACGAGAGACGTGGGACCGGCTACCTGGGAAAAGTGGCGAGTATCTTCCAGCGCAGCTTCTGAGATACCCTCGAAGTTGTGCACCGGGGATTGAGAAGCCCCAACCCAAGCACCATCTGCACCGAAGATCAGCCCCCCACACTCCACGAGTCCTGCGTGGGGCCCTTCTGCATTTTCCAGCTTGCTGCGTCTGTCCGGTTGCTTGCCCGTTGGCTAGTGGCCTCTGTGACGACGCATCCTGAAATCTTCACTGCTGGTTTGGCTCCTCCAGACTGGCTCCCGCTTCCCTGCAAAAGAGAAGCACCCCAGACCTTCCTGGTCTGCACCAGAAGCAAGTCCTTCGTTCTTCGTGGGTTCCGCATGCCAAGGCTTGGTGAGTCCTAGTTCAACTTCGACGCCGCCGACAGCAAGAGCCTTTGTGGGACAGCTCGCCTCCAGGTCCTGGTCGTCCTCGACGTTTCCTGGTCCCCGTGGCTGCAGCGACAAGCTTCACCTTCACCTGTAATCTTCACGACATCGCCTGGTTCCTTCCTGGTTCCACGTGGTCACCGGCTAGTGACCTTGACTCTGTCCCTTCTGCTTGCATGTATCCTCTCTTCTTGATCCCAGCCTTGGGATCCACCGGACACTCTTCACTGACTGCCTGTCAGCAACTTTCCTTCAGGCATCCATAGAAGTCCACGACGAAACCCGACGCAAGTTCACACCTATGCACCCGCAGTCCGTGGGCTAGGTAACTTGGGTACTTCGGTGCTCACAAGGGTAGTGACTATCCTAGGGTCTAGTTTCCGAGTCTCGACTCTCTAGCTGCTTCAGAAGTGTCCTTAAACTGTTAATTTCTAACTGCTAGTAATTCTATCGACTTTTACGCATTACGCGTGAGTGTTTCCACTCTGCACCTGAATTCCGTGGGCCTCCCACTTCCTAACTGTTGCTAGTGTAGTGTAGCCCCAGCGATTCCCCAGGCCTTGGCCTATCCTATTTCCGTGACAGTGGTCCTTATACCACTTACTTAGTATATGGTTTGCGTGGCCCCTAGGGCCTAACTGTATTACTTACCTGTGTGACTTAATGTATGCTTAAATAAGACTGTGTTGTACTTACCTCTAATCTCATAAAGAGTGCTGAGGGTTTGACTAGAATAAATACACTTTATTTTATATATATATCTGTTGTGGTGTCCTTTCATTTGGTATTCAAGGGATTATATATGGTATCACAGCTGGCTTCACATGCCATTCAGAGTTTAGCCTAAGACTGCTCTTGTCCATGCTACCACTAGGATAGCTGGTCTATAAGGTTGACTTTACAACCAATCACCATAAGGGTTGTTTGGACTGATATAAGGTGTACACTAGAACTAGTGACATCATACATCAGGCCAACTTCTCACAAGGGTCACCTTGGTCGCAGTTTGACTAAAGCGAGAGTTAGGGAGTCCTATTGGTGGCCTGAGGTGGATCGACAAGTGGAAGAGGTTGTCAAGGATTGTGTAATGTGTGCAGGAAATGACAAGGCGAGGAAAGTTAGGACTACTCCTCTTTCTCCTGTTGCGATACCTGAACGTCCTTGGTCAAAGCTTGCTGTTGACATTGTAGGCCCATTTGACACTTTGTCTCCCTCGGAAAGGTTTGTTGTTGTAGTAGTTGATTATACCTCCAAATGGGTTTCTGCTTCTTGTATGGGTTCAGTTGTGACCAAGAACATTATTGAATTTCTTAAAGATGCCTTCACATGTGAAGGTATACCTGATGTTCTTGTTTCGGATAATTGGGTGCAGTTTACCTCTCAGGAAATGACAGATTTTTTAAAAGAGCTTTCCATCACACATCACAGAACTGCTCTCCATGCTCCATAGGCAAATGGTTTAGTTGAGAGCATGAATAGATTAATTAGAGGTTCTGCTCAGAGTGCCTTGGAGAGAAGAGTTCCACTCAAGCCCATTCTTAGAGAAAAATTGTGGGCACATAGAAATACACCCAATAGTGTGACTGGTTGTTCCCCGTTTAAAAAACTTAAGGGGAGAACAGCTGGTTCAAAGTTAAATCCTCTTTGGTTGAGTGTAAAAGATAGGGGTTGTGTTGTGAGGAATTGGAGACTTAATAAATATCAAGAGAATTACAAGCGTAGGTTTGATATGAAAAATGGAGTTTGTCAACCTACTTGGAAAATTGGTGATTTTGTGTTTGTTAAGAAGGCAGTTTGGTCTTCCAAAGGTGAAACAAAATATTTTGGTCCGAGGCGCATCATTAAAGTCATGAGGAATGTAGTGATGCTTGAGGGGGGTGATGTGTGGAGTATGTCTCGGTTGTCAAAATGTGCAAGGGAGAATGGATACAGAGATTCTCTGTATCAGCCTAAGTTTCCCAAATGTAATGGAAAATGTGCTCGTTCTGAGCTATCTACTCATGGTTCCAGAATCAGGAGACCACCATTGTATCTTCAAGATTACTGTGTAAAGTACAAGTAGAATTGTTTGGTATTATCTCTGTGTCAAGTTAATTGAGAATTGATTTTCTTTCTTAAATTTGTGATTTACTTATGTGTCTGCTTAAGCTGCTTTATTTTCCTTATTCTTCTTGTCTAGTCCTTCTTTGTGTTCTTTTACATTTTAATAAAGGGAAGATGTGTTGTAGCTTCTCCTTTAAGTTTGGTTCTGTAGTGGAATGTGATGACATGGGAAAGAATGTACGGGGGACTGAAGGGACAGTTGGAGTTGGAGTCCGCTGTCACGGCTGTGCATCTGGTGGGTGTTTAGAATAAACTAATTATGAAGACTTACTGTGTATCTTCATTATAATAGAATAATCACCAATACAGTCACAATTGGGCTCTGCCTCCGCATCGGCTGGTTTGAATTCCTTTTGAGCATGTTCAGTGACTTGCTGGTAATGGTAAAAAGCATCTACAGAAGACTACCATGCCCAAGACCCAAAACTCTGGGAAAACATGTATCGGCTAAAAACTTTGCTTCACCCATACGATCATCCTCCGACACGTATGGCGATGAATCCTCCACAGAAGATAACATTTCAGGACTATCAAATGCACTATATGAACCAAATGATACAGATTGAGTAGAATCACCACAATCACATGGATCCTGTTATAATGGTGATGCAGCATCTCATCAGCCTAATTCAGCGGCTCCAACAAGAGACTGATTGGAATGGTACAGGCCATGTGTGGCACGTTGGCAACAGCAAAGGCCGCAAAGCAACCGTAAGAAAAAAGGACAAAGAAGGAGAAAACAGCCCGCTAAATAAGACTCGAAGGGAGGACGAGCAGGACTTCCCAGTGGAAGTACATTTCCTAACACATTAATGAGTAGGGTGCAGAATATCACTGTTCATTGAAATTTGGCTTCATGATACATAAGACAGATGGATATGGGACATAGTTCATCATGGCTATACCCTGGAGGTTGTGGAAAAGATGCCGGAGGTTCTGCCAAGGGAAGGAAAACGCAAACCATGCCTGTATTTGCTGTTGGACATTGCAAAATTAATAAAGAAGTGAGCAATAGAAGAGCTGCCAACTGTAAAAAGATCTCAGGGATTTTACTCAGAATTCTAATTCTCAAATGTTCTGGGGATTGGCAACCAAGCCTGAACCTGAGGAATCTCCACAACAACCTGAGCGCTCATGGGTATAGTGTGGTCACAATATATATGAGATTTTGCCCTTTTTTAAGGAAGGGGAATTTATATCGCCCATAGATCTAGAGAATGCTTATTTCAACATACCTATACTTGTGAAACGCCGAAGGTTCCTCCATTTCATGTTGGCATGTCACCACTTTCAATTCAAGGCCTTACCTTTTGACCTGAAATCAGCATCACCAAATGCCTGGCACCAGTGGCAGCCATTATGAGGAGAAAAGGAGGTATGGAATACCCATACTTGGACGACCGGCTCATACAAGCAATTGCCTTTACTCAGGCAATCGATAATATCAGCCTTATCAAGGTAATGCTCTTGAGCCTGGGGCTAGCTATCAACCACAAAATGTCTATTAACACTGAGCAAGGATCTCACGTTCCTGAGATCCAGGATCTCCACAGTCATGGGTCTAGTGTACTCCTTTCAAGAAAGAGGGAAAAAATGTCAGACAATATGTTTTTTGCAAAGGATACCACAAAACTGATGTTGTTCAATACAATTCTAGGGACTATGTCCTCATACATCCTCCTGAAACCTCATCATAGTTTATGCATTAGGGTTATTTAGGGACAATTGATTTTCCAATGACAGCAAATATCAGGATACTGGGACAATATTATACATGTAACCTCTCCTATGAAAAGTCACTCAAGTGGTGGTCAATAAGAAACCTGTTCAAGGCGCAACTTCTGAACCCAAACAAGGCGCAGATATTTTCTAATAGATCACACATCTCTCACAGGATGGGGCGCTCACCTTCATGAAATAGAGACAAATGGTCTATAGACCGAAGAATAATGCAATATGACATAGTCCTAGATGCTAGAGTGCCTAAACTAGCTTTAAACGTTTTGTACCTCTTGTCCAGAATGCCCTAGTCAGAATTCGAACAGACAACACCAGGACAATATGTTACATTTTGAACCAAGGAGGGACCAGACCCCTCATGCTTTCATAGAAGCCCAGAAACTGTGTGGATGGGTCATTCGTTACGATAGAGACATTTCAACAGATTATGTCCCTGGAGTGCACAGCAATATTGCAGATCGTTTAAGCAGACTTTATGCGGACACTCATGAGTGGCAGTTAGATGACAACAAATTGCAAGTATTTTTTCGCAGTTCGGGTACTCCACTTTGGGACATGTTTTCTGTAGAAAGAACAACAAATATACCAACTTTGCCAGCAGACTGCAATGCCCAGGGTCCAGTAGAACGCTTATGAACAGCTTGGACACGAAATATCATCTATGCTCTATCACAGATAACACTAATATCAAGTGTCATTTGCAAATTGCAGATGGAATGATGCACGGCCGTATTGAAATCCCCGGCATGGCTCCAACAGCATTGGTACATAGGATTAAGTAACATGCAGACACAAACACCAAATCGGACACGCTTGCTGCCTAGAAGCGATGGAAAATTCGCATTTCACAACCCGCCGTCTCTTAAGTTGACACCATGGCTCATCAGAACATTGAATTTAGTCACTTAACAATTGCAGTAAATTGTGAAGAGGTCCTAATGTTGCTATGACATCTTTAACAGTCCAAATGTACAACGCTTAGTGGAAATGGTTTGTTACGTGGGCTAAAAGACAGAAGCTAGACCTGCTGCAGGGGTTCTCTTATGCATTTTTACCATATTTGTGAAGTCTGGCTAAGGAAGGCTTGTCGGTTGCATGAGTCAAAGTGCATCTTGTTGCAATTTTCAGATCCGTGAGAAAGCAAAAACAAGTTGTGTAGGCTACCACTGAATAATTAAGAGTATATGAAACAGTTTCTTCCATGGCCAAAATTGCGCCCGGATTGGCAGTTAGATACAGTATTAGCGGCCTTGACGAAGTAACCTTTTGAACGTATCAATGCATTTAGCAAAGAGAGGTGTCACGTTAATGAACAATCTAAAGTTCATCCCAAAAGTATCTTCGACATTCTTTTGAAGACAAAAATATGTGCTAAGTACGTTTTCAACAGATACAAAGATGGAAGCAGAACAATAATTGCATTCCCTGGATTACATAAAATGTCTAAAATGTTGTTTGGATTGCACAAGGACCTTTTGTAAAACAGAGCAACGCTTTGTAGCGTTTGGAGCCATACATAAAGGAGGCTCTGTTACAAAGCAAACCCTAGCAAGATCGATTGTTGTGTGCATCAGGAAATCTTATGAACTCATGAACAAGACTCTAACAAGATCAGTGAATGCTCATTCTACAAGGGCAGTGGAAGCCACTACAGCCCCTTCTGCAAGGCTCTCTGAAAGACATTTGCAAAGCTGCCACATGGAGGACTGCACATGCTTTCGCTAAGCATTATTGCATCAAAGTAGATGTCAACAAAGATGTGGCTGTAGGAAGGGCTGTGTTCCAGAACATTGTTATACAAGATAAGCCTCATGCTCGCCATACACGGTTTAATTATGTGCTTAATTGTGAAATTTAGGGATGTGAATCCATAAAGATCAATGCTAGAGAAGAAAAAAGGTTACTTATCCAGCACTAGCTTCTTTCATAAATTCACATGCTAAAGAACCCATCCACCCTTGCCACGAGGATTTCACATTGCTAGTTAAGCTAAAAAGCAAAAATGACAGTTGGACGCTTCTGGCAGGGGAACACCTTAGGGTGCTGGTCTCCAGTTGGCTGTAGTTTGAATAATTTATAATGATGAGAGTAGGTTACTACAGTCTGGAAGATTTCAGTGTTATTGAATAGAAGGCCTATACTGCTATATTAACATTATTACCGAAGGTTCCTGGTCTGATGACTGGGAATAATTCAAGCATGTGAATCTATGAAAGATGGGAACACAAGGCGATGATGGGCGGACTGCTGAAACTTTTCAGTCACAGATCTGGGTTGAATCCATCATTGTTCTTTAACTCACTTTGCCACCCCAGTTCAGACAAAGCTATATGTAGATCAGTCTTTACCCTGTGCCGCATGGGAACAGTCCAGCCCGAACTGCCAAGCCATGTCTTCCCTGGACCGGAAACTAGCATCCTGGGACCGGTTTCTATGAAAGATGCCTATGCTGGAGAACCAGAATTAAAGGTAAGTAATGGTTTTTCTAGAAAAATTCTGGAGATCTCTTTAGAGCAAATGCTAATCCTTGATCGTTTATTGGAGGAAGACTACACTCATGCAAGAAATCCTTCTTCTACATCCATGAACATTGACTGCATGTCTGGTGAATTGGGTTAAGTGTGGTTTGGTAATGTGGGTGGTGGCCCAGTGATGTTCTAGAAATCTATACACCCCTTGTGTTACACCTCCAGTGAAGGAAGGAAGTAAGTGGATCGCAGTGAGACAAAAGTCTTTAGATGAGATGGACAACTTTGACATTACACTCTCAAAACCCTCAGTTGGAATTACACTTTCACTCCTACCACTAGCCACAGAGGCAAGCAAGAAAATGGTGTAAAGCAGGTCAGCAAGTAAAGGGTGGGCAGTTCTCTCTCTAACAGGATCTGCCCAAGTGATCCAGACTCCAAGTTGGCCTAACGGCTAGGGCGGTCTTCCTCGAATCTGTGGAACTTGGTTCGAGTCTCGGCAACAACGCTGAACATCCTGTGATTCTGGGCAAATCACTTCATCTCCCCTAACAAAAAAAAACAAGCATTTGCTATGCAATAGGTCTCGCATTTGCGAGAGTTTGTGCTATTGACATTGTAAACGACACTGTCTTTTATTTATGTGTGTTTGAAAACCTGCAAGTGGTGCGCGTAAACACACACTTTGTAGGTTTTGGGACCACCCTGCAGAATGTGATGAGGGTCCCTGAGTCTCAGATATCTTACTGATACTCCTTGGCCTGAACTGGGGCCCCATTGTTTCAGGGTTGGGGGGGTTCCATGGTGTGTCCCTACCCACGCTGCATGGGTTTGTGTTGCGCCCCGGGCCTCCATTCCCGAGGAGAAAGGCAACATGCTGAAATTGCATGCAAATCACAAGTACAGCAAACTTAACAACTTTTTCGCTATGGCTTATCATTTTGTGCTTTTATATAGCGCTAACTCGACCTGAAGGTATTGGAGAGCTTTACACGTGAACGAGTTACACAAGGTTACATTCACGTTATAGGGACGGGCAGGTTAAGTGATTTTAATCCGAATCAAAGGATGTCGAGCTCACGCTGAATCTAGAACCTCGTTCCCCCAGTTCGAAAGTTGTCCGCTCTGGATGTAACGCTACATCCCATCCCCCAGGGCTGCATTGACCATTAAGCAAAATAAGCACATGCTTAGTGCATCAAGGGAAGGGGGGGCACCACAGACATTTTCCATTGTCGGATTTACCATTAACCATATGGTGAAAAAGTGCAAGCTGAAAATATAAAGTGGAAGTATACAAAAATAAACATTATTTTCCAACATTTTGTTTAATTTAAAAAACTAAAATTTTATCTAACGGTTTAGTATTGTTTATATTTTGAGTTGGATATATATGGGGACACCAAAATCTTTATAAAGTGCTTTGGGCCTCTACAAGTCTTAATCCGGGCCTGCCTCCCCAGTTGCCTTGATTCCCCCAGGGCAAAACAATACAACCAAAACAGAGGCTTAGAAGAGAAGTAACTCATGTATCAATGCGATATTGGTTTGTTCTTATTTTACACTTGGTCTCTATCTGAAGCCCTAAAAGCGCGCCACGAAAATGTTTTGGCTTCTACAATCAACAAAATGGAGCACTGTGATCCCATCAAATTTGACAAGTATTTATCAAAATACTGAAATCAATGTCGAGTTCACTATAAATTACAGTCTCATGACACAGTGACAACTAACTCCTGCTTGAGCATTTCAAAACCGCTTCACTGGCACAAATCCTTCTTGTATCAGCCAAGGTCTGTCAAAGGCAGGTACCAATAGCGGCAGTTACATTCACCCTCAGAAACCATTAGTCAACACACAGGGCAGCTCCTTTCCTGGTTTCAGACTGCATGAAACATTGACGCAGACTCACATTTCCTTCAGGTCCTTAGAGAAGAAGGCATAGATTGTTGGCTGTTGTAAAAACGTGTTCAGAATGCGAGGTGGCTTGAAGTGAGGTGGGTCCCTCCGGTACTAAAATCTTGCAGTAATTGATGACAGACCTTGAAAGGTGCCCACTGTCTAGCCTTATATTCATGTTGCTAACTTTAAAGGAAAAAACACTGATCAATTTCTGAACAATAACTGTACAAAAACAATTTGTCAGGGATGTAGTTACTATTTACATTCCAGAGGTTTTACTTAATCTTGCTTTCCCTAAGAGTTTTTGCTTGCTCCAGGATGTTTTTTTTGCAGTGTATTATCCCTGAAGAGTGAGTATTGTGAACTGAGTCGCCTTTAGGCGCCTGAGTGATTGTTTATAAAGGGTCATGTTTGCGACCTCTTGAGTTGAGGCTGAAAGTAGTGCTAGTTTCCCCACTGTGCTTTTCAGTGGGCCATATATATTTAGAGCACATGGTCATTCAATCCTTGGCCTCTCCACAGTGCGCACAGAGCAATTGACATGTTTGCTACTTGTAATTGTGATTCTATTTGCAAGTGTGCAAAGGAAGTACATACTTGTCAAATATATTGACATGCTGAAAGTAATCCGCAGTGCTTAGAGGTGAGTGGGTGAGCAGGGATGGTGAAGTGAAAAAAGATACAAGGAAGTAGAAGCAATAGAAACTGGAAACGGGGAGTTGTGGAAAAAAAAGAGAGAGAGAGATGACAAGAGGCTTTCAGGCTGGTCTGCTCACTGGGTCTCGGTGGGCGACTGCAGAGATGTGGCACGGCTATCCGACTACTTTCAGTGCTGGCACATCTCTGGGGCTATTAGGTGCCGCTGGGTCCCGGCACAGTTCATATCAATTGGCTGGGGCTCCCCGGTGGCACGGAGACTTCTCTCTTCCCCAGGAGGTCAGAGAGGAAGCTGGCAGGTGACATTTCAAAGGCAATCAGTGAGTAATTTGGCACAATGGGTTTCTAGCATCCTCGTTTTTAGGCCTCACTGATCCCAGCGCATGCGCTGGCTCGGAGAAACATTTTGTATGTGAGTTTTCAAAGTGCTGCTGGCTGGCCTAGCACTTGCGTTCATGCGACCGTGCACGCGCAAACCGCTAGCCTTCAGCAGCACTTTGAAAACTCGTGCGTCATCGCGATCACTTTCGCTTTCAGAGCGATCGCGATGACGCACGCTTTCAATGCTTGTTTAGGAAGCTGTCCGTCTATCCTCTGACTTACTGCTTCGATTTATTCTTAAAACTAAACTGCATTTGATTCAGCTTGAGCATTTCCTGCATTTTATTCAGAGGATCATACTATTTCTCAATTTTAGCGACTGATTTGATCTATTTAATTTTACCTAGTTTTATTATCTGAATCTTTTGATAAACATTCATGATTATATTTTTGTTTCATTTTCATTGTAAAGCCGAATGGTGCTTTACTATTTACATTGTAATTTGCATTTAATTACTCGCTACAATTTGTAACAGACATTCACTCGCTCGCACGTTAACTAACCCATTTAGAAAGCTTGTGTGGTTACCAGTATAGGCCATTGTATGTCTACAGGGGTGAAGACAGTACAGCGTTTACCTGAATTCCATGGGCAATATGAACCTTCTTTGCTTCGCTCAGTGTGACCGAGGCCATCTCTCACTCAAACGAAAACGCCACCACGATTGTTTCCTTGCCGGATACTGGGAAACATGCTGGTAACGTCATCAATAGGGGGACATTGTCACTAATCTACCCGTAGGCTCTTGAGATAACATGTCATTAAACAGATGCCGTACGACTCGCGAAACAAATATTGAAACCAGAATAACGACCCACCCTGTTCTGTAGTGTGCCTTTGGAACTAAGTAAAATGTTCAGCCATCTTGAAAAAGACAACGCTGTTGTTATGGATTGGTCAAATAATAACAGGGACGCAATTTTATAAACTAACAAATTCTATTTTCTTTTTTTCGAGCAAAATTATTAAAGAAAAATACAAATTCAAAAATATACATTTTAACATACAATAACATATCCTTAATAGCAAGCCTACTGCAATAGCACCCCCACATTCTGCCTCCGAGTAACCACACCCCCTCTTCCGCCTGGGGTGCTGATACCGGAGCAGGCTCATAAATAATGAGGGGAATACGGGGTGAGAATATTTAGAAAGAAATGATGAGGGTAGAGGAGGGAGGTCCGGGGAGATAGGCGCCCGCTTTAGCGATGTTTTGTGTTAGGCGTGCGCTTCTCGTCCCGGCAGGGTGCCACTGGCATTAACCTTTTTACGCCTTCTGGCTGCAGTTCTGATGGGGACCAAAGGCAGCCGTTGGAAAGGAAGGCAAGGAATAAAGAAAATGTAATTGAAGAGCCAAGCACAGACATGTAGCGAAGCCCAGACCTAATCCGTATCTGAGGCCAGGCATCCCGGTGAAAGGGAAACAAAAGTTTAACAACTCCCCCCAGGAGACCTGGGAAGAAGCATCCGACCCATGACTGCCATCTGGATTCAAAGAAGCACAGGGCATCAGTGGGCACGCAGAGCCCCCACGCGGGGAAACGCCATAAAGCCACACATCACCACCGCACAGGGCATCAGTGGGCACGCAGAGCCCCTACACGGAGAAACGCCATAAAGACACACATCACCACTGCACAGGGCGTCAGTGGGCACGCAGAGCCCCCACACGGAGAAAGAAGCGCAGCACCCGGAATGTGTGTAACTTCCAGTGAAGCAGGCATGGCGAGCTGCTCACTATCGGCTTCCGCGGGGGGTCACTGGCGAGTCCATGGGGAAGCCGGAAGACAAGGAGACCGTAAAATAATGTAGTGCTCGCCAACTACAGATGAACACACAAAAGTGGACGAAAACTGTAGTTAGGCGGTGCTGCTTCCGGAATAATCCGGAAGTGAGTATCGGAACAGCAGCCAATGAAAAGCCCTATAAGAAGAGCAATGCCAGAGTTAAACCAATGGCAAGCAGCAGTAGAAATTACCTTGAGTTTCACCCAACATACTAATTACTTAATGCCTCATAGAGGCAGCGCATGCGCTTCCCTATGCGAGACCTAAAAATGAATGAATGTGTCATCATGTAACATAACTGGTGCTATGTAAAGCGCTCCGATGCGGGTCAAGTTCGCGCTATATAAAACTCTGTAAAAAAAAAAAAAAGAAAAGAAAAAAAAACTCAATCTCCTCCTGTTTGATCTTGCCAGTGGGGGACAGGATTTGGTGGTTTCCTCACCATTGCCAGCAGCATCCTCCAACAGAAGAACCGAGAGGGGTTCGAAAGAGACATTCACTTTCCAAATGAGAGCACTTAAATGGTTTCAGAACTGTGGTAAAATCTTTGTCAGCAGCTTGCGGCCTCCAGTCGACATTAACTTACAAATGAACCTTTTGGATTTGAGGGCCGCCAAGTTTTCCCACGAGGCTTTCATGCTGCAAGTACAGCCAAGTGATGGTCCATATGAACAACATGCTAACCATGTGTTGTAGTTGGGGGTCCCTATTTTATCACTTTTACCTTATTTGTTTTTAGTATTTCAGTCTGTATTTATCTGTATTAATTGTATTCCAATTGTAACTGTTTATCCATATTTATTTTTGGGTTCTGAATGAATACAGCTGTGCTAGGGCATTTCCACATACATTTAACCAATAGATGTACGATAATACATGAATGCCTCATGGATGTTAATGCTTTAGGTACCAGTATGAAGCATCTGTACATTCATATGAAAATATGAGCAACATAGTAAACACACAGGTATACATGTGCAGCTCTTTAAGGTGCATTTCCAAACTTTCAGCCTTTTGTAATCTCCCTAACCTGTCAATATTCGCAATTGGCCCAGTAATAACTGACAGCTTTGCAAATCAAAGAAATATCGAAAAACAGTCATCTGTATACATTTATCTGTAAAAATAACTAAAAACAGAAAGCTGGGGACTTTAATTATATTAAGAATCAAGGTGGAACTTGGTCTCACCTGCTTTCAGAACAAGCTCAGTCCATTAGGTACTGAAATATATGGCTATTACAACCAAGCATATGTTGTGGTTAGACCATATTTGTGCCTATAATGTTCCTTGGCAGGTAATACAATTCCAATCACAAGTGGGATCTAAATGAGACAGTGGTCTCCTTTTTTTTTTTTTCTTTTTCTTTAGTGCTGGAGAACCCGCAGTGGGATCTTTTCATGACCCATCAGAACTCCATTGTCTCTTAACAAGCACATACGCGGCAGCATGACGGGTCCTTTTTGGCAAACTGGTTCAAGTATGTATATGCTTTTCTCTAATTCCATCATTAGGTCTCGCCTAGCGATGCAGCGCCATGCGTTGCTCGCCTAGGCGAGATCTATTGTTGCCGATTTTGCATTGCGAAGTGGGACAGGACAGGTGCACGCGTACGGCAAGTCCTGGACAGGAGGTGTGCACGTATATGGTGCGAGCAGGAGTTGTAATAAAGCCGCAAGCCGTACGCGTGCACATCGACTGTCTGTGCTGAAGCTTAACAGACAGAAGATGTGCACGTGTACGGCTCGCATCCTTATCACAACGCCTGCTCGCACCATACTCGTGCACATGTCCTGTCAAGGCGCGGCGTCCAGCATGCCTCCTGCTCAACCCCACTCACCGGCTCTTGTGGGGGACTCTGTGCTGCTCCCAGGCTGGTCTCCTCAGTGGCAGGGGGGACTCTCCTCTTAACCCGGTCCCTGGCGCAGCAACACGCGGTGTTCCGTCTTGCTCACAGGAGCCCCGCCTGAAATCTTGCTCCGGCCGCACCATGCGGCATTCACGAAGGCGGTGTGGGCTCCCGCTGGGCTTCCCTCTGCGGGGTGGGCTCCCGCCTCGCTTCTCCAACACACTGGGCTCCCTCAGCTCACGGGAGCCCCGGACACTTAAGGCCACGTGCTCCATGCCCCACGCAACTGACGTTGTCGCAAGCCTTAAGCAGTTTCGCTTTCTTAATGCGCACTCACGCTCAGCTCGGGATGTCCTCAGTAGGTAAGAACTTTCCGTGTGCGTCTCGTGCTTGTATGATAATGGTGCTCTACAAAGTGAGGCTTTCCAACATCTGAAAGAAATAAGGGGTTGGCGAGTTTTATTTTGTGATATTTCTGTGAGTCCTTGTCCTGCACCTCCATATCTTTGAATGCAGGGGCACTTCATTGTTTTTTCTTCCTTCCTTACACGGGAGTTCAAGTAAGCACAACAGACACCCTTTTCTCTGGTCCGATGCAGAAGTCCTTAACTAACAGGCTTAACTGCACACGCATCCTAACCCCTCTAACTGCACCCATCTCCACCCTTCCAACCAACGTACACTAGTCACATTTCTCTTTCTCTCACTCACCTCATGCAACTGCGCCACCCATTCAATCCATGTTTGAAAATACAAAATACATAATTTTGCAGCGGCAGTAAAGTACCTATAGTAAATCACTTTTATTGGGAGACCCATTTTAGGACACTAAGAAATGCCACATTTCTAATAAATGGATGCTACTTTACAAGCCGCATCTAAACCTACCCTACAATTCTGGGCCAGAAGCGCTACAGACAGGAGATAAAAATACAGCAGCAATTGGCTTTACTGCCATTGTTAAGCTCACTTTGCTACACGGCTCTTATGATTCCCTAGCAGCTACAATACAGGCTGAAATTAATTTGCCCTTTATTCAGCTAAATGCATATGGCAACCAAACAGGACCGCAAAACCGTTCTGTGCAGCAAGTGACAGAGCAAGAAAATGATATTCTATATCCAAGATTTTAAATAAAATCATCCCTTTTCCATTGTTGGAGTGAAGCTGTGTTTTCAGAGCTTCACATGACGCAGCGATTTTCACCTGCACATTAGCAGGGGTGAAAAAGTTTTCAGTTCAGGGCAAGAGAACAGAGAAGTGCCCATTTCCCTACCTGCCGTGAGTACCGGAGATGCTAATCATTTGGCTTTTGGGTGTGCCACAACCTGGACTACTCTTGAACAGGGGCGCTAACTTCCGCAGGGCAGAGGGTCTTGAGATACAGCAATATATCAGCTAAGCAGCACCCAGTTTGCAAAGTCAACACTGGCGAATTTCACAGTGCAGTACCTGAACTAAGGACATTACTCACAAGTGCACCAAAATTCTGCTCTGGAACACAGCAGCCAACATGGACCATTTATTTTCCCTAGGTCTTCAGACAAGGTCAGCTGCTGTTCCTATGCATTGTGACAAAAGTAGAGGTGTGAGTTGCAGGTGACTAGCTTTTGGAATACACTTCACATGGGGATCCTACTGTGGCATACAGCGATGGCATTTGAACAATGGGTCCAGCAGGTACCGCAGCACCCCATGACCTGTAGATAAACTAACAAGCATTTGCAATGCAATAGGTCTCGCATTTACACGAGTTTCAGTTATTGACATTGCAAATAACAATGCCTTTTATTTTTGTTTTAGTTTTAAATGTATAAATAAAAGGCATTGTCATTTACAATGCCAATAGCTTAAACTTGTGTAACTGCGAGACCTATTGCACTGCAAATGCTTGTTTTTTACAGTCTCCTGTGCAAAATTAAAACCGAACCATGCAAAATGATTCTGATGGCAACAGCTAGGCAGCAATAGTTATCCAAACTGTATAATTAGTTGATAAAACATCTGTTCGAGTTCAGGCCAAACCCGTCATCTGCCCTCTCAAGACCAGTGCAAAGAATGACTTCACAAGCAACAGTATAAGCAGTTGATGTCTTGTCTGCTTGGTACTTAAAATGTTTTTCTTTAGACTTTCGATAAGACTGCTCACAAGGTTTTACAGGTGTCCTGAGCACCCTTTTCTTTAGGAACCAATATGAGTGTCCACACACTCCAAGATCTGGACTTACTCTTGATGTCTCCACATCTGTTCCTAGCTTACCATTTCCTTTGAGCGGAGTGAGATGTAAAGTACTGTTCCATGAGAACTTATGCATATGATTTCTAGACACCTAAGAAAACCTGATTAAATATTTTAATGGTCATAGAGAATTAGCAAGGAGCTTAAGAGGGCTCTTTCAAACTGTCCCAAGGACTTGATTTGTCTTGAGAGGTTAACACCATCAAATCAACTTTGACAAAAAGCCCCTTTTGAGCCCATTCATACAACCTCAATATCCTTATTAAATGGTAGCCTTCTTGCTTGCAATTTCCTCAGCTAGAACGTGAGATGCAAGCCTTCTCCATAAGAGAACTTTACTCCTATTTCTATTAAGACAAAGTAACTTAGAAGAATAACCAAAGGTTCATCCCTAGTGTACCCTCATTCCGTTTGAGCCATGTGATTAGCACACTTACCTTCTTTTTGTGCCCAAACACTGCAGCTGAAAGAACTCCTCACTTTCTTGATTTCAAACACGTTAATGACCATGCATTTAGCAAAGAAAAAACTAAGGACCTTTGTCATTCAGATGAACTCTTCTTTGTTCAGGTGAACAATGGCAAAGCCCTATTGAAGCAAGCCTTATTCATGTGACCTATCCAGAAGGATTATTTTTCATAACACCTTACCTTCATACAGGCTAGATGGGATCAGTACCCACTCTCGAGGCATACCAGCTGGAGCCACTCTTCGCCAAAGTATTTTTTCCCCCCAGTAGATCGTTGGTTTTCAGATAGAAACACACATACAATAGTTGAATATGTTTACATCTTACTTCTAATGTATTGATAGAGGGAATATCTCAATCCGTGTGGCCTCAGTGTGCATCAATAGTTCACAAAATGTATAGTGGTTGTTAGATTTGGGGGTCTCTAGGTGGCACAGGTAGGTACTTGTGACAAATAGGGACCCTTGCCTCTAGTAAGGGTAAGGGGGTACACTCCTAAAATAACCCCTGCTAACCCCATTGGTAGCTTGGCAAGAGCAAACAGGCTTATCTCAGAGGCAGTGTGTAAAGCATTTGTGACTACATACAGTAATCCAGTGACAACACTACAAATGGACACCACACAGGTTTTATTAAAAAAATAAGTATACTTTATATGGATTTACCACAAGACCATAAACGACAAAAATACACAATACTATTACTTTAAGATGGTAGTTTTTAGCTTAATTTAGTTCGGTTCTTAAGATGCGACACTTTGCGTCAATGTACCTTACGATGCGTTGCGCTTCCACGACAAGCAATGTCGCAGTGATGGAAATGCGGCAAAGTTCTGGTGCAAAGAAATAAAGACGTGAAGATCTTCCAGATGCGGCGCGCTGCTCCGGGAATGCGAGAAGTTCTCGGTTCGATGCATGGACTGCAGCGGCGACACCCTTGTTCAGAAGTGCGACGGCAACAGCTCCAACTGCGACACTCTTCTCCCACGATACGAGAAGCTTCCGCACGATGCAACAACTACAGCGGCGGCGACATCCTTGTTCAGAAATGCGACGGCAGCAGCTCTGACGGCGGCGCGCTTCTCTTAGGATGCGAGGTGCTTTCCTCGATGCGGTGCAATGCGACAGTTCCTTGTTCAGAAGTGCAACGGCGACACGCTTCTTCCTCGTTGCAAAACCCTTCTCTCGATGCGGTGCAGTGCGACAACTCCAGCGGCGACAACCTTGTTCAGACGTGCGACGGCAGGCAGTAGCGACAGCGACACGCTTCCTCTTCGTTGCGAGGCGCTTCTCTCGATGCGGTGCAGTGCAGCAACTCCAGCGGCGACACCCTTGTTCAGAAGTGCGACAGCAGCGACGGCGACACGCTTCAGGCGAGTCGCGCTTCCAGATCCTTGCGACACGCAGTCCCTCAGAAGGCCCAAAACAGCAGCAGGCACTTCCAAAGAACTCTGGGGAGCTGGTTGTTGAAGTCTGTTGTCCCTGAGACTTCAGCAGGAGGCAAGTTCTGTTCCAAGCCCTTGGAGATCCTTACAAGTTGAAATAAGCACACAGTTTGTCTGAATTCCTTCCTTTGGCATTCAGACAAACCACTGCAGGCCAATCCCCCAAGCAGCACTTCAGCTTAGGGATAGTCTCTCCTCCGTTTCTTCAGGTTCCGCTCCTCAGTAAAGGTTTCTTCTTGTTCCAAAAGTGATCTAAATTCTTGGGATCAGGATCCCACTACTTGTACCCCAAAATCCTTTGTTCTCTGAGGGGAGAGGGGCCTTTGCCCAGTCCAAACCAGTTCCTGAGCACTCTGTTTACCAGACTTCTTCTTTCCTTTCACAGTGCAGGGCAGAAACATCAGACGCCCCACAGAAGATGGAGCCAGCATTGTGGAGGGAAAGCACAGCCCTGGAGCACTTTGTTGACATGATTCCTTCTCTTCTTTCACAGTGCAGGGCAGAGACATCAGACGCACCACAGGGGGTGGAGCAAGCACTGTGGGGGGGGGGGGGGCAGGCACAGTCCTATTCAGGTCCCAGGTGCAACTCCTCCCTCCCATCTAGATGCAGATCTCTATTCACCACTGGGCGGACTCACCCTGTCTCTGGGAATTTCCCAGCCCTGTCACTCAAACTCCAGACAGGGAATACACAGCCGAGCAGAGGCAGGTTTGAATGGTTAGGCAAGAAAATACCTACTTTCTAAAAGTGGTATTTTCAAACACAGAATGTTAAAACCACCTTCACTAAAAGATGTATTTTATCATTCTGAGTTCAGGCATACTAAACTCGAATTTCTACCATGTTCTCTGAGTCAGTTGAGATTATAAACATGTAATAATCTAACAGCCCATTCTGGCCTATGGAGAACAGGTAGCCTTGCAATAGTGAAAGACGAAAATGGCTGTAATTCACTATTAGGACATGCCACACACATCAGGGCATGTCCTACCTTATACTTTCAATGCACCCTGCCCTGGGGCCTACCATAGGGGTGTCTGATATGAAGAAAAGGGAAGGTTTAAGGACTGGCAAGTGGGTGCACTTGCCCAGTCAGCATGACAGTACCAGACTGCACGCAGGCTCTGCAATGGCAGACCTTAGACACATTTTACAAGGCTTCTTCTGTGGGTGGCACAACCAGTGCTGGAAGCCCACCAGCAGCATTTGGATTTACAAGCCCCGGGCACTCCTGGTGCACTGTACTAGGGTCTGACAGGTAAACCAAACCAACCAATCATGGAATCACTAATTCATACATCAATTTACAATAGGGAGAGCATATGCACTTTAGCACTGATCAGCAGTGATAAAGTGCCCAGAGTCATAAAACAGCCAACAGGTCAGAAAAAATACAGGAGGAAGGCAAAAAGTTCAGGGATGACCCTGCATAAAGGGCCAAGTCCAACAGTGGTATAGTGGCGACAGTAACAGGCTGATATCAACTCCCTCTGAAAGGCCACAGTCCTTAATTGCTATACGTTAGGCATCATGTCTACTGCAATGTATAACAGTGGTATAAGAGCAACATAACCTTGCCCAACCCAGGCCTCACCTATAGTTAGCAATCGTGTAGGGTATGTCCAAAGGCACCTCTTAAAGGTTGCGTCCATTCAGTGTCCGTCCTAGCATGTGCACGGTAGGAGTGTGGGAGACGGACCCCCGTCCAACTCTCTGCAGGGTTCAGGGTTGCAACGCCCCATGCGCACCGAAGGGGCAAGGAATCGCACGGGGGAAGGGATGGGGAGGGAGAGGCCCGGGCCCGACTGCAGGCCTAGGTCCACCCCGAGTATGTTATCCATTATATATGCATCACTCCCACCGCCTATCGGTAAACACACCAGGAGTTACCAGTCAATCTCCCTAGGTCTCAGGGTGGCCTTCATTTATCTTATTATAAGGTTCCTTCTAGAAGAAGTTTTGCACTGAGTATTAAAACAACAAGACTTAAGAATGCAAGGAATGAGTTAATCTACACAATTCCTGGCTAGCTCACAGTGCCTCACCCACACCCCTAACGTTCCCAGGCCGAAAGGTGATTGGGCAACCTTGAACATGACCCTCTGATCCCTAAGGGAATCATGGAAACCTATCTTACCCCTTTCGTTGCTTACTCATGCATGCCACTGGTAAAACACAGGAAAGATACAAATAGTTTTCAATAGATTTATTGAAACGGACGTAGTCTTGCATGCAAAGATTGTGATGCGATTATTAAGCAGTTGAAACAAAGCAAAGTGACCAGCATTGTAAACTTGGTGAAGAGAATGAACATTCAAACAATGGCATTCTGATTACTATATAACTATATTCCTACCCAATTCTACCCCTACTTCGAGAGCATAATCGGTGTATCCTCTGCCTGGTATCTTAGGATGGCCTGATACCCATTACCTGATTGACTGTGTCTAGAGTTGGGTTGGCAATCCCTCTCTGTAGGATCTATATGAAAGATCAGCATTTGCAAAGTTGCATGTTGAACACGACATCCGTCCCAGGACCGTTGTGGCTGAAGTGTTCCCTCTGAACCATAAAGAGACAGGTCACTGTTTATATAATAAAACCACTGTGTAAGAAATACAGCTCTGATGCAATGATGTGTGTAGTTGTTAGAGGCTGTCTCAACGCATGTACCAGGATATCTCGTACCAAGTTCCTATCCTTGAAACAAGAGTACAGAGCCTGTAGCAGGAAAGGTTTTCTACATATAAGCAGCTTATGCAATTTTATTTAGAATCATATTGTGAAAATAAGATATGTGAAAGGTAACATGGCTAAAACGAAGAAGATTAAAGCGAGTCTGTTAACAGTGTGTAAAATGTAAAACTAAGAGGAGAACCAAAGCAAGCTTCACCTCAGTGTTTCCCGACAGTTTATCTATATACATGTCCCAGTGACACACGTCCCAATATGCCGACTCCTCCTGTTGCAGTGGCAGCGAGTGCTAAGATGTGATTTCAGCAGGATCCATTTGAGGAGAGGTCTCATCCACAGTGATAGAGAATAGGCTATTGTGAATTCCTATGCCATCACTATACTGCGTATTACAAGCATTACGCCAAGTCTAGGAATTTGGTGTTGCATAAGTTCTTACTGGTGCAAAGGGTCAGCCCCAGCAAACAGAGGAAAGAGTCCGCCTGCAGAGGTCGTCCTATAACGTCCCCCAATGTTTTTACTGCTTCTGTCCAGAATTGTCCAATTTCAGGGCAGGCCTGCAGCGTGTTCCAAAAATCTGCCTCCAGACATGGGCACCTCCTGGTCTGCACCGGGGAAGATCTGGTACGGGCGTGAGATGTTTGATGTAGATAGTTGAACTACATATACTTTTTTTTAATTTTATTTTTTTATTAGCATTTCAGAAGAGAAACACAGTAAACAATTAGCCAGTAGTTACTCATTACATAATCAAAGCCAAACACAGTACATATGTTATATCGCCTGTACCCTGCCCCACCAATACAGTACAAATGTTACATCGCTTGTACCCAACTCAGTGATAGAAACCGAGATAAGCGAGTGAACACCACATAGCGACTCTAATCGGGATAAGAACATGTGACAGTGTGACCTTAAAAACCAGGACACACCCCATACAGTATGCATAACAGGTAGAGCTTCTATAACAAATTACAACAATCTACCCCGCCATCCCCTAAACGATCGTCGTGTTCTCATCCGTCGCCTGTCTCTCTCTGTCCCAAGCGAGCAATGGTTCCCAAATGTCTCTAGGTCTGGAGGTAGGAGTTATTAGTTCCCAGAAGGTGGTCAACTGGGAGTGGTCATACGAGACGTCCCTGAGCCACTCCTTAATGGAAGGCACCCTCTTTCTTCCCCAATGAACAGAGATTTGGCGTTTTGGCAAAAAGGAGAAGCAAAGCATGTAGTTTACGAACTTTAACGGGGGTTATCTTTTAAATAGTTCAACAGGCCCAGTAGAGGAATGGGAGTCGCAGGCGCACCAGTAATCTGGTGTTTCATTGTAAACACTGTGGACCAGAATGCTGACAGACTTGGGCAATCCATGCCATATGAAGAAGTGATGCTGGGAGAAATCAACAACTCCAACAGCCCTCATCGTCCCGCAACCCCATACGATGCAAGCCTATAGGTGTTCTGTAAAAGTGGTGGAGGAACTTGAAGTGTATAAGGCGGAGTTTATAATTAGGGGCTAACTCAGTGAGCTGGCGGCAGCAGTACGACCACTGGTCCTCGGTGAGCGGGACATGAAGTTTGTTATTCCACGCCTGAAGTACCCTTGGCTTTAACAGAGGCGCCATGTTTTGCATGTGTGTGTAGAGTCATGTGACTAGTTTACGGGGCGAAGGTGACCGTAACAAGTTTTCCAATTCTGCCATGGATGAAGCGGCACTCGTAAAACTTTCATGTAGAGAGCGACATGCAGCCCTAAGCTTATAGTAGAGAAATGGTTCAGCAAAGGGCACTGCTTGCCCCTCCTCTGCAACCGGAGGCGAGCGAAATGTGTTACCGGGGTATTTATCAGCAAAGGTACGCAGGTTAGCTTTTGTGCCACAGTCCCACTGATGCCGTCCCCTATATTGGGCAGCAATGGTTTGTGTGCTAGTGGTATAGATGGGGCATATAACTTGGGAGCGCCCGCTCTCCTCTGCAATTCGTTCCACGCCCATGGCAGGGTTTCCACTGTGTCCATGCCATCTCTAGGACGGGGATAGGGCTGATAGAGAGCCACACGGAGGGGCACAGGCGCACCTGCGTCCATCTCCACAGCCACATAGGTTTAAAAGGAGTTGGATGGACCCAGTAGTGGAGATACTGAGCCTGTGCACACCAGGCATACAGTTGCATGTCTGAGGCTCCCAAGCTGCCCCGACACAGCGGAAGCGTCGGCGAATCACAGGACACCCGAGTCTGCCCGCCCACACCAACGGAACCAGCAAAGTCCTGAGGGTCCGAAAGAAGGCGTGCGTGAGAGGGATCGGGATATTAGCAAATTAAATAAAGAAATTTTGGCTATACTATAATTTCAGCTAGGGCTATTTTCCCCGCCAGGAAAATCTGTAGCCTAGCCCACAGTGCGACCTTCTCCTCTAGCCAGGTGATGGCACGCCCATAGTTTAAGTTCCACACCTCCTGTAAATTTCTACTAAGCCAGATACCCTGATACTTCACTGTGTCATCCGCCCATTTTAGAGGGAACTCTGAGACGACTGGGGTAGTGGTATCCGTCAACGGAAAAATGGCTGACTTAGCCCAGTTGATGGAAATGCCAGAGAGGCCACCAAGTCTGATACATTCTCGAAGGAGGGGGTCCAGGTTGACCGCAGGGTCAATCAAGTACAATGTGACATCGTCAGCAAATAACGATATGAGGAGACTTCTGGTACTAAACCCAGTCCCCCTGGTCGTGTGGTGCTGTCTGATGCGCGCCACCAGCGGCTCCATTGCAATCGCGAAAAGCAGGGGGGACAGAGGGTATCCGTGCCTCGTGCCACACAAGATAGAGAAAGGCTTAGACATGAGGCCATTCACTCTAATCCGAGCTGTCGGCTGAGTATATATTAAGCTGATTAAATTTATAAATAGCGGACTGAACCCCATGCGGCCCAGAGTGACGAACAGCTATGGCCATTCGAGCGTGTCATACGCTTTAGTAGCGTCGAGGAAAACCGCAGCCGCCTGCACGTCCGGATGTAGGTAGTGTAATACCAAAAAAAACAGTTCTGAGGTTGTGGGAGGTGGATTGCCCAGGAATAAATCCTGATTTATCGGGATGACCTATCAAGGGGAGTAGGGGTTGTAACCTGTTAGGTATCAACTTGGCCTGGATTTTGACGTCCTGAATTGCATATACTTCAGCCACGGGTTGCTGAAGATCCTGCTGGCCTGTTCTAGTGCGAGGGACCATTGCTTGTCTTTGAGCCCCTGTCCAAGTGAGAGGGTCCATTTCTCACTCATTGCATGAAGCTTTTGGCCTTGGGACACTTTACAGTCCCTTGCAGATTAGCATAATTGCATGCCGGCCCACACCATACTCTAGTAGTAACTGTAATATAGGTGATGTGGTGGGCTCTACATGATCTGAGCCCCACACTGTCCTTATCATGGTAGTCTGGTAGTCGGTGCATTATGGGTCCAAAACTGGCCCTCATTGATTTCCTGTCACTCCCGGAGTTACTGAAAGGTCAGCAATGCTTTATGTTCATAGAGGTTGTCTATAGTAAGAACAGCCATCTTGGTCCATGGGCGTGTGTTATGGCAGTCCGCCACTCTACGAAAAGCTGGGATCGCCCACAGCGGTAGGGCAGAGCATATAGCATGGGGCCCCACCTAAGGTGCACTTCATGCAGCAGCAATGTTTGGCTATTGTGGCAAGGTGTCCCATGCCCTACGCGCCTTTCGGGGAGTCCATAAGCCTCTCCACTCCCGAACTCCTGTAACACACAGGCCCTGTCGGGGTTTGGCACAGCCAGCACATGTGCCACTGCAGCTGTGCTGCTGCATAGTACAGTTTGTAGTTGGGGGATCTCAGGCACCCCTTTCCAGAGGAGCATACAACTTGTATAGATTCAGTTTTTCACTCTAGGCTCATAACAAATTGTAAATGATAGACTGCAGCTTGCGCAAAGAACATGGGTGGAGAGATTGATAGAGAAGCAGAGGAAGTACCAGCATTTTAAATATTACCACTCTTCCCATCTGGGAGAGCGGTAGGGACACTGGCCATTACAGCCCCCAAGTTACCTTGTAGTCGTCTGAATGATGGACATTAATCAACAGTAATGAGTCCTATTGCCTGGTTAACCCCATATATTTGGGTTGGTCCCTTACCAACTGTGAGTTTTGGGGGTTAGGGGTGCACCATTTAGTCCAGTTCAGTTTCAGGCCAGAAACAGTTCCACATTTATGCAGCACATCTCTCAGATATACTAATGTGTCGTCTACATAGAGTAAGCTTGCCTCTTCTGTGTCACCGTTCCGTTTACCCCACTGTGGGACCCACAGTTGATACAAATCCGCCAGCGGCTCCATTGCTAGGACCGATATGATTGGGGAGAGCAGACACCCCTGTCTGGTTCCCCTGCCCACCCAGAAGGTTGCAAATATTTATTTGCCTGTGCACACCTGAACAGGCGGTTCCATGTATAGGACCTCTATCAATTTCAAAATCTCAGGACCGAAGCCCATCCGATGTAGACCTTCCTGAAAATAAGGCGAGTCCAGCATATCAAAAGCTTTCTCTGTGTCGAGGGAGATGACACGGATAGCAAACACTGGTGGGTGTTCCTCCATTAGCCGGAAGAACTGATGTAGATTAAGAAGTGTGTTCCTCCCAGGAATAAACCAGTTTTGGTCGTGATGGATCAGCTTCGTGAGGCAGGGCATTTCCTTACCAAGTATTCTGCAATTTGAGTTCAGCCGGAAGAGCGATCTGTATGACTGTATGCTTAGTGGATCTTGGGCATTACCCCAATATAGTGCATACTGCTATTCTTATTGATATAAAGTTTCACGGCAACAATGTCCTACCATATTACTGATCTACAGTTGTGAACGTACTGTAGCCAGTAACTACTTTTTGTTGGTGAATGATTCTTTGCCTTCAAGCATTCGGGGTGGCCATTTTGGCATGTTTATCATAAACATTTCTTTACTCAGCTAGCTACTAACAGCCTTCTCCATGTGTATGTGGGACCATAGGGCAATGCCTGTTCTTTTTATGGTCAAAGGACATGTTACCTGTGTTACCGATCTTGCAAAATTATCTATGCCCATCTTCATACTCGAAGGATGCTGTCTGTACCCCGGAAGTGGGGGATTTTATTACCTCTCTTTTTTTGCAGTATACCAAGGAACCCCTGCCTCACTGCTGTGTTGGGAGAGTGGTACTTATTGTCCTGTTGGTTGAATTTCCCCTCGCAAGAAATTCTTGTTCGACACCGCTAGTGAGCATGTTCGGCCTCTCCTTAGTGAGGTTATTTAATATCTCGCTCACTTTATCTACTTTTTCATTTAGAATTTGTGCGAGTGTAGTGATAGCATTTTTTTATTACTAATATCTTGGCTTTTTAAAAATGTACCTGTCTCAACCTCACGTACTGGTTGTAGTGTAAGGTTAGCAATTGAAGGGCCACTTTGTGCAGGGTCATCTGAGGTCTGGACACCCTCCATTGCTCCCAGAGGTCTGTTCTTATACTCCAAATTAACTGCTATAGGGGTTATTGGCCTTTCATCCTCCTCCCTTTCACAAGTTACCAAGGTCAACGGTACACATGTTGAATCGTTAGTATTATTTTGATTCACTAATACACTAGTCTGTGTAACCTCACTTTTCCTTGTAAGTGTTTTTGTTAAATAAAACTTAATATCCTCCCCCCTCTGCCCCTGATTTATTCTGTTCTTCAGCATCTTACTACCCTTCTCCTATGAGCTTAACAAGCCCTCCACTTCTTCAATTAAAACATCTATCTGATATGAAGTGCATTTTTTCAGCTGCCGGTTTGACTTGCTTCTTTGGCCTTCCGTAGCTTAGCTGAATTATCCACTGCTTTTAATTTTCCCATTTTTGTTAGTAAGTCCCTCTCGCTGCTATGGGTACTAAAGCTAAAGAATGAGCTAAAGAATGATGATGGATTCAACCCAGATCTGTGACTAGGGGTGAGTGTCTGAAAAGTTTCAGAGCTCTGTCTATCATCTCCTTGTATTTGCTTTGGTTTCCGTAAGTTGGCAGGGTATGCCCAGACGTGAGTCCCTTGCTCACTTTGCCACTGGATTCAAGCTAGCCTGGCTGATGAGGGGTGTTACCCTGAAACCGGTCCCAGGATGCTTGTTTTCAGTCCAGGGAAGACCTGGCTTGGCAGTTCGGTTTGGGCTGTTCCCATGAGGCACAGGGTCAAGACTGATTTGCATATAGCTGCATCTGAACTGTGGTGGTTAAGTGAGCTAAAGAATGATGATGAATTCAACCCAGATCTGTGACTGGGGAGTGTCTGAAAAGTTTCAGCGCTCCGTCCATCTCCTTGTGTTTGCTTTGGGGACGCTAAGGACTTGTTCACTAGTTAAAATGGTTGCTGGTTTTCAGCAGGAGATGAGGACTGCCAATGAATTGCTACAAGCTGGCTTATACTTTAAAAATTAAATCATAACCATTCAAGTGAGCCTGGTCTCAGACACGCAAGCGGTGGAGTTTGTCGGAGGCAGTTGGCTTCAGCACAACTTCTTCTGTGATGGCAACCCTATCTCACTTTCATTTGATCCCTTTGGAGGGATTGCTGGCTGCCATTCGAAGCCTCAAATCAGGTTCTCAATTTTACCAGTCTTCCAAACCTGCTTGCACCAACCATTAATCCTATAGTAAATCAGGTGCTTAATGCCTCTCTGTCTGCAGGAATAGTTCCTTTGCAATGAAAGCAAGCAAACATTCTGCCTCTGCTTAAAGATCTTCGGCGGACCATAATGAGCAAACAAACTATAGGCCAATATTTCTAATGCTGGTTCTGTCGAAAGTACTGGAAAATTGTGTAACCAGCAGCTCTCTCATTACCTTGAAATAAATCACTTGTTTCATCAGCACCAGTACTTCTTTAGATCTAATTTTAGTATAGAGACCGCATTGATGGAATTCATCAAGCACATTAGAGGTGCACTAGACAAGGATTTGAGGGGTGAGGTGGCAGGCTGTTCTGATTATGGTAGGCCTATCAATACGGTCCTTCACTTGAGGCTGCTAGCCCGCCTCAAATCCATTGAGATTGGTGGATGGGCCCTCATATAGCTAACCTTCTTTTATAAGGATAGAAGTCAGGAACTATGTTTTTTCTGATTAGTACATGATCTGACAAAGAGAGTGCCACGGGTGTTTTTCTTAGCCCCACATTATTTAATGTGTACCCCTCTCCCTTTGGTGGCTTTGAGGATTTCCTATGACGACTACACTCGCTTGTCGTTTACTGAAGGAAAGGGGATGGAGTTTGCGTCAGAGATCATCCAAAAATGGCTTTCATCTGTGTTTTTTTGAATGACTACCCACCCACCAACTTGAATGCAACGCAGATGAGACCGAAATATTATTCTTCGGCTCTAATGCACCAGATTCATGGCTGACCCTGTGGCTAAAAGACGCCCAACCTCCAGCCCTCAGGAGGAAATAGTTCAGAACTTGGGTGTTAAATTTGTTTATGCGCTGTGCTTTCATCCATAAATTAGATCAGTGGCTGGCACATGTTTTGAGCTTCTGCGTTCTATAAAAAAGTTCTTACCTTTTTTATCTTTCTCTGTAAAAAAAAAAGAAAGACAGTCCTCCAGGCCCTCATAACGTCCAGATTGGTCTATGGAAATGCCTTCTATCTGGGACTTTCGGACTGTCTCCTGAATAAGCTTCAAGTCCAGAATACGGCAGCCCGCACTCTACTTAACCTGCCTGCAAGAACTCATGTGCCTTCACACTTGCATGCCCGTCACTGGCTTCCGATAAAGAAAATAATTATTTTCAAACCGCTAGTCCTGGTCCATAATGCACTGCACTTCAGTCGCAGGCTATCTTAGGGATAGAAATAAGCACTATACCCCCTCCAGAAACCTGCGGTGAGCCAACAGCCTGCTACCGAGGAATCCGCATAAGAACTGGAGGTTAGATTTTCTCCTACCTCTGTCCACTCGCTTGGAATAAGCTCCCTCTTGAGATATGCCTAATGGTTTACTTTATCTGTGTTCAAGAAAAAGCTAAAGACCGGTCTGTTCCAACAAGAGGGTGTCGCCGTGCAGTTTACAAATCTTATTTTTACCATATCATTAGTCATCGAAGTCTGAGCCTTAAACCACCCATAAAATTTATCAAGGATTAACACTAAGTTTCAAAACATAAAGTGCACATAAAAATATAAACCCAGGCCCTTGACTCTGTCCTGATTCTGAGATGTTTATAATTGGTGTACAAATGTGCGCACAAGAATGCCTAAAAGTTCTTTACACTGTCTGGAAATGAAAAATGTCCATGTTGAACCAATAATATGACCCACTCTTAAAAAATCAGGTCAGTCAAGAATACCGGCATTCCTCAGCCCAGGGCACACTGTACAGTTGTCCAAGCTAGCCAATTTTAAGAAACACCAGAGGTCAGAAATAGCATGTTTCTCTGTGACCTATCAGCAGTGTCATGGTGATATATAACCAGCATTTGCAATACAATAGGTCTTGCATTTGCGAGAGTTTGAGCTATTGGCATTGTAAATGACAATACTTTTTATTTATGTGTTTTGAAAGCCTGCAAGGGGTGCGTAAACGCGCACTTTGCACTTAGCCTTTGCCTACAAGAAGCAAGGCTGGCAGTAAACGGGGTACAGTTACTGACAGCCTTTCTTTTCATTAGCAGCAACTAAAAGTACAAAGTGCATTTTTACACACGGCTTGCAGGTTTTGTAAAACACATTATTCTGATGGATACATCTGCCAGTGGATTCCTCACCTTGTGAATATCCTCTGCGCCAGCAACATTCGGAAACTTTTGTAGCAGTCCACGCCGATGAGGTTGAAGACGATGTCACAGAGACACGGCTCCGCTCGCGACTCCGCTGACGTCACCGGCTCCATAAGAAGACCTCCTCGGCGTGATGTCAGTTCCCTTTTTTCCGCGCCGTCGACGCCAACGGATTTCGGGAGTCTCTATCTGTAGCTACACTGTTACTTTGTGTTTCTTCTGGATTTCTCTGTCCTTTTTCGTGAGAATGTCGACAAAGAAATCAGGGTTCAAGCCCTGTCGCGAATGTGGAAAACATATATCGATCACGGATCCGCATGACGACTGTGTATGGTGTTTGTCTTCAGACCATGATGTGGATGGATGCTCTTGCTGTCGCAAGATGAGCCCCAAAGCTCTCAAGGAAAGAGAGGCGAAACTCTTCATCGCGAGGATGAAAAAAGAGAAGAGAGGAAGGAGGAAGTCGAGAACCAGGTCACGGTCGAGGTCGGCGTCTAAGTCGACTTCGGGGCATGCTTCAAGATCCAAGAAGCACAAAAAGGAGACATTCTTCTCGACGTCACTCTGACAAGAGTACGGCTCCGAAGTCGAAGTCACCTACTCGACACCATAAGGACTCAGTGTCTCCTTCACCCGTTCCGGATTCACCTGCTGGTCCTTCTTCTCTAGTGGATTCAACGGTTCATTCTCCGGCTCCAGCTACATCGCCGACGCCGGTTCCGTCTCCGGCTCCGGTTGAGGAGCTTCCAGTACTGGGTGAGCCTTTGACGCCGCAAATTTCACCGTCGGCGCCGGTTGGCCTGAGTCCGGTGATGCCTGATCAGTACCCTGCGTTCCCTGGACCAGGTCAGGACCCCTCGCATTATTTAAATGCGATGTATGGGGTATTTTCAAAAGCCATGTACTCCACTGGTGCACCTTCGGGTCCCATGGGTCCTATGGCGTCAGTCTGGGAGTGCCTCAAGCATATCCGCAGGCCCTTTCATGCCATTTTTCCCGGCGGCGCCGTCTTGGCATCTACCGGCGCCGAGGACATCGCCGCTTCCTTCTTCACCAGCGCCGATTCGACCTCGCTCGACGCCGGCTGTTCCTGTGGATCCACGTTCGACACCGGCGCCGTCTGATTCGATCACGGCGCCGCCGGTTGTACAAATCCGGTTTAGGAGGGAGGCTCAAAGGGTGCTTGATGAACAGAGGTACCTTTTGGAAGAGGCAGAAGAAGGCGAGCTTGTAGAGTCGGATGAAGTTTTTGAAGAACTTAAGGGATTGGATTTATCTCCTGAATGGGAAATTACTCCACCTTCTGATGAACCATCAAAGGATGTGGCTCCATATCATGCAGTCATAAGGAAGGCAGCTGAGCTGTTGGATCTGCAGTTGCCTACAACTGAATTTAAATCAAACATTCTAACAGAGGTACTGCATTCTCCTACTACGGTTTCAGAGCCATTGTTGCCTTTTAATGAGGCTATTATAGATCCTGTGATGGAGGTGTGGCGTAAGCCTTTTTCTGCTCCCGCAGTTTCCAAGACAGTTGCCAGAAGGTATAGGGCGGATCCAGGGGTCCCAGAGTTTTTAACTTCACATCCTTCGCCTGAGAGCCTTGTGATTCAGGCTGCTTGTTCAGGGAAATCTAAGGGTGCGTTTCCTCAGGTCCCGAGTGACAGGGAGGCTAAAAAACTAGATCAGTCGGCCAAGAAGGTCTTTTCATCGGCCAGTATGGCCCTTAAATCTACAAATGCCACTTGCCTTTTGGGACGCTATATTCATGTGCTCATGGATTCTGCAAAGAAACTGGCTCCAAAGCTATCTGAGGAGGATAGAGTTGGCTTTAATGAGTTTTTGACGGATGCCCAGGCAGCAGCACGCCAGGTGATACAGAGTGGTCTGGAGACGGCGGATTCAGTGGCAAGAGTCATGGGGTCTTCTGTTGCTGCTAGGAGGGGTGCGTGGCTTAAGACTTCTGAGTTTTCCGCTGATGTGCAGTCAACGTTGCTGGACTTGCCATTTGATGGCTCTGGACTATTTGGTAAAAAGGCTGATGCTGCTCTTGAACGTTTTAAAGAAAGCAAGGCTACGGCTAAGTCTTTGGGCCTTCAATCCCAGTCAAGAGGGTTGTTTAAAATATATAGGGGTTTCGGAAGGGCAACCTTTCGTTCCTACAGGCAGACCCAGCAGCAACAACAGCAGAGCTCTCTGTATAAGTGATACAGAGGCAGAATCAGGGGTCGCACACGTGGCCGTCAGCTCTCCTCCTCCTCTTCTTCCTCTTCCTCAGCCCCTCCCACCACCGCAAAGCAGCCCTAGATCCGCCATTCTGGATCATGCTGGTCCTGTGGGGGGCCGGCTTACCCATTTTCTACAAGATTGTGAATCTGTTACTACAGATCTTTGGGTTCTAGATCTTTTAGAAAATGGGTACGCCCTTCCCTTTCGGGAATTCCCTCCAAATTACCCTCCTTGTCAAGGGGCTTGCTCAGAGAACCACCGTCTTCTCCTACAGGAGGAAGTCCTGAAGTTACTACAGAAAGGTGCGATAGAGGTGGTTCCAGAGCAGGAGAGGGGTCAGGGATGCTACTCCCGGTATTTCCTGATTCCGAAAAAGGACGGCAGATTGCGTCTGATATTGGACCTCAGGATCTTGAATTTGTATCTGAAGCAAGAGAAGTTCAAGATGCTCACCCTTGCGCAGGTTCTTCAAGCGCTGAATCGGGAGGACTAGATGGTGTCGATCGACTTGCAGGATGCGTATTTTCACATCCCCATCCTGAAGTCGCACAGGAATGATCGCTACATTATCAGTTTGCGGTCCTTCCGTTTGTTGTTATTACTGCACCCCGACTCTTCACGAAGGTGATGGCAGTGGTGGCAGCCCATCTCAGAAGGTCGGGGATTTCTGTTTTTCCCTATCTGGACGACTGGCTGATCAAAGCGGAGTCGCCAGAGAAGGTGCTACATCATCTGCAGGATACAACTCAGCTGTTGTTCAAATTGGGCTTCTCGATAAACGTGCCCAAATCTCACCTGGTGCCCTCTCAGCGCAACCTGTTCTTAGATGCGGTACTGGACACTACTGTGTGTCGAGCATTCCCTCCTCCTCAAAGGATTCTCGACATACAGGAAATGATTCCTTTAGTTTGCAATGGAGCGGTCGTTCCAGTCCTGAAGGTCCTTCGCCTGCTCGGTCTGTTTGCTTCCTGCATTCTGTTGGTCAACCATGCATGCTGGCACATGAGGGCGCTACAGTGGTGCCTCCGCAGGCAGTGGTATCAGCACAAAGGAGATCTCAGGGAGTCTGTGAGGATCTCCGGAGAAGCTGCGGCGGATCTGTCTTGGTGGAGCGTGGCGGGCAATCTGTCCCAAGGAAAGCCCTTCCATCTACCTCCATCGGTGGCCACAGTGATAACGGATGCATCCACTTTAGGGTGGGGTGCGCATCTGGGGGATCTGGAGAGCAAAGGACTTTGGTCTCCAGAGGAAAGGTTACTTCACATCAACCTTCTGGAATTGCGGGCGATTCGTTTGGCACTCAAGGCCTTCCTCCCTTATCTTCGCGGTCAGTCTGTTCAAGTCCTGACGGATAACACTACCGCGATGTGGTATGTCAACCAGCAGGGAAGAGTGGGGTCTCTTTGTATTTGCAGAGAGGCTCTGCGTCTATGGTCCTGGGCTCAGGACCAT
Source organism: Triturus cristatus (assembly GCF_964204655.1). NCBI lineage: Eukaryota > Metazoa > Chordata > Amphibia > Caudata > Salamandridae > Triturus > Triturus cristatus. Next base: position 774,498,889 of record NC_140584.1, on the reverse strand, counting down.
CAGATTTCCTGGGTGCTGAACGTACGTGCGGACAGTCTCAGTCGGCAGTTCTCTGCCGACCACGAGTGGAGGCTCCATCTGGAGGTGGTTCGTTACGTCTTTCGGATGTGGGTAACCCCTCGGGTGGACCTGTTTGCCACTCACAAGAACGCTCACTGCCCGTCATTTTGCAGTCTCCAGTATCCGATGCAGGGAGCATTGGGGGACGCGTTTCAGTTGAGTTGGGGCTCACAACTCCTTTACGCGTTCCCTCCCATACCCTTGATTCCTCGGGTTCTGAGGAAGATTCGCCAAGACCGGGCCCAAGTCATATTGATCGCCCCGGAGTGGCCAAGAAGGGTGTGGTATACAGATCTTCTCCACCTCTCCTCGTGCCCTCCGTTCCGTCTCCCTCTGAGGGCAGACCTCCTCACGCAATCGGAGGGGAAGGTTCTACACCCCCACCTCCAGAGCTTACACCTTCATGCCTGGAGATTGAACGCGGCAACCTGAATTCTTTTTCTCTCCCGCCTGATGTGGTAGATGTAATTTTGTCTGCCAGACGTCATTCCACCAAATCTATCTATTCCTATAGGTGGTCTAAATTTGTAATCTGGTGTGGAGAGAAGTCAGTTGATCCTTTGAGGGCTCGTTTATCTGACATTCTGCAGTTTGCCCTTTCTCTTGCTCAGCAAGGATTTGCTGTGGCTACTGTTAAGGGATATTTATCAGCTTTCCTTTCCTTGCCAGATCAGCCAGATTGTCATTGTTCAAATCACCTATTGTTCTACTATTTCTAAAGGGCCTTACAAACAGGTTTCCTCCTACTCCATTTATTGTGCCTCAATGGGACTTAAACCTTGTCTTGACTTATCTTATGGGTTCTCCCTTCGAGCCCTTACACAAGTGTCCTGACGGTTTTTCTCATTGCAATCAATGCAATCATTGCAATCACCTCGGCAAGGAGGGTAAGTGAGCTTCAAGCTCTAAGATCAAAACCCACGTTTTTGACCATTCATGCTGAAAGAATGGTACTCAGGACCAGGGCTGCATTTCTGCCTAAGTTGGTAACTCCCTTCCATCTGGGGCAGTCCATTACCCTTCCTACCTTCTATCCTCCCCCTTCCAAGGAGGAGGAGAGACTTCACTGCTTGGACCCTAAGAGGGCGGTGAGCTTCTACCTGGACAGGACAAAAGACTTTCGGGTTGATGACCAGCTCTTCGTGGGCTTTGTTGGCTGCAGGAAAGGCAGAGCGGTGCACAAACGCACCCTTTCCAGATGGATTGTCTTGTGCATCAAGATATGCTACTCTTTGGCTGGTAAGGAACCTCCAGAGGGTTTAAGGGCCCATTCCACTAGAGCGAAGTCTTCCACTTCTGCTTTGTCTAGGGGTGTCCCTGTGGAGGACATTTTGTAGGGCGGCAACTTGGGCCTCCCTCCACACTTTTGCAAAACATTATTGCTTAGACACTGAGGTGAGGAGGGACGGACATTTTGCTCGTTCCGTTCTTCAGGACTTTCTGGTATAGAAGGGTGGACACCCTCCTCCGGGAGTGGGACTGCTGTGGGAATCTATTCACAAGGTGAGGAATCCACTGGCAGATGTATCCATCAGAAGAACAAGTTACTTACCTTCGGTAACGCTTTTTCTGGTGGATACAGTATCTGCCTGTGGATTCCTCACTGACCCACCCGCCTCCCCGTTGTCCACCCTTGTATACCTTCAGTATATGATGGTGTTTCAAAATGTATTTGTTATTATCAAAGGCAGTGTGTTATTTCTTTTGCCTTTCTATTTATTCTCCACACTGTGTGTGTTGCTTGTATATTATGTACTATGTATACTGTGTATATATTGCTGTCAGTCCGTTCGTGTGCCTCGAAGTCATGGAAAAAAGGGCGGAACTGACGTCATCACGCCGACGAGGTCTTCTATGGAGCCGGTGACGTCAGCGGAGTCGCGAGCGGAGCCGTGTCTCTGTTTCCGAATGTTGCTGGCGCAGGGGATATTCACAAGGTGAAGAATCAACAGGCAGATACTGTATCCACCAGAAAAAGCGTTACCGAAGCTAAGTAACTTGTTCTAAATGTACATAAAACACTGAACAACCACTACAAGGCTGACATATTCTGCAACCCCAGTCTTTCATACTGGTGATTAAAGCAAGTGTAAAAACTGCAAAATGTCCAGACAGAAAAACACTTTGTGACGGCTAGTTATGAATCCATGCAGGAGTACTTTTAGTGTGTTAGCCTAGCTGTGATAAGGTCTGTTTCTGCAGTTCTTAACCTGTGGTCCGTGACGCCTACTTAGGGCGTCCGCATCTGCTTAGAAAATTAAATATTAGCAGATTAAAAACCTGTATATGAATAAACAAAATGTTTTACTGTTCTGTAAATGTGAAAGAATTGCAATTGAAGGACAAAAACGAAGTTGATATCCTCGGATTGATTTGTGGGAGTAGTGCAAATGCATCAAACTGAAATTAGTATTTACGATGGTTGGCTTCAATTAAACTTATAAAGGCTGTCCTTTAAAATGTTTTTTTATATATATCTGATTGTGAATTTATTTAAATATTTACCATTGTGCTTTATTAATGCTTGTTTCTTTATTTTTGCACGTTCTTTTGTGGTTGAAATCACCAAAATTGACAGTCTGGGTCTCTGGTTTCCAGCAAAGGATTCTATTAAAGATGCAGTGGAGTTCCACAAAAGTCAAAAGGTTTAGAACCACTGGTCTAGTTATTAAGTATTTGTTCTTGGTAGCTCAGTTGCAGTTGTGTTTCTTGTGGGCATGCAGTTGCGAGTATAAGCAATGTGCTTTCTCCATGCCCCAGTAAATGGGCAATTTGTAAAAAAATAAGTAAGAAAGAAGGATTGCCAGATGCTCATCCACGAGAAGTTGTGGTATGCTGCTGGTAGTTAAACTGCACCATCACAAATAGACAATGATCGCTTTTTATACCATAGAGGGCACCTATTTGGAGATGAAAATGTAGCCTCTGAAAAATCAACTCCACCAGTTTATTTCTGTTAGTGATACTGCAGGACAAGAACCAAAACATACCTATCCAGGCTCCCAATGTATGTGACTTCAAAAGAACAAAATACCTAAACACACTTGGGAATACAGAACTTTAATACCACCCTTCAACAAGCATTGGCATAGCCAATAGGTCTCGCCTTTGGGACCTTATAAGTGTTTAGCCATGCAACAGTTGCATAACTAAATACTTATAAGGTCCCAAAAGTGAGACCTATTGGCCATGCCAAGCCGTGAAAGTAATCGCGGTAAAGCGCGGCGCACGCGCCCGCACACATGCACTGTAGCTCTAGGCTGGCCTGGTAGCACTTTTTGGAGCCCTCTCAATAAGTCTCGCCAGACCAGCGCATGCGCTGGGTCAGGTGAGACCTAAAAAGGGTCCTATCAATTAAAGACAGCAAAAATCTTGAAAAAGTAATGGAACGTATGCTCTTAATGAAACGACACAAAGCAGTATACGGGTTAGAAATAAAAAGACTTAACTAAGACTGAAGCATGGAGGTCATTTCTGAGGGATTTACACGTTCTAACTTGTGTCTCTGTCAAGTAGAGTAATTCCTTGTCTCAAAAAGGGTTCCAGTTGCGTAAATGAGAAATGTTTAAACTAGCTTATTGACCTGGAAACTAAAGCTAGTCATCTCTGTTCCAATTATGCAATGCTGAAAATAATGGGAAAATGCTGATTTAAAAAAAAAAAAAAAAGAATCCCCAGGAATCCTCAAAATTCTAAATTACCTTCATTAATGCGCTGGATAGAATTAAAAACTAGAAAAAAAGTCCAGAAGAAACACCCATGGCCAAACAGGCTGCTGTACCCTACTGTCTCGCATACCTTTGACACTGCTTGAAATAACAGGAATTTCTCAAAGGCTAGTGGGCTCAAATGAATTCCATTAGGACAGCGTTCACTCTCTTCAGCAAAGAATCATCCTGTGACCAGCTCTGGTTTGAAATTCTTCTTTTAGAATGTCCCCTGACAAAACCTCTCTCTGACCACCGGGGGTATAGCCGGACAAAATGGCTGAGAAGACTTGCTAAAGCAGAGCTCCAACCCTTAGGGAATTAATCTGTTTATTAATCCTGGTGGAACCAGCACTCAAACCACACCAAAACTAATTGGTAGGCACGCTACCCCAGCGGAATGTAAAACGGAGAACTGCGGGGCGAGCGGCATGCCTTACGCCGTAATGGAGATGCCTGACCACTGTGGTGGAAACGCATGAAGTAATTGGAGTGGCCGGGGGGCGGAGGGACGGGTAGGTCCTGGGCTGCCAGACACATCAAACACCTGTAAGAGTGCCAGACCACTGTGTGGATGGACGGGAGCCTTGGGAAGGAGCCCGTCGTGCCTCGGAAGCAGAATGAGCAAAACAGCGGCACCCTGCCTCTAAGTAGAACCCAGGCCGCGCGAGGGAGTGGTGAAGAATAGGCGCTGGGTAGTGATGATAGGAAAACTGCCCCCCTGCATTCCCCTCCCTCCAGGAATAGTGCTAGAGGTGGCCACGCGTGGGACAACTGAGCAGAGGGCTGGTGGCAGCATCGGGGCTCACCCCCTACTCATTAAAACAGAATACCAGTGGCCGGACTGTAATGCCACTCGGCGTAAACCAGGCAGCAACCCCCATATCCGGTGACCATCCTCCCCCTGTGGATGGGGGGTGCTAAAGACAGTGTTACATGGTGTCGCTGCAGGTGGGCTGGGAGGAAGCAACCTGTCAGAACAGAGTAAATCTGAACGATCAAGAAGGGGTGATGCGGCCCCTCTGCCTTCCCACGCCAACAATAGCAATGTGAAAACCGTGCAGTGGAGCCAAGCAAGCAGCACACCAGAGTGCAAGAATCAAGCAGCCCTGAGAAAATATGAATGTGAAAACGGACAATGGTCAAGTAGAAGACAACGAGGGGTGGACAAGCCAATAAAATAGTCCAATACACAGTCCAAGGCCCAGGAGCACCAGAACAGCCTAGAAGAGAAAAATACAAATGATCAGGACGCATGACACGAGACAAGGCAGGTATACTGGAGGCCATCAGAGAATCCCGTGTGGTGCTGAAGACGAAGATGGACACAATGGCAATGGATTTGCGCAAGGTTGCCGAAAGAGTTACGAACATTGAAGAGGAGGTTGTATCACTACGTGAGGGTATTCAAAGGCTTCACACTACTGTCACTAACCTACAACCCCAATCAACTCGTACAGACGACAGAGTGGAAGATGCAGAAAGACGATCAAGGACAAACGACCTGAGATTTATAGTTTCCCTGAAAGGGCTGAGGAACCGGCAGCGGATCTATTCCTTGAAAATTGGATCACTACAGCCCTCCCCAATATCAAACTTTCAAAATTCTTTGCTATAGAGTGCCCCCAGCTGAGGCCGGGATCGCTGCCCAGAGCTAGCCCGTCTGTTCAACTGCAGAAATGTTGTTGTAATACTGCAGCATATCCATACGAATGGCCCACCACGGTATGAAGATCGGCTCATTCAAACATTTCCAGATTACATCAAGAAAGTACAGGACCTCCACAATGAATTTTTAGGTGTTAAACGGCGCCTGCGAGAACACAACATCAAATACTGTCTGATATACCCTGCGAGACTCCAGGTGAGGGAAGAGTCCATTTCTTTGAAGCGCTCCAAGACGTAGCAGACTGGATGGATTCTCTGGGCCTGGCAGGAACGGACTAAAACCAGAGATGGCATGAAAAACGGAAAAACCAAGGGAGACCACGTGAGCGCCGCTGGAGGCAAAAGACAGGGGACCCATCCAACAGGAACTATCTTGGTGGGTGAGGATGGGACTTTATGGACCGAGACAATGTTACTGCTTCAGAATAGGGTCTCACCACTTTGCCTAGTGCAAGAGACTCAGACTCGAGTGAAGGCACCCCAGAAGAGTAATGGGGGAGGTGGTGGTTGGGGGGGGAGTGGGGGGGGGAGCGTCGAGAGCAAATACCCCCAGGGGGACCTGGAGATCAAGAGACTGTACAGACATTCCGTGAGTAAACAAAATTAAGGACGGCAAAAATGCAGAGACGCTGTGGACAGTTGGCACCTTGGGGAGTACCAGGGGCAAAGGGGTGGGAGGGTATGGGCGGGCAAAGTGTGGATAAGAAAAAAACACGAGGGTAAAGTGGAAGCACTGAGTTCCGCCAAACTAAATCCAGCAGGACATTCCTGCTGCCATGCACACAGGTGGTCCCGCTTTGCCCAAGTGGTCTTGTGGGACAGTACGGTGTCGGGCTGACTGGCCACTTGAGAGAGACTATCGAATTGAATTGAAAAGCATTTGTTTATATATTTTGTTCTGAATATTGGGTTTGGTTAGTATCGAATTGGTAAGGGACCAGAGGGCGGGGGGGTTAAGAGGTTTGGGGCGGAGACCCAAGTCCTTAGGTCACTGTTGACGCGATGGGGAAGTTGGGGACATTGTTGTTTTGGTGATATGTTAAAAACCAGCAGACAAAACAGAATCTCGAGCATGCGATGGGGAAAATGTGGGGTTGTCCCATTCAGATGTCGTGTTAAGCAAGAGGCCTCAGATTCAGTGTCAGTGAGAAGCTTTCGGACAATTCAGTGACATGACGAAGCGCTTTCAGACCTGGTTTATAAGGCAGCAATAGACGTAGAGTTGGGAGGATACTTAGATACAAATTGGAAGACAACCAACACTAGGGCGACAGATTGGGACGTAATAAAGGTGGTTCTTGGGGGGGTGGGGGGGGGGGTCTGTATGGCAACAGAGGCGGGTGTCAAGAAAGAATTAGAACGCCACCTGGCCACGCTAGAAGCAACACTCCCCACAAACATAGAGGGTAAAAGAAAAAAAACTTCTCTATGACCACGTGACTTTTTAACCGCACACCACCATAAAATCCAGTCACCCACTACCAAACCGGATCACTCTGGAACAAGGCTCACTTCTTCTTGTAGCTGAAGTTCCCATCTGAAATTGCTACAGATAATCAATCAATCCGGGATTTGTAAAGCGCGCTACTCACCCATGAGGGTCTCAAGGCCCTTGGGGGGGGGGGGGGGGGGGGGGGGGAATGCAGATCCGTGTCGCCTGAAGAGCCAGGTCTTGAGGGTCTTCTTGAAGTTGGTCAGTGAGGGGGGGTGTCTGATGTATGTTGATAGCTCGGTCCAGGTTTTGGCTGTAATGTGGGAGAACGATCATCCCCCCTGCTCTGGCTCTGTGGATGCGCTGGGTTTCAGCTACTGCGAGGTTGGCAGATTAGAGGTTTCTGTTGGGCAGATCAAAGTTTATTCTGTCGTTGAGGTATTTGGGTCCGCTGTTTTGCAGTCATTTGTAGGCGTGGGTGAGGATTTTGAAGGTGAGACTTCTCCACGGGGAGCCAGTGGAGGCTCTGCAGGTGCTGGCTGATGTGTTTGTGCCGTGGGATTCCGAGGACGAGTCTGGCCGCAGTGTTCTGTATCGTCTGTAGTTTGCTGAGTAGGGATTTGTTGATGCCGACGTAGAGAGCGTTTCCATAGTCGAGTTTGCTGGTGATGAGTGCGTTGGGTGACTGTCTTCTTTGACTCAGGGGGTATCCAGATAACACAAACCTGAGAGCACCCTAAGCATTGCCAGCCTCAACTAATGCTGTCATGGGAATAAGGTAGGTCGACAACATTCCACCTTTATTCATTTGCGTTCCTGAGTTCTCCTCAAAGGTACTACAAATGGATCCTGCAATAAGGGCAGAACCCAAGATGACCAATTCCACCCATACTATAAGCACACAAGCAGATGGCCTAACAGGATAGTGCTGGAGAGTGGTTTCAAAGTGATAGGAGAAGCCATCATAGAGCCAACCAGTTTGTGAAAGGAAAGTGGGTAGACTAAGGCCATCACATGACCTTACCAGTTATCCTCGCCATCGACCACAGGCAAAGTTTTTAAGGGAAGAAGCTGACCAGTACCTGCTAGACTGCCACCACTCCCTTCCATGGAAGACAAACTGCCTATTCCTGAAATTCCTTTGCTGATGATGGGCTGCGGTTAACCGGACAACGAGTGCTCAATGAGGCGTCTAGCATCTGCGATTTTCTGCATTGGCAGGTACCATCTGGGCCCAGTACCCAGCACCATACACCACTCCTTGTGTTCCATAGGACTGGGGAATAGAGTGCTTGTCACTCTAATGCTGAGGGAATCCACATCCCCCCCTAAGGTCCCTCATATGTGGCCTCCAGTGCTGTGCTAGTGTCTCTCCCCCGCCGTGCCTCATACAGGGATGAGAGAGAAGCAGCCCTCCGGTGGGGGTTCGGCAGAGCTGTGAGTTCAACCCCTTTCCTGCCTTTCTCAGAGCTAGCAGTGGCGTGCAGGAGGAAAGACTTGAGGGGTTGATCAGGACAGCCCGCTGCAGGATTTAGGCCACGGGACTGGGATCTTACTCGGTTGCCGACTCGCCACACTGCCTGCAGGTTGCGGGCAGTGGTTCCGCTTTGATGGTGAGGGCAGCCAAGGGAAGAAGGCAGCCACCACTCTGGGACGCCACCGCGGCATCACACAGGCTGCGCGCACCTCCAGTGATGCATCGTCCAGTTCACCGGAGAGAGCACGCAAGGTCGGGCCCACGATCTCCCTCAGGCAGTGGTTCCAGTTATCTGCCGATCGTGGCTGAAGTGAGGCTTTTACTGCTCTGCTCAATGCCCAAGCAGGTCCAGGCACACTGTGGCAAGCCCCCTGGTGATGTAGGAGCGGGCCCTTGTGTAGCAGGATAATCATGAGCAGAGTCGGCCATGGAAAACGATCTCACAAAGCATCCATCTCAGCAGCCATCGTGGCCACCTCACCAAAGTATTCTTAATGAACATTTGTAGGGTGGCAGACAGGAGGATAAGGCAGTCCTTAACCTAGTGCTAAAGGAGTGTGGTTAAGCAAGATGGCAGGATGATCGCATTGAGCGATAGATCTCTTTCCCCTTTACAAAATCCTTCGCAATCCCGGCTTAAATTAATCAATGCTCTAGATAACTCTACCTGCAGATTCCTCAACTTTTCAATATTTCCAGGTGCAGATTGGATCTTGGAAAACATTTGCTATAGCTTTCTGGTGCCGGCAGGTGGCATCCACTCCGTTGCAACCTTAAACGTGGAGTTGTGATTATGTCAACAGTGTCTCACAGCTTCGATACACAATCCGGATATTTACTCTCTTATAAGAGGTTTCTCACAAATAATTATTTTTTACCTTTGATGGAAAAATGGTCATGTCCCGTCCTAAAATATATGGTTTCCAGCCTTGTCGGTATTAGAAGGGTCCTAAGTCCATGGCGGACCCATACGATGGCTGTCTGTGGTGTCTTGGCTTGAAACATGGGGTACCGTAATATCTTCGTCTATGAATGGCACTGTAAGGCCATGAAGGTCCGCAGAGTCTAACTCTTTATGGCTTGTCCTGAAGAGGGTCGTAGGAGTGGACATTGGAGAAACGAGAGATCACAACAAAAGTCAAACTGCCCCTCAAGATCTTTTCGATCTTCCAAGTCTTCAAAGGAATAGCACCACCATAGGAAGAAGCATACCACTTCTACTTATATGCCTAAAAGTACAGGTAATTCTGCTCTAACGCAGTCGACTCTACCTCATCCGGTTTCTGTACCAGTTTATCCAGAGTACGTAGCCCCAGGTGCTGATCCATCTGGATTCATGCGAGGCTTGATTGATATCTTCAGGAGCGTGACTGTCCCATTGGGTGTGCATATTGGCCCCATGGAGCAAATTAGCACTCCTTTACGGTCTACCTCTGCCCCCATCTTTAATGCCTTATATAGGTCCTGTGCTCTCCATGCCACTGGAATCAAGCTATACTGGCTGAAGAGGGGTGAAACCCCGAAACCGGTCCTAGGATGCTTGTTTCCAGTCCAGGGAAGACCTGGCTGGCAGTTCGGGCTGGACTGTTCCCATGAGGCACAGGGTCAAGACTGATTTGCATATGGCTGGGTTCAAACTGGAATGTCATGGTGAGCAAAAAAACGATGGATTTGGGCCCAGATCTCTGTACTGGGGTGACTGTATGACATTGTTCTGCATTCTGTCTATCAACTGTTTTTGCATATGAATGTTTTCTAGCACCTCAATTTGATGTTCCTCTTGGTGTATCACTGACTCCAACCATTCATAGATTGGTGCTGAGACTCCCATTGATGTATGCCAGAAATCTCTCCATTTGGCCTTCCATCTCAAGTGCACTTGATCCAGTATCACAACAGACTCTGTAATCTGTGGTGCCTTCAAAGCTGCGAGTCGCCGCCAAAAACGTTGTAGGTGAAAATATAGATTCAAAAGAGATGCCTCACACCTACTGGAGCAGCGACAAACTGAGGATCTTTCCATCTAGGCATATCAAGATACGAATGATAAGCAAGGGGATGATGCTGACGATCTTCATCTGATACACAAGCAGACTGAGCACATCCCCAGACATGTGGAACTCTGTCAATGTCCTGCTTCATCTGAGATGGTTTCATTACATTCAGTACAGAGAAAAGATGCAGAGATGCTAGATAAGCCTCTGCCATCAGGGGACGATCACTCTACTATCCTCACAGATGTACTGTAGAGGACTCCCTTCATCAGTGAGCCTTTGCTTCCATTTAATGAGGCTTTGAATGAAGCTTTGCAAGGAACATGGTTGACACTTTCTACGGCTCCAGCGGTTCATGGTACCAACCTTTGCAGGGATAGACTAGCACCTGATGATGCTATTTTCCAGTCGATTAACCCATCCCCAGAACGTTTGGTGGCCCAGAGTTCTTCTATTTAAAAACTAAAGCCAGGTACATACCCAACTCATCCTCCAGATAGTCAAAAACTGGAGATATCTGATAGAGACATCTAGCTGCAGATTCCTTAACTTTGAATTCTCCCCAGGCACCAGTCTGGATCTGGACATTTTTCATCTGTACCTCGGCGCTCCTGGGGACGTCATCGTACCCAGTGCACGGACGTCAGTTTCTTCTTTTCCACGCTCTAACGCGGATCCAGAGAAGCGGTTCCTTGGGCCTTCTGTTTTTGGCCTATTTCGACGCCTTTTGCGTTTGGGAACAGTGTGCCTGTGCCTTTTGGGTTTGAAGACCTGTACTCGACAGATGTCAGCTACGGATCCGCATTCCACTCAGTATGTGATGCTTAGGAGAGCAGCACGAGCCTGAGGAGTGCAACTCCTGTAAGAGGCTGAAGCCTAGGTTCTTGTGGAAAAGGCGGATTAAGTTGCTGACGGCCCGGCTCTCCTGATCGGAGTCCAGGAGACGTTGATCTCCTTCCTGCTCTGAAGTTCGTGCGCAAGGCCGGTCGAGAAGCCAATGTGGGCGTTGATCCTCCAAGTCACAGAAATCCAATTGGAAGGGTTTCAAGTCACAGAGCACTTCGGCCTTGCGAAGTCTTGACGTTGTTGCTTGTTTCGTCCGGTCCTTAACGAAGGTGACTGCACAGGTGTCGACCCCTAGCTTCCCTCCTTATCCTAGAGCTTGGGCGACTATGTCCCAAATGCAGGCATATTTTCAAGCTCTGCAAAACTTCTTTGTTTCTACACCTGTACCTGGTGCGCCCTTGGGCCTTAAAGAGGTTGAAGGGACTCTGTTCGGGAGCTCGCCGGCGGTTTCGCTCTCGGCGCCGGTCAAGGACCTTGACTCCTTACAGGGAGTCGTTACGGCGTCGGCACACAGCGCCATGTGGCTTCCCGTAATGGCGTCGGATGAGGCGGTGGACACGATGCCGGCTTGATGCCAGAGACGTGTGTGTAAATAAAGAGAGGAACCCTTGGAAACCCAAAGGACTAGAGTTGAATCACAACCAAAATCAAAAAGTGTCCTCTGGGAGTAAGCAAAACGGAGAGTCCCGTGCTGTTTAACTGTCACTCAGCATACATTCACCACTCATATTTCATCACTCCTATATCTATCCGTATTGGCACACAGAATCCTTATGTCACGAAGAAAACTTTTTTTCACTTCAATTTATTGTATAAATTTATACACATAGTGTTTTGTCAATCAATATTAAAAATCCAAAAACGGCCTTAATTGCTGCATTTGGTTACAATTAAAACATGTAAAAATACAAAATTAAGAAACACAATAAAACACAGTCCTATCTATCACTATCTAGCACCTTGCTTAACGGGGAGAAACCAACAGACAAAATAATATGTCATTGATTACCACATTCACAATTGACAATTAGACCAACTTAGAAGGTGTTGAAATATGATACATCAAGGTCTACTGTCCATAAATTGATAGAAGTGATTGTGGATTTTCGTCAGGGGGCGTCGACGCGTTTCGAAGGACAGATCAAATTATGCCTTCTTTATCAAGACCAGAAATTGTTTTTCAACTCCCTTTTTCGAAAAATCTATAAACATATATATATATATATATATTTAAGTTAGCATTTAGAACACAGTAGTTATTCATAGACAATATTACAGAGTTTTAGTGTACCATGGTTTTATTAGGCCGTCTTCTCTTTTAAAACGACAAGGGGAACAGCCATGCTCGTTTCAACAGTATTGATCTCTCCTTGCCTTTTATATCTACAAAGTATATTCTATACCTGTATGTCATATTCAGAGCAAACCAAAAAAAAAAAGAGGAAAAACAACCTCCTTCTTAAACACAGGTGTATGCCAATACAGGGCCTCATTTGTTAGGGTGTAATAATCACCCACCGCAATTACGTGCACTTGATTTAACTTCACATTCACACTGTCATCCATCCGGAAAATTCCACTTATAAAATCAATTACGAATTGTACTGATATATTTCTTTTTCTTTTCCTTTTTTAGTTTAAGACACGGGGGGAAAAGAAATTTTTTTTAACCTTATCCTTACCTCTTTCCGTGTTTCTCTAGTTTGGAAACCACCGTATATTTCTGGTGGTTGACCACTCAAATATTTTGGGGAACGGATACCCAGGTAGCCGTGATAACTCCTGTGGAGACCAAAAGTTATTATTGTCGTTAGTCCTATCCCCGCTGGCTCAGGTTTTAATTACAAATATAGGATTCCTTAAATTGGTGATTACCTGATTTTTTTATATTCCAACCTCTGACTAGGTTTTTCATATAGTTTTCTCGTTATTCCTTGTCTTTTTGGATTTAGTAAGTTAGTGGAGCGGAGTACCGTTGTTAGTGCTCCTCTATCCTCTGTTATTCTTATGAGGTCTTCAATATATTCAAATTTCCCCGTTTTCTTGTCATTGGGGCCTTAAAACAATAAGAACAAAACGTATTGGCGAATTATATTCCGCTCAATTACATCATTATTCACGTCTCTTTTTCAATTTACTAGATGTTCATCTTTTATATTCGCGGTGCCAAATCTTTCTTGTGTTTATTTTCACCGATAATATCATTTCCCGTTTTATCTATTACTACCTCATGTTGTCTTTTGATTAAGGCTTCAATCTACATCAAGAAATACGGTCTCGTTCGTGGTTCTGCTACGCCAGTAAAGACGAAGGAGCCAGACGTCTCGAGAACTAAGTAATTAGTCATGCATTTTCCCTTTCTCAACTATACGCGAACCCCTCTATAGCCACCCTTTTCTTTTAAGTTTCCGAGACCATTATGCTCTTTCCTATTTTGACTATTTTAACGCCCCCATTTCCCATACCCCATTTCTGGGATAGTGGCACGACAGGATCTTACCTGTTTTCTTCAAACGTGATTGCAAAACCGGCGGCGTTTCCCTGTGTCCGTCACGGTATCATCTGGTGTGTTGTTTGTCCTACAGCAGTTTCTCTTTATTGTAACGTGTACGTAGATCGTCATCACGTTAGTCCTATCGTTTTTTGTATCTCCATTTTTGATTGGACGTCCCGGCTACTCCTTATCTATACGCGCCTGATGCTGTACTTTCCGGCTTCCACCAAGTGAAAACTTTATTTAAAAAAAGGGGGAGTGGTATTTGTATTAAACCACTTCTCGCGTGGATGTTCATACATAATTTCCTATTGTGGGTAGAATAAAGACTATAACTCCTAAACGGTAATAGTGATTTCTGCCTTTTACTGTCTTTAGTTAAACCATGACGCCTCAATAATTTTCTTTAAACCGTTTTTTTAATGTTTTGGCCTATAATTATATTAAAGTCTTAATTGTAGTGTCCGCGTTGTTCCCTAGTCTTTATTAATTATTCATTAGTAATTCCTGCAATTTCCCTACCTTATATTTAGGGTTCTATGTGTCCTAAATGGAATATCAAAATAAGGACGATTGTGGGTTTTTTTTATATAAAAGGAAAGGAGAAAGGGAATACACCCAGACAAGCGTCGGAACCTGAGTTCCACAGTTCCTATGTTTATATCTTTGACTATTTTTTTATTTTATTTATAATCATCTTATTCGTTCTTGTTATTGTAGAATCTATATAATGATGTTAGATCTTTTATTTCCAATTTTTTCAGTTAAAAACTTGCGATTTCAGCTAAATCTTAGTCAATTATTGACATCCAGTCTTCCCGTGAGTTGAGCCCTTTTTGTACAGTACAATTCGTAATTGATTTTATAAGTGGAATTTTCCGGATGGATGACAGTGTGAATGTGAAGTTAAATCAAGTGCACGTAATTGCGGTGGGTGATTATTACACCCTAACAAATGAGGCCCTGTATTGGCATACACCTGTGTTTAAGAAGGAGGTTGTTTTTCCTCTTTTTTTTTTTGGTTTGCTCTGAATATGACATACAGGTATAGAATATACTTTGTAGATATAAAAGGCAAGGAGAGATCAATACTGTTGAAACGAGCATGGCTGTTCCCCTTGTCGTTTTAAAAGAGAAGACGGCCTAATAAAACCATGGTACACTAAAACTCTGTAATATTGTCTATGAATAACTACTGTGTTCTGAATGCTAACTTAAATATATATATATATGTTTATAGATTTTTCGAAAAAGGGAGTTGAAAAACAATTTCTGGTCTTGATAAAGAAGGCATAATTTGATCTGTCCTTCGAAACGCGTCGACGCCCCCTGACGAAAATCCACAATCACTTCTATCAATTTATGGACAGTAGACCTTGATGTATCATATTTCAACACCTTCTAAGTTGGTCTAATTGTCAATTGTGAATGTGGTAATCAATGACATATTATTTTGTCTGTTGGTTTCTCCCCGTTAAGCAAGGTGCTAGATAGTGATAGATAGGACTGTGTTTTATTGTGTTTCTTAATTTTGTATTTTTACATGTTTTAATTGTAACCAAATGCAGCAATTAAGGCCGTTTTTGGATTTTTAATATTGATTGACAAAACACTATGTGTATAAATTTATACAATAAATTGAAGTGAAAAAAAGTTTTCTTCGTGACATAAGGATTCTGTGTGCCAATACGGATAGATATAGGAGTGATGAAACATGAGTGGTGAATGTATGCTGAGTGACAGTTAAACAGCACGGGACTCTCCGTTTTGCTTACTCCCAGAGGACACTTTTTGATTTTGGTTTTGATGCCACAGACACCATTGGTGCACGTCAATATGACGACGTCTATTGGCGACGGAGATGCCGCTTATAGTCACAACAGTTCCTGCACCATCCCCTCTACAAGTTGATAATGAGGTTGCTTTTGTTGCCATTTCTCCAGTGTTGCAGGAAGATTCTGCAGACACTGGTGACATCGACCGCTTGGTTTGTCTTGGTCAACCTCAGACAGGAGGTTCTTTGGTTTTTGGTGGATATGGTAGTCTGCAACCATCTCCTGATTATGATCTGCTTTCTCTGCCACGAGCTGCTGGAATCTTAAAATTGCCGCTTCCATCTGTGACTTTGTCATCTGAGCCATTGTTGGATCTACTTCATCATGGTGTCACTGGTGTTGAACCTTTGCGCCCTTACTGAGTCTCTATATGATATTCTGCTGGGTACTTGGGCAATGCCGATGTCGGGCATCTCTGTCAAGCGTGCTATTTCATATCGTCGTTGTCCTGCTCCGGATGACCCTGCTTGCCTTTCTTGACACTCTACTGCTAAAGCGTTTGTTGTGCAAACGGCTATAGCTTCGTTAAGTGTGGAGGTTTGCCCTTTGCTTCTGCTAGGTGGTTTGAGATGTATGTATGGAATATCTTTGCGTCAACTAGTTCAACCTTGAGGTCGTTCAACCCATCTTTTGTCCTTCGAAGGGCTTCCTTTGCTTTGTGGTACTCTGTCAACCATCTGCTTCCTTCCGTTCCTGAAGGCATCAGGGCTGAGCTCTCTCAGCTTGAGCAGGATTGGCGAGATTTAATATTGAATTGCCAATGGACACAACAGATTCCATTGGCAGAGCTATGGCTCGATCAGTTGCTCTCCTTAGACACGGTTGGTTGCGCGAGTCAAGGTTTCCTAAGAATGTTGGGGTGAGTTTAAAAGACTTGCCCTTTGATGGGGCTTGTCTATTTCATAGCCATGCTGATTCTGCGGTGCAATACCTCATTACTGGACATCAGTAATTGGACCTTATCAGGGATTTAGTTTATTTCTCAACTATCCACGGCTGTGGTCCTTGTGTTTTAGACCTACCTCTGGTATGTCTTGTAGTGTTGAGGTTAAAGCACTACTTTTTGCATATAATGAGAACTTGACTCCAGATTTGACTTGTTTAATCTTCGGATGATGTTTACAGCTGGGTAGCTGATTTACTCTTTCAATTAACTCTGATAAAAGGCTAGTCTCAAGAGTTTATATCCCTTTTGGGTATGAGACTTACTCTATGTGGGGTATTGGTTTGCTTTTATATAGCTCTTCAAAAAATACTAATTTTGTAGTATATTTATTATAGATCTCTCTGTTACACAGCTTAGTCCTACTTGGACTTCGTGTTATGTTCTCGTAAGAACTATTGTTGTGAGCTAAGTGCGCTCTTTTCCTCTTGTGATACCCTTTCAGGGGGGTTCTGTTGCATTTTCACGTATCTATGGTATTTCTAAACCAAAGGATTCAGTGCGGTTTGTTTGCTCTTCTTCAGTGGACTACGTATTTATTAGGAGTGCGTCATTTCTTTTAGGATTTAGCCAGTTGGAGCGTTGCTCTAGTTTGAGAGTTCATACTTTGCATTCTCTTTGGATGCTATTTGCTTGTGAGTTCTTCCTTAAGAGTAAAAGAGTGGTGTCTAGTGTAGACATGATTATTTCTTCAAAAACAGGCAATACTTATCTATGCCCTGCTTGTGGTTCAGTAAATTGACAGCCAAAGGTTTGTGATTGGTCCATCTTGTCTCTATACCAACGTAAATTGGTTAGCATTTATCCATGAAAGTCTTGAAGATTATTTTGTGATATTTTGTTCTTCTTTTGATGTTCTTGATATCGGATACAGTTTTTCTGTCTTCTGGAGAGAATGTACTTGTTTATTTCAGCATTTCTCATTTAGTGAGGATTCATTACTGCTGCTTCTTGTGGGTTTCAGTCTCCCATTTGACAGACAGCATTTTTCGGAAGGCAAGTCGTCTCTTGTGTTCAAGTGGTGGTGTAATTACCTCCCCCTTTTCTATCATGGTTGTGTATTTTTGCCGAATCTCTAGTTTCAGAGATTTTAGACAGGATGATATAAGGTATGTACATGATAAAATGTGATGCTGTGCTTTCTTTATATTGTCTTGTATCACAGGTATCGTATGTGCCTGCCGTTGGCATTATTTTACGAGATAATTTGGAGCTGTACTTTTAAGTGCGTCCCCTTCAATATTATTGAGAATTGTTTCTTGGAACTGGTTTCTCAGTTCTAGTTTTTTCTTATGTTTACATGACGGTATCATATGTGTTAAACATACTGGTAAAAAAAAAAATATGAGAAAAGAAAGATGTCAAAGATGCCGTTGATTCTCTTTTCTCGCTTGCCTTCGTGTTTGAGCTTTTTCTGAGCTTGAAATAGAAATCAGTCTTGTGCAGTTTTTGCACTGAAGGCTTTATGGAGACAAACTTTATAGGTTGTGTTTACTGGCAATTGGAGTATATGGTTACACATTTATGTTTGTATACATCTTTCTGCCTATATATGCATCTTGTGGCAAGATGTTACGCAATCGGTGCGTAGAATAAGTATGGATATTCATTTTGTCCAAACGAAATTATTTATACCAAGAAGGTTTTGTCGTTCATCTTTCCCTTGAGGTAATGAGTTCTGAAAGTCCTGTTTTGGGCTTTTATCAGGTCAGTTCTTTTTTCTAATACTTTATTGTCACGAACCATGCAGATTATAGGACTTTTATTATGCTTTTGGCCCTTTTTGGTCCCCAAGCTTTCTTTTTCCCTTTTGGGGACATTGATTCATGTCTATCTTCGGACAGATGGTTTTTCAGGGGTTTTCAACCCTTTTCCTTCCAGAGCTGATTCTCTCGGACCTGTAAGGTAGTTTTATTTATATGTTCTGTGACCGTGATCACTCAGTCTTTTAAGAGCCTCGCCCTTATTCTGCTATTCCTATGTACACTTGGTCGGTCATGAGTTTGACCGGTTAGTTCTCTTGAGAACTTTCATAGGATT
This sequence comes from Triturus cristatus, assembly GCF_964204655.1. Classification (NCBI taxonomy): domain Eukaryota; kingdom Metazoa; phylum Chordata; class Amphibia; order Caudata; family Salamandridae; genus Triturus; species Triturus cristatus. Next base: position 774,480,393 of record NC_140584.1, on the reverse strand, counting down.
AGTTTGCAAACCTTCCTCATGTGGGGTATAGCTGTGGTATTTCATTCAAAGTTTTGGGATCTGCTGCTAGATGTCTCTAACAGATGTCAAATGTACTTACCTTCTGTAACGCTATATCTGGTAGAGACACAGTCTAGCTGCAGATTACATAATGCCCTGCCCATCCTTCCCGCACTGCGAATTACCTTTGAGGTAAAGGTTATACCCTTTCGGTACTGGGTTTATATACCAGTGATCACTATCTCAATCCATGTTGGGGCTAAACAGTGCTTGGCCTGCCACTTAGCTTTTGTTTGGATGTTGCATATTATCTGTTTCTGAATGAGTATGGCTGGTAGAGTGGGTGTGCATGTTTGTTCTGGCACCTTGGTTGACACAACAGTGAGCAGTATTACGTTATTTGTTCTTTCTGTAAATGTCTTGTTGGTGGCATCATACATTGGCACTAGTACTGTCAATATATCATGTAATGGTGTGAATTAATAAACAGCTTAGTGGTGTTATTGTAGGTTCTGTTGGGCTATTGCTATGCCATCCATTACCATTGATGAATGGTTCATAGAAGGTATGGTCTCTTCCCTCATATGGGGATTATTCACCAGGGTGCAGAGTTTCTGGTAGCCCTGTGTTAAATGCCAATTGACCTACAGGCCTTAAAGCGTTTGGTAAGGAAGTCTATTAAAATTCAATCAGCTACAGAAGACAAAGCTACACTAGCACAAAGGGCACATGGGTGGATGACATGAAATAATTATAAGTCTGTCTTAACACACGATTACTTCGCCACTGGTTACCCAGTTTTTATAAAGTAGTTTTTAAGATACCGGCTGGGGTTATTACCAGTCAACGAACACATGGCACCTTGGCTATGCGGCAATCTACCTGTCACTTGTCGCCTTTGTGGGAGCTGTAAAAAGGACATGCTGCATTTGGTTTGCTCCTGTAATACAGTAATGGCAGAAAGGAAACAACTGTTAACGAAGGTGTTCTGCTCGATTTTCCCGGCCTTCTTGTGAGGAACAATAATGGAATGTGACTTCAGTCTCTTATCATTCAAGTCTAAGGGTTAGAGTAGTGAATGGAGCCTATTTACTAGGCACTTCGACATGATTCTGTGCTCTTCCCCATAGATCAGGGCTTGCACACATAGCCTAGGGGATAGATTCGTTAGTATTAGGGATAACCTGTCCTGTAGTGAGGGTATTTCATGGAGCTGTGCTGAATTCAGGCGTGGTAGGCCTCAAACGGGAGAGACTCCATCTTTCTTTCTGCTCCGGCAGCTTGGGATGCTTCTAGGTCAAATGTAATGTTTTAGTTATGAGGTGTTATTCGCTTGGAGAGAACCGGTTCAGGCCGGCCCTTATCGAAGGATTGTATTTTTCTTCATGCCGAAGACACTACATCAGGCCGGCCGGCTGGGAACGTGTCCTTGGTACGGGGAGGTACAAGAATTTGGTGGGCGGCAGGTTACGGGCCGGAATTTTCCATGAGGAAACGCACCTCTATATTAGTGAAAGTCTGAGGCAGTTACATGTTCAGTCCGTAGGCGGCATCTAGCCGTTAGCAGTAAAGCTACTACTTATTCCAGGGAAGACAGACGCCATCTTGAAGGCGGAGAAGAACCGAGAGACAGATGCTCTCCTAGCAGAATAGCCAGAGAGGAGAGAGTAGCCGATAAGGAAGAGGTCCCAGTGACTCGGAGAAGGGTGATTCCAGGCGAGCCGAGGCACAGACGAGAAGGGAACCTAGATGACCACTGAGTGCAGGCTACATACTACTAAGGTGATGTCGACCCTTTCTTATTAGAGTGTACAACTTAATCTTTCACTTTTCTTTGCAGGTTATTTGTTATATTGTAATGTTATGTGATTGCGTATGTAATGAGTAATAAAGTACCCAGTTTGTAGTGAACCAACATGTGCTGCGTGTTCTTGTATGAGGGTAGCCTATTCTTCTAGTCAGCTGCGGCTACATGAACAGATGTTAACCCTGATCAGGTAAGTGGTAACTGAATAAGGGAAAGAGGAGCCCCTCGAACCTGAGAACAGGCTATGCTTGAACTGGCAATCCTTGTGTGATCTGATGAATAGTGAGACTGATTCCCTTTTTGTATGTTATGGTGATCATAGGATGAACTGTCGTATGAGACTGCCGTCTAGGTAGAGAGGTCTGGATTCGTATAGGATCGCGAGGCCGCCACTTGTGATACTGTCGTATGGGCAGAGAGGTCTGGATTCGTAGGGGATCGCGAGGCCGCCACTTGTGCTGAGACTGCCGTCTGGGTAGAGAGGTCTGGATTCGTAGGGGATCGCGAGGCCGCCACTTGTGATACTGTCGTATGGGCAGAGAGGTCTGGATCCGTATGGGATCGCGAGGCCGCCGATTGTGCTGAGACTGCCGTCTGGGTAGAGAGGTCTGGATCCGTATGGGATCGCGAGGCCGCCACTTGTGCTGAGACTGCCGTCTGGGTAGAGAGGTCTGGATTCGTAGGGGATCGCGAGGCCGCCACTTGTGATACTGTCGTATGGGCAGAGAGGTCTGGATCCGTATGGGATCGCGAGGCCGCCGATTGTGCTGAGACTGCCGTATGGGCAGAGAGGTCTGGATTCGTAGGGGATCGCGAGGCCGCCACTTGTGCTGAGACTGCCGTCTGGGTAGAGAGGTCTGGATTCGTATGGGATCGCGAGGCCGCCACTTGTGATACTGTCGTATGGGCAGAGAGGTCTGGATTCGTAGGGGATCGCGAGGCCGCCGATTGTGCTGAGACTGCCGTCTGGGTAGAGAGGTCTGGATCCGTATGGGATCGCGAGGCCGCCACTTGTGCTGAGACTGCCGTCTGGGTAGAGAGGTCTGGATTCGTATGGGATCGCGAGGCCGCCACTTGTGATACTGTCGTATGGGCAGAGAGGTCTGGATCCGTATGGGATCGCGAGGCCGCCGATTATAAGAGGTCTTGGTATGTATAGTAGGAATTCCCTGTCCTTAGGTGGTAGATATATGTGGTTGCACTATTGTAAATAGGCCCTAGGGAGGGGGTAACGTTCTGTCTGGGTTAGTGAGGCTCTGATGAGCGGGTTCTATCTGATCCGAAAACCCAAGCAGAACAGAAGGCTATCCACCAAAGAGGAATACGAACAAGAAGACAGGCAATCCTAGCCTGTTTTGATCCAGGGGACCCTCAGTTAAACTGCCATTTTGTCAAATTTCTGCAAAAAGTGGAGCAAAGATTAAAGAACACGTAAATCGCTCAATACAGTTCATACAAGAAACAATTTAAAGGTCATGTTCGAGGCATGTGGGCTGCTGAATTCATATCTGTGCATAGATCGCCGCCTAGTGTTGGGTCCGGATGTTTGCACGTTGTTGTCCTGGAAGAGTCTTCGAAGTATCCTTGGATAGGTGACTCCTCCCCTGGACTACAGTGCGCATGGGCATCCTCTCCATCCTCAGATTGTTTTTTTCCGCCATTGGGTTCGGATGTGCTATCTTAGCTCAAGTTAGGAAAAACTTTTGTCGAGGCCACAAGGCCTTTAGTTCGCGTCGGTACAGTTTATCGATCGGGTTTCGATACTATCTGTTAGTTTACTGACTTTCAGCACCGACTTTGTTCGCATTTACCTGTCCATCGACTACTTCGACGATGGAATCGAGGACGCCATTCAAAAGGTGTCCGGTATGTAATGCGAAGTACCCACACATCGACGTCCATCCGGTGTGCAACAAATGCCTTTCGCCGGACCACGACGAATCGACATGCATGGCCTGTGCCCGATTCCGTTCCAAGAAGACTCTGCGGAATCGTCGAGCGGCGAGGCTCGAGGCGCAGCACGCGGCACCGGCCCCAGCTGACATCTTCGACGAAGCCGACGACGTCGAAGAAGTAGAAGTCTTACCCTCCGGTCCCGTTTCCGACCACGACCCCGGATCGGACGAGGCCGAAGAGTCACTCTTCCACAGAGGTGAAGACGACACCGAGGTAGGAGACGACGAGGAGGCCTTAGGGGCCGAAGAGAGTAGCGCCGATGATGAACAAGGCCTACCTGTTCAAACCGAAAACTCACCAGTGCCACAGACTATGGCTCCGGTCGAGGGATCGCCTTCGGGCCTTACCCGAGACCTATCACACAGTCCTTCGGCCCCGCCCTCGGGCCCGGCCTCGGACGTTCAGCGGCAGCCATTACCGCTTAAATCAGCTGGTTTCCCTTCCACGAAACCGAAACCGAAAGCTGCTCAAGCTCCTACAAAACCGAAACTGAAAGTGGCGCAAGTCGGATCGAGGCCTTCCACACCTTCGACGCCAGCGCACCGTGTCGGCACCGACCGCACCAAGAGAGACTTCGGTGCCGAACTCGAAAGGGGCGACGTGGGAGTCGACAAACGGAAGAAGGTCATCGGCGCCGACAAACCTGCTCGGTTACCGGCTTCGACGCCGCCGACACCGAGGGCCGTACCGCCTGCTACGCCTCGCATCACTCCCTCGACGACACCAAAACCTCACGTGTCGAAGACGTCGACGGTGGTCTCCGCACCTCGACTCGATGCACCACTGGCGCCGAAGATATCTACAGCCGCGACCCAGACCGGGGCCACGTCCTCTAAGGCGCCCCGAGTACGACCTGGTGCACAGCCAGGCTGCAAAACCACGGCTGCCCTCCAGGACCCGTCGGGTTCCGGTTCGATCGGGGCTCCAGCGGTTTCGTCGGCGCCGACCGACATTACCTTCGGCTTGCCTCCATCCACAATTCCGAAGGTGTTTCAACTCAGGACACGGGTCACCAAGACTACGGTTACACCTGTTGAGACGCCTCCGTCACACGTCATCGACGCCAACACTGGCAGGATGATTCTCCACGACCGAAGGATAACTTCGGAACCGCCATTGGAACCTTTCAGGATCCCGCTAAAGAGGAAGCTGCCGGTGGACTCAGAACCTCTCCTGTATGAACCTTTCCATTCACCCTACCAGGATCCACACCGGGCCTCCCCCACACGCTCCGACACGGATGCATTGGGGGACTACATGGACGAACAAGTCCCCTACCATGTGGACACGGACCCTGATGACCAGCAGGACCCTGACCAAACTTGGGGCGACCCTGCAGACCCCAGTGCACCTCTGGATGCACAGGACCCACAGCTATATGGGGCAAAAACATCACCCACAGAGGATACTGCAGCGTTCAACGCTCTGATTGAACGTGCGGCAAACAACCACGATGTGCAGCTTCACTCTGATATCATCGAAGATGACTTTCTAATGGACACCTTTGCATCCTCAGAAAGACATGTAAAAACTCTGCCAATGTTGAAGGGGGTCCTCAAGCCAGCCACTGACATTTTCAAGGAACCCACCAGGGCACGAGTGATAAACCCCAGGATCGACAAAAAATACAGATCAGCACCTGGGGATCCTACTTACATCAGAGGCCAATTACCACTCGACTCCATCGTTGTGGCGAATGCCCGCAAGAGGGCACACTCGCAGACAACGGGTGACGCTCCTCCCCCGGACAAAGAGTCCAAGGTGCTAGAGACCTCCGGCAAGCGAGTTGCCGCACAAGCTGCAAACATATGGCGCATAGCTAACACTCAAGCGCTCCTCGCTCGCTACGATAGAGCGCACTATGACACGCTGGAACAACTTCTTCAACACCTCCCTGACCCCTACAAAGAAGGTGCAGAAATCCTTATCAGAGAGGGACAGCTACTCACAAATGCTGCCATCAAATGTGCACTGGACGCCGCAGACACGGCTGCCAGAGCCATCAACACTAGCGTCATCCTACGACGTCACGCCTGGCTACGTATCTCAGGATTCAAGCCTGAGGTACAAAACAATATACTTAACCAGCCCGTCAACCCCGACTATTTGTTCGGGCCTGAGGTTGACACCACCCTCGAGAAGATAAAAAAGGACACGGACACTGCAAAGTCCATGGGCGCCCTACAAACTCAGTCCTTTCGGAGCGGCTCCTTTCGTCGCCCCGGAAACAAGGGAGCAGGCAGAGGACAGGGGTCACCACAAACATATAACAAGGGCAATACGCAGACCACCTACGATAAGAACACCCGAGGTGGCTATCGTGGCTCCAGTACCAAGGGCAGAGGACGTGGCTACGGCAACACCAGGTCCTCCCCCAAGAACAAGCAGTGACGCCCTCTCCCTTCCTCCCGACCACATAACACCTGTCGGGGGAAGGCTACAACGGTTCCTGTCCATGTGGAACTCCATCACCACGGACAGGTGGGTCAAAGATATTATAAAATACGGTTACTGTCTGGAGTTGACCTCCACTCCACCCACAATACCACCAAGAAACCGTCCTATGTCCTCAGAGCACTTAACGCTCTTACAGCAAGAGGTAGAAAGTATGCTTCTAAAAGGCGCTATCGAGGTCGTACCCATCCACGAGCAGGGCACGGGGGTTTACTCCCTCTACTTCTTAATCCCAAAAAAGGACGGGTCGCTCAGGCCTATATTGGACCTGAGACCCCTGAACCAGTACATTCTTTCAGAGCACTTTCACATGCTCACTCTACAGCAAGTCCTTCCGCTTCTCAAGCAGGGAGACTTCCTAGCATCACTGGACCTCAAGGATGCGTATTTTCACATACCCATCCACCCCTCACACAAAAGGTACCTCAGGTTCACTGTTCAGGGGCAGCACTATCAGTTCAAAGTCCTTCCCTTCGGCGTGACAACAGCGCCCAGGGTTTTCACGAAGTGCCTAGCTACGGTGGCAGCACATTTACGGAGACAGCACATACACGTCTACCCCTACCTAGACGACTGGCTCGTTCAAGCGAGATCAGCCCAGCAATGTGCAAGCCACGTGTCCCGTACCATTCACCTTCTTCACAGTCTGGGATTCTCACTAAATTACCCAAAGTCCCATCTCCAGCCCGCACACGTACAACAGTACCTAGGTGCGACTATAGACACTCTGGCGGCCACAGCTCAGCCAAATTTAGTGAGGATCAACAGCATACAACTGCTGATCTCCAAGTTCAAACCCAATCACTCACTTCCAGCGCGAGTGTTTATGCAGTTGATAGGCATGATGGCCTCCTGCATCTTCATAGTCCCGCACGCGAGGTTACATATGCGCCCACTTCAGGAGTGCCTAGCACGTCAGTGGAATCAGGCTCAAGGACAGTTGAAAGACCTAGTGTTGGTGAGCGGTCGGGCGTACAACTCTCTGCATTGGTGGAATCCACAAAACCTTTGCAAGGGCCGACCGTTCCAAGAGCCTGTCCCACAGATAGTACTGACAGCGGACGCGTCTCTCCAGGGTTGGGGAGCTCATGTACTCCACTACACAGTGCAGGGACTATGGACGACACAACAGAAGAAGATGCACATCAACCTTCTGGAACTGATGGCAATCTTCCTGGCCATGAAGGCTTTCAAAGTACACCTGTGCAACAAGGTCGTGTTGATCCGGACGGACAACATGACCGCAATGTACTACATACAGAAGCAGGGAGGAACACACTCTCCACAGTTGTCTCATCTGGCTCAGAGCATGTGGAAGTGGGCCATTCAGAGGAACATGTTCCTCATGGCAGAACACCTCCCTGGCAAGGACAACCAGATGGCGGATCTGCTCAGCAGACACAGCCACCAGATGCACGAGTGGGAGTTACACCCATCGGTACTCAAACCGTACTTCCAGCAGTGGGGTCACCCAGAGATAGACCTATTCGCGACAAGCGAAAACGCAAAATGCCAAAGCTTCGCCGCCAGATTCCCACATCCGCAGTCGCAGGGCAATGCGATATGGATGAACTGGTCCGGCAGATTTGCGTACGCTTTTCCCCCAGCACCGTTGATACCGCTGGTGGCTCGCAAACTCCGACAACACTCCCTGACACTCGTCCTAGTTGCTCCCACGTGGGCACGCCAGCCGTGGTACACCACCTTCCTCGAACTTTCCGTGGTGCCGCATCAAAGGCTGTGGATCAAACCCGCGCATTTGACGCAGAACCATGGAGAGGTTCAGCACCCAGATCCGCAACAGCTGAACCTGGCGATCTGGCTCCTGAAGTCCTAGAGTTTGGCTATCTCAACCTGCCACCTGACTGTATGGACATCATCAAGGAGGCCAGGAGACCCACTACCAGAGCTTGCTATGCAGCCAAATGGAAACGGTTCGTCATTTATTGCGGTAATAATGACGTTAACCCGCTGGACGCATCCATCCAAAACATCATCTGTTACCTCTTACACCTATACCGATGCAATCTGGCGTACACCTCTATACGTGTCCATTTGACCGCAATCTCAGCCTATCTGCAAACCAGGCAGCACCTCTCTATTCAGAGTACCTGCCATCAAAGCATTCTTGGAAGGGCTCAAACGAGTCATTCCACCTAGTCACCCACCGGCTCCAATGTGGAACCTCAACTTGGTCCTCACACGCCTGATGGGTCCACCTTTTGAACCTCTACACTCATGCGAGATTCAATTCCTTACCTGGAAAGTGGCCTTCCTTGTAGCGATCACTTCCCTACGAAGAGTTAGTGAACTCCAGGCACTAACCGTTCAAGAGCCATTTATACAGGTTCACGCCAACAGGGTCGTGCTACGTACCAACCCCAAATTCATGCCCAAAGTAATATCGCAGTTCCACATGAATCAAACTATTGAACTGCCCGTTTTCTTCCAAAACCCACAAACTGTTGCAGAAAGGGCACTACATACACTAGATGTACGGAGGGCCCTCATGTACTACATCGACAGGACTAAACCCTTCAGGAAGACAAAACAACTGTTCGTTGCCTTTGCCCCACAACACAAAGGTAACGCCATCTCCAAAGCAGGGATAGCCAGATGGATAGTTAAGTGTATTCAAATCTGTTATCAAAAGGCAAAACGCACATTAACTATTCCACCACGAGCCCACTCAACACGCAAGTTGGGGGCTTCCATGGCCTTCCTAGGAAATATTCCCCTGCATGATATATGCAGAGCAGCCACATGGTCCACTACACACACATTTACAAAACACTATTGCGTAGATGTGCAGTCAAAACAGCAGGCAGCTGTAGGACAGGCTGTTCTCAAAACACTTTTTCAGACCGCTGCAGCTGGCACGGGTAGCCGCCGCCAATAGAGGGCACTGCTATGTATTCTATGCACAGATATGAATTCAGCAGCCCACATGCCTCGAACTGAATATGCTACTTACCAGTATGCATCTGTTCTTGGCATGTAGGGCTGCTGACATTCATATCGCCCTCCCTCCTCCCCGGCGCCTGTCGCAGCTGCAGCTCTCAGAATTACTGCAAGCATGGTCATCACTTTCTGTATCTACTCCATCACTGCCACAATGGCGAAAAACAATCTGAGGATGGAGAGGATGCCCATGCGCACTGTAGTCCAGGGGAGGAGTCACCTATCCAAGGATACTTCGAAGACTCTTCCAGGACAACAACGTGCAAACATCCGGACCCAACACTAGGCGGCGATCTATGCACAGATATGAATGTCAGCAGCCCTACATGCCAAGAACAGATGCATACTGGTAAGTAGCATATTCAATCGTCCTCCAGGAACAATATAGTGCTCCCCAAAATACTTTTGGGGGCCTTTATCGAAATGAACTGTAATACTTCCCTTGAATGGTCTTTCAGCCTTAAAACTGCTACCTCCACTGGCCTCTTATTATTAGTATAACTTATACCGGCACTGAACAGTTTAATTATGTTTCACAATGAATTTGTTTTATCTTGTAAATGCAGTTAGTATTGAATTGAATAATTATATTAACTCTCAGGCTATCGGGGGCGGATCGGTCATTCATTGGTAGAAATACTAATTGAAATGTGTTTGTGCAGTAACATCCTTAACTTTAATGTTGCAAATATCTGATTTCCTTTTATCGATCATATTTAAAAAAAAAAAAAATATAGGGTAATTGAAAGTCTTTATCAGATTTTTCAAACATACCATGTAAACATGTATTATTTTTGTATATTTATTGCAATGTATTCAAGTAACTACGCAAGTGTTCAAATAAACTAAAACAATAAATAAAAAATCCTGTGTTAAGTTGATTTTATTTGGGATTTTCTCTCATCTATTTCTGGTGTCTTCATACCATTTGATTTTTTTTTTTTAATGTTTAAAAGATGTTCGATCTTTTTTATGTTACACTTTTTCCACAACCAGTTTCTATAGCGAATCTGCGTTCTGGCATGGACGTTTTTCCCCGCTCCGGAGGGGACTTGTATGGCTCCACTAAATCTTATCCGTAGATGACGTCACCACGGACCCGTTCAAAGCCGTCCCCTGGCGCGCAGAGGTACTACTGAAAAATTTCCGGATCTAGACTGGCGCCTGGGGAGAATTCAAAGTTAAGGATTCTTCGGCTAGACTGTGTCTCTACCAGATATTGCGTTAGTAAAAGTAAGTGACTTTTACCATGGGCAAGAATTTTTTTTTTCCAACAAGAAGCCTTGTTCTTAGATTATTCATGTGCCTCTCTCCTCCAGATGTACTTAGAAGCGCGAGAGGCGAGAAGGCTCCGGCCTGATCAACGAGAGGCCACGATTGTCGTTATCCACAAACCAGGGAAGCCGGCTGATCAATGCTCTTCCTGCCACGCAATCTTGCTTATTAATGTTGAAGCCAAGGTTTTGGCTAAGGTCTTGGCGGATAGGCTGCTATCGGTCCTGCCGGATCTTGTGCATGCAGATCAATCCGGGTTCATGCCACGTAGGAGCACCCTTCACAATCTACGCCACCTCTATGGAGTATTGCATATGACCGAGAATGTGGGGGACACCCAGACAGCATAGATGGCGCTGGACGCCTCAATGGCATTTGACAGAATTGAATGGCCCTACCTGTTCATGGTGCTCCAGCGACTGGGGTTTGGTCCAACTTTCTGCAGCTGGGTGCGTCTTATACGAGCTGCATGTAGCATGGGTAAGAGTTAACGGCGCTGTGTCCAGGGCCTTCCCTCTACGGAGGGGTACCAGGCAAGGGTGCCCTCTGTCCCCCCTCCTATTTGCCTTGGCCTTAGAGCCGTTGGCTCATTGGATCAGGAGGGACAGTTCGTTCTGGGGCTTGGCGGAATCTGACGAGTGGGAAGAGCGTATCTCCCTATGCACGTGGACAATATTGTGCTATATATGGCCAGACCGTATCACTCGATAGCGCAGGCGCTACACCTCTTTGAATTATTCGGTAGCTACTCGGGCTACACCATTAATTGGGCAAAGTGACAGATTTTTCCGCTCTCGGGTACTCCCCTGCGGATTCAGACTAGGTGTCCCGCTTCAATCGCAATACTTGGATTTAAATATCTGGGGGTATACATCACTAGAGATGAGGCAGAGTTCCTTGCTAGGAACCTGGAACCCCAACTGTTGTGCCTGGGGACCGATGTGAGCTTCTGGAGGTTGCTGCCTCTCTCCCTCATGGGCCGAGCAGCAATGTTCAAGATGCTGGCATTACCACGACTGCTCTACATTTTGCAAAACATGCCGTATCCAGTTCCACAGGGGGTATTTGCGCGAATAGCACAAGCACTACGGACGTTGCTCTGGGATTGTGGCAACCCAAGGATAGCGTTGCATAAGCTTATAAGAGGGGTGTACGATGGGGGGGCTGGCCCTTCAGGACGTCAAATTGTATTACTGGGCTTCACAACTACAGGTGGTTAACGATTGGGTATATGCGGATCGGTCGGAACCAGCCTATAGAGTCGACTGGATGGTCATGTCTGGTGGTTGTTGCGAGCCACTGCTCTATGCTCGGAAGCCAGGAAGAGATTGGCCGTCCCACACAGGGGTGGTTGTTCAGTGCTGGAGGGAGGCAAATATGTTCTTGGGGTGGTCGGACGCCCTGACAGGTAGAAACCCCCTCTGTGGCATGGAGACCAACTAGTCGAAGTAACTCGTTTGACTGGGTTCTGGGGATTGAAACTCATAGGCATTGAATATTTGGGGGATGTCTGGAGGAGGGATGCCCCTTGATCCTTCGCCTACCTTAAAAAAGAATACGACCTCCATGACTCGCAGCACGACCAATACATACGCTTCTCCCATGCCCTGTGTGGTCATATTAAAAGTGACACGTCAATCCCAGAGTATTCCCCAATGGAGAATAGGCTGCTCCCAGACCCCATATCGGAGAAACCCACCTCTACAATATACCTCAAACTCATAAACAACGTGCCAGACCCACTGACGTCACTACGGGCGGAGTGATTGGGGGACATGGAAGTTTGACTGGCAGGACACCCTGCAAAGCCCGGCGTGAGATAGCAGCTTAAAATCTTACATCGCATAAACTACCCCCGAACCCACCTATATGCCTGGGAAAGGAGCCAGTCGGCCCTCTGTGCACGGGCATGTTGGGAGGAGGGCACCTTCTACCATATATTGTGGGACTGCCCAGAGATGGTGCCCTTTTGGACTAAGATCGCGGACACAATGTCAACGGTGGTGTGTTTACCGGTCCCGCTGGAGCCCAGGTGGTTGTTACTAATGATCAAGACCACCTCGGACTGGTCTAGATATAACGAGATCTGGCTGGCGTTGGCAGCCGGGGTGGCAAAAAGAAATCTAGCGAGTGGCTGGGGATCGCAGATACCTCCACAGTGGAACCAATGGATGCGCGACTTGGATTGGGGCCGAAGAAACGATCTATAAGAGCAGAGGCTGCACTAAGAAATGAAAGAAAATTTGGGGGCCTTGGCAAAAATACAGGGCGCTGGGGGGTGGGTCAGGGTTGTGATTTTAACAGTTTAATGCCCCGCTTGTGCCTTCGAATGCCTTACACTGTATTCTAACCTGCAATTTTACCATTATGAAAACTGCCCTGTACTGTATACTGATATGAGCAATGTTAATAAAAAGATTAATTAAAAAAAAAAATTATTCATGTGGCTTGCAGCCTTAGTTTTTACACACATGACTGTGATATGGACTAGACACTGCTGACTCTGTAGCTAGAGCTATGGGTTAATCTGTAACCCCTTGATGACATAGCGGTACAAAAGGGGGTGGTGATGGACGGAGCATCAGAACCAATTAAACACTCACACCCAGTCAACAGATCCGGGTTTGATCCATCACCGTTCTTTAGCCCACTCTGCCACCTCAGTTCAGACATGGCCATATGCAAATCAGTCTGACCCTGTGCCTCATGGGAACAGTCCAGCCCGAACTGCCAAGCCATGCCTTCCCTGGACCGGAAACAAGCTTCCTAGGACCGGTTTCTGGCATTTCAGCCTTGATGACATACCTGGCTTAGATCTAGGGGGTTTTCTTCGGATGTTCAAACACTGTAACGGATATGCCTTTTGATTGTGAACACCTTTTTGGTCAAAATGCTGGTGAAGATGCTGCCTTAAAGGTTTTAAAGAAGTAAGAGCCAGTCTTCTATCTCTTTTTGCCCTTTCAGTAAACCTTATTCCGTCTTTAGGGGATTCACAAAACGACAGCATTTCCAAGGTCAACACAAATCCTTTTGAGCACCAATACATAGGGCAGGATAAGGACGAGCCAATCAATTTCTTCCTCTTAGTCTTCTACATTACTACCAAGGAAGCAGCAGTAGTCTAACTACTAAAGTTTTACAGGTTGGAGGATGGATAACCCTTTTTCTACAGGCCGGGGAGGCAATTACTTCGGATCGCTTGGTCGTTCATATTGTAAATAAGGGGTGTATCCTACCATTCCCCTGGCACCCACTCTGTTGTCAGCCCTCTTTATTCCCACAATTCAGAGGAACATAGGCCGATCCTGCAACAGGAAGTGGCAGTCCTGCTGTGAAGGAGACAATGCAGAAAGTGTCTGAGCAGGAAGTTGGGAAGGGGACCTTTTTTTTTGGTACTTCCTGATTCCCAAGAGCGATGGTGGTCTTCATTTTATCTTCGACTTCAAATTCTTGAGTTAGCTCACATTCAGTATGCTGTTCCTAGCTCAGTAGTTAATGGCATTGGATGGTGTTGATAGACCTACAGAATGCTTATTTTCATATTTAGATCCACCAGGCCCACAGGAACTACTTACGATTTCTAGTGGCTTCTACCCATTACCAGGTTATATAGTACTTCCTTTTGGATTACCCTCAGCACCTCAAGTCTTCACAAATGTGATGGCGATGGTAGTGGAATGTCTCAGAGGCGTAGGGATGGCAATATGCCCATATCTAGACGGCTGGCTGTTTCAAGAAGCCCTTAGATTGTGGAACTGGGAGCATCAACACAGTCTCTTTCTGGCAGCTAAGCACTTGGCAGGATCCTTGCACATCAGAGACTGCCTCAGTCGGTGTCATCTGGCTAAACTTGAATGGAGCCCTCACCAGTGTTATCAAAGACCTTTTCATACTCTGGGGCAAACCCCAGGTAGACCTATTCCCAATTCAAAACAATGCTCGTAAACCAAAGTTCTGTGCACTCCAGATATGCATAAGGAAGGCCTTTGTCTAGTGTGACATGCAGGACGAAACACTGGACTTGAATGCAGCCCAAAATCATCGTCCAGGCTGAGATCAATTCAAGCATTCCCTTCATAACCTTGTTGCAGTTTAGCACAGTAGCACATAATTAATCTGATGCCTATTTGTTGAATGCATAAAATGGGAAACTACAAAACAGTCTTACTGACCCAAAGCAATCCGAATAATATAATGCGGTGGTCACAAGTTATGTTGTACAAAAGCAGGGGATGTGTTAAAAAGTAGGAGAAAATATGGCCATCATGGCGACAATACAGAGGAATGTTTGGGGAGGAGTAGGATGCATAGGTTATTTTTTAATTTTATAATTTAAGAGACTGTTTGACTGGGTACTTTGCCTTTGACCTATTGATGTTGGTGGTCAATCTACGCCTTCAAAGCTGCTGTAGGCACACAAATCCCTGCCTGTTCCTCATGTAAATAGCGATAATGTTAGTGCTGTACCAAGTAAGACTGTAAGAGATTGATGTAAAACATGGTCTTTTTCTTTTGTCTGAACAATGTTAATAAAAATGTCGAAAAAATAAAAGGTGTTATATTGAGGAATATTCATAGAGCGCAACGTTCACCCAAGGCAATTATGGTATTAATTTTTTTTAAACACAGAATATTTGAGCTCATATATGAATGACTCTTTTGTAACTGATTAATGTGAAGCTGCACACAAAGAACTTAACACTGATGCTGAATCTAAAATCAGGTAGTGTACATTTTCACTTAGTCAAGATATGCCTTATGTTAATTCCATTCTATCTTTTTCTATTTAGATGCACAGCTGTCCCTCTAAGGGTACCGTACAAGCAAGCAGATGATAAATTATGTCAGGGCAGCAATTCTGTATCCACAAAGAAAATACATTTGTTTCCTCCTGGATGCACCAAAATTTCAAATCTCACTGAAGGTTCAGTTGAATCGAGTAATGTTGAAGCTGCCGTTGCTGGCAGCAAAATTTCAAGAGGTACCATTTTATATTTTGACACATTTGTTCACAGTTGGGCTCCTTTCCACCCGAGATTGAGCTCTTAAGTAAGGGGTATCCAGAGAGGAAGGCAGGAGTATGTAACAGAGTGGTTAGCAACTAGCAGTTCATCCTACAGCTCTGTTAAGTACATTTTTTTTAGAACATGCTTTGTTTATTCCCCTTAATGTTAACTGTTTGACTTGGTACATACATATCTTTGGTCTTTAATGAAGAACTTCCATGATAGCTAAAAATAAATGTAGAACACCTCGTCACCACCTTGATTTCGTGAGACTTCGCTTTAAAGTGAGAACTTTCTGGGACAAGAAGTAAACTTTTATAAAACTGTAGGTTAACATAAGCTGCCATATGTTCAGGTCAACTACTCATTTGTTTACACCCTTCCAGGGCAGGACTCAGCAACGCATTAGAACCCCTCCTGTAGAATACACATAGGATTAATGTTTAGTTTCTTGGTGCTCAGGTATATGTGTGTGTATATTTATATTTAATGAAAACAATAAAGGGTAAGTTCTAGATAGGAAAACTGTATTCTTTCTTTACAAACCCAACTTAAACTATACAAAGTTGATCAATTCTAAAGTTATAGTTATAACCTACATTTTAAATTTACACACCAGTATTTGACTTGAATTTATAATTGGCGCAACAACTTCAATTTACTACAAGTTGTGTACATACGTACAGTCTTGACACCTCACTCGCCACACATTAACTATCTTGCCCCTTCTCCAAGCATTGGTTATACCCCATGCATATTATATAACTTATAGCAAGTGAAATTAAAACATTTATTACAATACTTACAACATCTAAAATGGCATAATTTTAGAGAACACAGTGCATGGTAGAGTGGAAAGTTAGTTAATGTAGTGTGGTGAGTGAGGTGGCACGTGTCTTGCAGCAACCTGAATTTATGGAGCAGTTCACAATACCACAGCAAATCAAAGAATTCCATGAAGCCATGCTGCAGCTTTTGACATGTTATAGGCTCCCTTTGGCGCCCAAGAAGCAGAGGGGTCTCCCAATTAGGCTTCTGCCAACAGGTCCACCCGCTGCGCCAGTTGGGTCCCTTGTTTTTGTTCTGGTTCTGGACCAACTTTAGTACCGGCTCTCCCTCTGGTGCCACAACCCATGCAGGAGTACAATACACTGATGCCATCGGCACCAACGACCATTGACAACAAATAGTGCTGTCTGACAGAGATAGGGCCACCCTGACCTCAACCGAAGCTGTGCATCTATCACCTGGAGCCGCAGCCTACTGGCCACTCCTCTGTTTCCAATACAGTGCCCCTGCTCCTCGAAAGAGGTCATGCCTATGAGTTGTTTGGCAATTGCTATAAAGATATCCATGATGCCAACAATCTGAATACTACCCCCAGACTCTGCGTTGGTTTTGCCTCTGGGCCCAGCAGCAGAGGAAAGTGCCTCCTTTGCGATGGTGTGTAGGGAGCCAGTATTCCTTGATCTTCAATTACCTGCTCAAGAAGCTAAGATACATGTCTTAAAGTGCTTCACCCTGGTTAAAGATGTTCTGAAAACCCACTTCCATTCAATGAAGCAGGCAGACACTTTTGTGTGCCTGAGCTTAACGCCGTTTAAGGCTCCCTATTAATCGGCAAGTTGCTTGGCACCATCGCCCTGATGTGGGCAACTTCCTCACCCAGATAATCACCCCTGAGAGCCTTGTTGTACAGACTTTGGCCAGAAAGATTAACGTTAATTGATTCCCATCTATCCCACTGACAGCGAATCAGAGAGAGACTCGCATGTTTCTACCCAAATCATTTGTAATGCCTCTGTGGGACCTTTACCTGGTGTTGACTTTTCTTAAGTTCACAGCCTTCAAGCTCCTGGACAGGGGGGAATGCTGGTGCTGAGCATAATCCAGTTTCAGAAGAGCATCAAGCAGCCCTTGTTCTGAATGCAAAGCACTCTTAGCTCACGTGGCTGACCTTAGACCGGTGTACTTGGAGGCTCAGCAGATTTCCAGGACCATTAATCGTGACCACAATAAAATGAGTGCAAAGCAGAGTGGGTAGGTTGGAACCAAACTATCCTAAAGATATAAAACCTAAATATGAAGTGGGGGATGATGTCAAAATGTTTACTTCTAGAGCTCGCTGGCTGCAGTGAAGTAGAAATGTTGGTCTACGGTGCTTAAGGGAGGATTGTCTCTTCTGATGGATAAATCTGCCTGTGGATTCCTCACCTGATGAATATCCCCTGCGCCAGCATTCCGCGGACAAGATCGTCACAATGCTATGGCTCCGCACGCGGCTCCGCATGATGTCACTGGAGCCATAAGAGGGCCACGTCTGCGTGATGACAGCAGTTCCCTTTTTTCCGCGCTGTCAACGATAACGGTTTTTCTATGGACTCTCCATACTTTCTCCTGGATACTTTGCATTTGTCTGGTTTCCTTCTGTGGTTTCGACATGTCTGCTCCAAGGAAGTCTGGTTTCAAGCCCTGTAAGGAGTGAGAGGGGTATATGATGATCACTGACCCCCATGAGGACTGCCTGTGGAGTTTATCTTCTGATCATGACGTCGAGGGCTGTCCTTGCTGTAGGAAGACAAACCTGAAGGCCTTGAAGGAACGAGAAGCCAAGCTGTACATGGCTAAAGTAAGAAAAGAAAAAAGGGGTTAAATGTTCGAAGTGAAGGTCGTCGACTTCACATGATTCGAGGAGGAAGCACAAGAAGAAGAGGCATGGATCTCGACGCTGTTCGCCGAAGCCTATGGCTTCGAGGTCACTTTCTCTGGCTCCTTGACGTCATGTTAAGGACTTCATCTCTCTTTCACCTTCAGTGTCTCCTAAGCGAACTCCGACCCCAAGATCTTCTCCGGCTCCGGAAGGTTAGTTGACTCCGGCTGATGCTGAGACGCCTTCAGCTCCTGTGGCTCTGCCTGTGGCCCCGGTGGTTCCAACTCCAGAGGTGCCTCGATTGGATCTCGAGCCGGCTCAGTATCCTTCATTCCCGGCACTGGGTTCGGATCTCTCGCATTTTTAAATGCGATGTATGGTGTGTTTTCCATGGCCACATACCCTTCTGGTGCACCTTCGGGTCCTGTGGGTACTCTGGCATTTAATTTGGGTGTGCCTCACCAATATCCTCAGGCCCCCTTTGTGCCATTCATGCCGATGACGCCGAATGGGCAGTCCCCGGCTCCATTCGGCGAACCTTCTTCTCGGATTCGTTCGACGCAGGTTGCTGCTGCGGATCCGCCTTCGCCGCCGCTCCCGGAGCCATTGACGCAACCGAAGATGCGCTCGAGGAGAGGAGCACAGAGGTTGCTAGAGGAAGAACAGTACCGGGCTGAATATATGGAGGATATGTTCGAGGGTCTGGGTGAGGCAAGTGGACTTGACACCTCCCCGCAGTGGGACTTTGCTTCTCAGAAAGCTTCTCCCTCAAAGGAAGTTGCACCTTACTATTGTGATAAGGAAGGCTGCAGAGCTCTTGGATCTGCAGCTCCCTATGGCTGAGTATAAGCCTAATTTACTTACAGAGGTGCTTCATTCTCCGTCCTCTGTGGTTGGCCCGCTTGCTGTTCAATGATGCCCGGACGGAGCCGATCCTTGAGGTCTGATTGATACTTCTGCCTGTGGATTCCTCACCTTTTGAATACCCCCTGCGCCAGCATTCTGCGGGAAAATTCTTTCCTAGCTCTCCCACGTCGATGAGGACGTCACAATGGACCGGCTCCGCTCGCGGCACCGCATGACGTCATCGGAGCCACAAAAGGATCTCGTCAGCGTGCTGACGTCAGTTCCCTTTTTTCCACGCCGTCAACGCTTAACGGTTTTTTCAGGCCTCTCCGTTTTCATTGTGGAAAACTTTGTATCTCTTAGTTTGTTTTGTTTCAGAATGGCTACTTCCAGGAAAACCGGATTCAAACCCTGCAGAGAGTGTGGCGGGCACATGTCGATCACGGACCTGCATGACGACTGCCTGTGGTGTTTATCCTCGGACCACGACGTTGAGGAATGCAGGAGCTGCAGGAAAATGAATCCAAAGGCGATCAAAGAACTTGAAGCCAAGTTGTTTATGGCAAAAGCCAAGAAGGAGAAGAGAGGGAGAAAGAGGACAAAGTCTTCGTCTTCTCACACTTCGAAGTCGAAGAAACACAAGAAATCCAAGAGAAGTCATACCTCTCGTCATTGTTCTTCGAAGGCCAGGGTCTCGAGATCGAGGTCGCCTACTCCGGCTGATCGACCTCGGAGAAGGGACTTTATCTCTCCAACTCCTTCTCCTCAAGTGACGCCAGTACCATCTCCGGTTGCGGCGTCGCCAGTTTCAGAGGCTTCTTCGATACATGAATGTTCACCGGCTCCAGCGACGTCACAGGCGCCGGTTGGGTCCTCTCCAGGCCATGTGGCTTCAACTGAGCGGGTGCCTTCCCCAGCTCCGCAGGCTCCAGTGCAACCTCAGGTGACTCTGCTACAGGAAGGTACGGATTCATATCCTCCTTTTCCTGCTCCTGGGGCTGACTCTTCGCATTTTCTCAGTGCGATGTTTGGTTTATTTACCAGAGCCTCCACTCCATCCGGCGCGTCTTCAGGCCCCGTTGGTCCTTTGGCTTTGAACCTGTGTGTTCCTCAGTTCTATCCTTAGGCTCCTTGGAGGAAGGGGAAATTGCAGACTCTGTGGATAAGTTTGAAAGCCTTCAGGAAGCTAGGGGCCTAGATACTTCCACTGAGTATAACTTACCATCTGCAAGTGGATGTGTTGTACAAGACGTTGCACCTTACCATGTAGTTACAAGAAAGGTGGCTGATTTATTGGGCCTTAAACTTCCCTCTGCGGAGATAAAGTCCAACATACTAACGGCAGTTTTAAATACTTCTTTGTCAACTTCTGAGCCCTTATTTCCTTTTACGGATGCCTTAACAGATCCAATTCTGGAGGTGTGGCAGAAGCCTTTGTCTGCTCCGGCTGTATCTCCTATCTCGAGAAGGTACAGGCCCGCCCCTAGTGATCCGGATTTTTTGTCATCGTATCCGACACCAGAGAGTTTAGTTGTCCAAGCATCTTGCTCAAAACAGTCTTCTCGTGCTTTTCCTACCAAAGGTGTTTTCTTCTGCAAGTATCTCTCTAAAGTCAACTAATGCAACTTGCCTTCTTGGACGATATATTCATGCATTGATGTACTCTGTTGTACAATTGGCTCCTAAGTTGACTGAGGAGGATCGTGCCAACTTCTTGGAAGTCCTTTCGGATTCACAGGCTGCAGCAAGTCAATTGATTCAGTCAGGGACGGACACTGCTGACTCTATGGCTCGTGTGATGGGGTCTTCTGTAGCTACAAGGAGACAGATATGGCTCAGTCCTTCTGGTTTTTCGGCTGATGTTCAGGCGACTTTGCTGGATTTGCCCTTTGATGGGTCAAGGTTCTTTGGATCAAAGGTGGATTCAGCCTTGGATCGTTTCACAGACAGAGCTACCGCAAGATCTTTAGGCCTCCAGGTGCAGTCTAGAGGTTATGGTTACAAAAGATATCAAGGCTTTGGGAGATCTGCTTCCTTTCGTGGCCGCCAACAATTTCAGCAGCGCCAACAACAGCAGAATCCCTTGTACAAGTCCTACAGAGGGAAGAATAAGAGAGGGCTCAGGGGTGCAAATCGACAACAGACCTCCTCCTCTTCCTCTACCTCCCCTCCCGCCACCGTTGGTACCTCAGGTAAGCAGTTCTTGATCCCCCATCTTAGAACATGTTGGTCCAGTTGGAGGTCGGGTGCCCCACTTTCTACAAGATTGGAGACTGATCACACCAGATCGTTGGGTCTTGAATCTTGTAGAGAATGGGTACGCCCTCACATTTTTGGAGTTTCCTCCTCCTTACCCTCCTCGCCAGGGTGGTTGTTCAGAAGACCACTTGCTGCTTTTGCAGCTGGAGGTTCTTACATTTCTCCAAAAAGGTGCGATAGAGGTGGTTTCGGAGCAGGAATGGGTCGAGGTTGCTACTCCCGATATTTCCTGATCCCCAAAAAGGATGGTCGCTTGAGACCAATCTTGGACCTCAGGATTTTGAACCTTTACCTCAGGCAGGAAAAGTTCAAAATATTGACCTTGGCTCAGGTTCTCCTTGCGCTGCAACAGGAAGACTGGATGGTGTCCATCGATCTGGAGGATGCGTATTTTCATCTTCCCATCCTGAAGTCGCATCGGAAGTATCTCCGGTTCACGGTGGGATCGCAACATTCCCAGTTTGCGATTTTTCCGTTCGGTCTCACTTACGCTCCTCGAATCTTTACATAGGTCATGGCGGTGGTAGCGGCTCATCTCAGAAGGTCAGGGGTTCCTGTTTTCCCCTACCTGGATGACTGGCTGTTGAAAGCGGAGTCTCCAGAGTTGGTTTTGCGCCACTTGCAAGTGACATCTCATCTGTTGTTCAAATTGGGTTTTTCGATAAATGTGCCCAAATCTCACCTGGTGCCTTCTCAGCGCAGCCTGTTCATAGGGGGAATACTGGACACTTCTGTTTATCGAGCATTCCCGCCTCCGCAGAGGATTCTCGACATACAGGAAATTATTCCTTTATTTCACGATGGAGCGGTTATTCCAGTCCTGAAGGTTCTTCGCCTGCTCGGTCTGTTCGCTTCCTGCATTCTGTTGGTCAACAATGCAAGCTGCCACATGAGGGCACTCCAGTGGTGCCTCTGCAGGCAGTGGTATCAGCACAACGTAGATCTCGGGGAGAGTATCCGAATCTCCAGAGAAGCTGCAGCGGAGCTGTCTTGGTGGAGTGTGCAGGGCAGCCTGTCTCAAGGAGAGCCCTTTCAGCCTCCTCCACCGGTGGCCACAGTGATCACGGATACCTCCACTCTAGGGTGGGGTGCTCAACTGGGGGATCTGGAGGTCAAAGGCCTTTGGTCTCCAGAGGAAAGGTTGCTTCACATCAACCTTCTGGAATTGCGGGCTATTCGTTTGGCACTGAAGGCTTTTCTCCCTTCCCTTCGCGGTCAGTCGGTTCAGGTCCTGACGGACAACACTACTGCGATATGGTACATCAACAAACAGGGAGGTGTGGGGTCGTATCGTCTGTCGAGAGGCTCTGCGACTCTAGTCCTGGGTTCAGGGCCAACGGATTTCTGTTTTTGCAAATCATCTGGGTGGTGTGCTGAATATTCGTGCGGACAGTCTCAGTTGGCGTTACTCGGCCGATCACGAGTGGCCTCTTCATCCGGAGGTGGTCCATCGCATCTTTCATATGTGGGGGTCTCCTCGGTTGGACCTGTTTGCCACTCACGAGAACACGCACTGCCCGTTATTCTGCAGTCTCCAGTATCCGATGCAGGGAGCTTTGAGGGATGCGTTTCAGATAGATTGGAGCTTACAACTAGTTTCCTCCCATACCCTTGATTCCTCGGGTTCTGAGGAAGATTCGCCAAGACCGGGCCCAAGTTATATTGATCGCCCCAGATTGGCCAAGAAGGGTGTGGTACACAGACCTACTTCACCTCTCGTCGCACCCTCCGCTCCGTCTCCTTCTCAGGGCAGACCTCCTCTCGCAGTCGCAGGGGCAGGTTCTACACCCCCACCTCCAGAGCCTGCACCTTCATGCCTGGAGATTGAACGGGGCAACCTGAGTTCCTTCTCTCTCCCTCCGGATATAGTGGATGTTATTTTATCATCCAGGCGACACTCCACTAAGTCTGTTTACTCTTCCAGATGGTCCAGATTTGTAAAGTGGTGCGGAGAGAGAGGCATTGACCCTTTGAAGGCCCTCTTGTCTAATATTTTGGAGTTTTCTCTTTCTTTAGCACAGCAAGGTTGTGCTGTAGCCACTGTTAAGGGCTATTTATCGGCTTTGTCGGTCTTTTTATGTGTGCCTGACAAGCCGTCTTTATTTAAGTCCCCCATTGTCATGAGATTCTTTAAGGGCCTTACAATTAAGTTTGCTCCCACACATTTCATTATGCCTCAGTGGGATTTGAATCTAGTACTCACTTTTTTAATGGGTTCTCCGTTTCAGCCTCTTCACTCTTGCCCGTTGAGGCTTCTTTCTTTTCAAACGGTTTTCTTGATTGCCATTACCTCGGCTAGGAGGGTAAGTGAGCTTCAGGCTCTTAGTTCGAAACCTCCTTTCCTGACCATTCATGCGGATACGTTGGTTCTAAGGACCAGGGCTGCTTTCCTTCCCAAGGTGGGTCCCCATTTCCATATGGGACAATCCATCACTTTACCCACCTTTTATCCTCCCCTTCACCCTTCCAAGGAGGAAGACAGACTGAATCGGTTGAACCCTAAGAGGGCTGTCAGCTTTTATTTGGATTGGACTAGAGATCTGAGGCTGGACGATCAGCTCTTCGTGGGCTATGTTGGGAAAATGAAATGAAAGGCAAGGCAGTGCACAAGAGGACGCTTTCCCGGAGGATTATCTTCTGCATCAAGATTTGCTACGCCCTGGCCAAGAAGTAACTGCCTGAAGGTATCCGAGCTCATTCCACCAGAGCTAAGTCTACTTCTTCTGCTTTGGCTAGAGGTGTTCCTGTTCTTGATATCTGTAAGGCAGCAACTTGGGCCTCCCTCCACACCTTTGCAAAGCATTACTGCTTGGACTCTGAGGTTAGGAGGGATGGCCATTTTGCTCGCTCTGTTTTGCAGGATTTTTTGGTCTAGTCGGGTGGACACCCTCCTCCGGGAGAGGTACGGCTTTGGGAATCTATTCAAAAGGTGAGGAATCCACAGGCAGAAGTATCCATCAGAAGAACAAGTTACTTACCTTCGGTAACGCTTTTTCTGGTGGATACAATATCTGCCTGTGGATTCCTCACGCTCCCACCCACCTCCCTATTGTCCACCTGTTTCTATCCAAAAATATTTTATTTTAATGTCTTAATCAGGTTTATATTTTATTAATGAGAAATGCTTATTCTGTTGCTATTTTTCTATACCTTTATTGATTATGCATTTGTGAATTTATATACATGTATATATTTGGTATGCTTTGTTTGCATTTGAAAATGTGTTGGTCCGCCCGTTTGCCTCGGTGGCATGGAAAAAATGGGTGGAACTGACGTCAGCACGCCGACGAGGTCCTTTTGTGGCTCTGATGATGTCATACGGTGCCGCGAGCGGAGCCGGTCCATTGTGACATCCTCGTCGACGTGGGAGAGCTAGGAAAGAATTTTTCCGCGAAATGCTGGCGCAGGTGTTATTCAAAAGGTGAGGAATCCACAGGCAGATATTGTATCCACCAGAAAAAGCGTTACCGAAGGTAAGTAACTTGTTCGTTTGGCGCAATCCTCTTTCTGCTCCTGCAGTTTCAAGGTCGGTGTCCAGAAGGTACAAACCTGCCCCAGGAGATCCTGTGTTCCTTTCTTCTCATCCTTCGCCTAAGAGTTTGGTGGTGCTGGCTTCATGTTCAAAGCAGTCTATGGGCGCCTTTCCGCAGACTCCTGCTGACAGGGATTCCAAGAAACTTGAACAATCTGCAAAGGTGGTCTTCTCGTCAGCGAGTATGGCTTTAAAATCCACCAACGCTATCTGTTTGTTGGGTAGATACATTTATGCCCTTATGGACTCTGCCAAGCAGCGTCTTCCAAAATTATCTGAGGAAGAACGGGGAAATTTAAGTGAGGTACTGGCAGACTCACAGGCTGCGGCTCACCAAGTCATCCAGTTTGGCCTGGACACAGCAGATTCTGTGGCCAGGGTGATAGGCTCATCAATTGCTACGAGAAGACATGCTTGGCTAAGGTCTTCTGGGTTCTCACCTGATGTACAAGCTGCCCTTCTAGATCTTCCCTTTGACTGATCTAGGCTTTTTGGAGAAAAAGCTGACTCTGCTTTGCAAAGGTTCAAGGACAGTAAGGCCACAGCGAAATCCTTGGGTCTACAGTCTCAGGCAAGGGGTTATGGCTTATAGAAGATACTGTGGCTTTGGGAAATCTTCCTTTTGTGGTTACCGTCGGCTGCAGCAACAAAACCCCTTGTACAAATCCTACAGGGCTAAGGGCAGAGGTTGCCTTTGTGGAACAGGTCGTCGACCTTCTTCCTCCTCCACCTCCCCAACCCCTCCTGGTAATGCAGGAAAGGAGCCCTAGATCCGCCTTCCTAGATCATGCAGGTCCTGTGGGGGTCCGGCTTACCCATTTTCTACAGGATTGGAAATTGGTCACTTCAGACCTTTGGGTTTTAGATCTGGTAGAAAATGGGTACGCCCTTCCCTTCTTGGAATTCCCTCCTCCTTACCCTCCTTGCCAAGTGTTTTGCACGGAGGATCATTTAATTCTTCTTCAGAAAGAGGATCTTGTCCTGTTACAAGTGCGATAGAAGTGGTTCCGTAGCAGGAAAGGTGTCAGGGATGCTACTCGCAGTATTTCCTGATTCCCAAGAAG
The DNA here is from genome assembly GCF_964204655.1 of Triturus cristatus. Classification (NCBI taxonomy): domain Eukaryota; kingdom Metazoa; phylum Chordata; class Amphibia; order Caudata; family Salamandridae; genus Triturus; species Triturus cristatus. The sequence continues at coordinate 774,454,583 of NC_140584.1, read as the reverse complement.
GATGGCAGGTTACGACCCATCCTGGATCTCAGAACCTTGATTCTGCAGGAGAGGTACAAGATGCTCACCCTAGCGCAGGTTCTTCAGGCACTGCAACAAGAGGACTGGATGGTGTCCATCGACTTGCAGGATGTGTATTTTCACATCCCAGTCCTGAAGTCGCTCAGGAAATATCTCCGGTTTACGGTTGGTTCGCAACATTACCAGTTTGCGGTCCTTCCGTTTGGTCTTACTACTGTACCTCGAGTCTTCACCAAGGTGATGGCGGTGGTGGCTGCCCATCTCAGGAGGTCGGGGATCTCGGTTTTCCCCTACCTGGACGACTGGCTTCTGAAAGCAGTCGCCCGAGATGGTGCGTCGTCATCTGCAGGTAACAACTCAGCTGCGGTTCAGATTGGGTTTTTCGATAAATGTGCCCAAGTCTCACCTAGTGCCCTCTCAGAGCAACCTGTTCATAGGGGCAGTACTGGATACCACTGTGTGTCGAGCTTTTCCTCCTCCGCAAAGGATTCTCGACATTCAGGAAATTATCCCTTTGTTTCACAATGGAGTGGTTGTTCCAGTTCTGAAGGTCCTACGCCTGCTCGGTCTGTTCGCCTCCTGCATTCTGTTTGTCAACCATGCACGCTGGAACATGAGGGCGCTCCAGTGGTGCCTCCGCAGGCAGTGGTATCAGCACAACGGAAATCTCAGGGAGTCAGTCAGGATCTCCAGAGAAGCTGCAGCGGATCTCTCTTGGTGGATCGTGGAGGGCAATCTGTCTCAAGGAAAGCCCTTTCATCTTCCTCCATCGGTGGCCACAGTGATAACGGATGCCTCTACCCTAGGGTGGGGTGCTCCCCTGAGGGATCTGGAGATCAAGGGTCTTTGGTCTCCAGAGGAAAGATTGCTTCATATCCCTTCGTGGTCAGTCGATTCAAGTCCTGACGGACAACACTGCCGCGATGTGATATGTCAACAAGCGGGGAGGAGTGGGGTCGTACCGTCTCTGCAGGGAGGCGTTGCGGCTTTGGTCCTGGGCTCAGGATGTTCGGATTTGCTTGATAGCAAATCATCTGGCCGGTTTACTAAATGTGTGGGCGGACAGTCTCAGTCAGTAGTTCTCCGCCGACCACGAGTGGAGGCTTCATCCGTAGGTAGTTCGACACATCTTCTGGACGTGGTGGACTCCTCGGGTGGACCTGTTCGCCACTCTCGAAAGCGCATTGCTCGTCATTCTGCAGTCTCCAGTTTCCGATGCAGGGGGCGTTGGGGGGACGTGTGTCAGTTGAGTTGAAGCTCACAACCCCTTTATGCGTTTCCTCCCATACCCTTGATTCCTCTGATTCTGAGGAAGATTCGTCAAGACCGGGCCCAAGTCATATTGATTGTCCCAGATTGGCCAAGAAGGGTGTGGCACACAGATCTACTTCACCTCTCATCGCACCCTCCGCTCCGTCTCCCTCTCAGGGCAGACCTCCTCTCGCAGTCGTAGGGTCAGGTTCTTCAACCCCACCTCCAGAGCCTGCACCTTCATGCCTGGAGATTTAACGGGGCAACCTGAGTTCCTTTGCTCTTCCTCCTGACGTGGTGGATGTTATCTTATCAGCCAGGCGACACTCCACCAAGTCCATTTACTCCTACAGGTAGTCGAGATTTGTTAAATGGTGTGGAGAGAGGTCTATTGATCCCTTAAAGGCTCATCTTTCTGATGGTCTCTGTTTTTCGCTGCATTTGGCTCAGCAGGGTTGTGCTGTGACTGCTGTTAAAGGTTATTTGTCTACTTTATCGGCATTTCTTTGTTTGCCCAATCAGCAGTCTCTTTTTAAATCTCCGGTTGTTTTAAGGTTTATTAAGGGTCTTACTAATATGTTTCCACCTACTCCCTTCATTATGCCCTAGTGGGATCTAAATCCAGTTTCAACTTTCTTAATAGGTTCTCCATTCAAACCTATGCATAGTTGTCCCTTGAGACTGCTGTCATTCAAAACAGTCTTCCTTGTGGCTATCACCTCAGCCAGGAGGGTGAGTGAGCTTCAGGATTTCAGTTCTAAGCCTCCTTTTCGGACTATTCATGCTGAAAGGATGGTTCTCAGGACCAGGGCTGCTTTTATGCCTAAGGTGGTAACTCCCTTCCATCTAGGGCAGTCCGTTACCCTCCCTACTTTTCTATCCTCCCCCTCACCCTTCCAAGGAGGAGGAGAGGCTGCACCGCTTGGATCCTAAGAGGGCGTTTAGTTTGTATCTCGATAGATTGAAGGACCTGCGATTGGATGATCAGCTCTTTATGGGCTATGTTGGACGCATGAAGGGCAAGGCGGTGCACAAGTGCACTCTAGCCAGGTGGATCATCTTGTGCATCAAGTTCTGCTACGCTCTGGCTTGTAAGGAGCCTCCTGAAGGCATTCGAGCTCATTCCACCAGGGCTAAATCATCTACTTCTGCCTTGTCCAGAGGTGTCCCTGTGCTGGACATCTGTAAGGCCGCAACTTGGGCCTCCCTCCACACTTTCGCGGAGCATTACTGCTTAGATTCCGAAGTGAGGAGGGACGGCCATTTTGCGCACTCTGTTTTGCAGGACTTTTTGGTATAGAAGGGTGGACACCCTCCTCTGGGAGTGGGACTGCTGTTTGATTCTATTTATAAGGTGAGGAATCCACAGGCAGATGTATCCATCAGAAGAACAAGTTACTTACCTTCGGTAATGCATTTTCTGGTGGATACAGTATCTGCCTGTGGATTCCTCACTGACCCACCCTCATCTCTGTTGTCCACCCTTTTATACCATTGAAAGAGGTATGGTTTATATGGTTGTTTTATATTGTTATTCCGTATTGCCTCTGTTTCTTTATGTAGGCTTATAGGAAATGCTTGCTTTCTTTTGCTTTCCTTTTTCACTTTACACTGTGTGTATTTGTGTGAATACTTTGTACTATGTATGCATTGTCTATATGTTTGGTCCACCCGTTTCGCCTCGGTGGCACGGAAAAAATGGGTGGAACTGAGGTCATCACGCCGACGTGGCCCTCTTATGGCTCCAGTGACGTCATGCGGAGCCATAGCATTGTGACAACCTCATCGGCATGGAGAGCTAGGAAAACGTTTCCACGGAACGCTGGCGCAGGGGATATTCATAAGGTGAGGAATCCACAGGCAGAAACTGTATCCACCAGAAAAAGTGTTACCGAAGGTAAGTAACTTGTTGTTTTGGGATGCAGTGCTTGTCTTGGACAAAAAAGAAATCAAACTGTATACACCTGAAGGGATTTTGATTAGCAAATAAGGTTAGACTCCAGAGCAATACGGGTTGAGAATTTGGGTGCCTGTACAGAGAAGTCTCAGCAGCATTGGTTGGACTTTGCTGATTATTCATTGAAGTCAATAGAATGATAGGTGAAAGGCAGCATAGCTGAAACATATGATGAGCTTTTCAATTTGATTATGAAGGAAAACATTTTGAGAAAATGTCTGCCATTTTTGCATTAACAAAACTCTGACAATCAGGATGCAGACCATTCAAAACGCTGTAGCCAGAATCACGCTCAACCTCCCATGGTGTACAGACAACATACCTCTCATGAAAGTTTCACTAGCTTCCCATATGCAAACCAGCACAATTCAAACTCCTCACACTTCCAAAGCACTACATAACACTGGCCCAGCATACCTCGGCAATAGCATCTGATTTCACAAACCTTCTAGACACCTGCTCGTCCAGACACATACATTCCACACGTAGAAAACAACACCCTTCAGTTGAGCAGAATTCAAGAAGTGAGAAGGAGGCTCTTGTGTGTAGTGGCAGATCGTTCCATGTTTTATGTTGATTCCAAAGCCTGGAATGACCTGCCACTATACACAATAGCAGCCTCCTCACTTCTTGAATTCTGCAAGAAGCTGACAAGCTCACTCTTTGAGTAGTCCCATTAGGCACTAGGTTTGGCCAATCTCTTAACTGCTCAGCACCAGGATATCCTCGCTGGTGATAGTACGCTCTCCAAGTTTGCATAACATGCCCTATGCCTTAGTCACTCTGGATAGTGACGTGGTAGTTTCCCAGAGGAGGGTAAGTGTGTGCCCAAGGGTCCTTGTAAACTGCAACCTAGGATTTGAGTTGTTACAAGAGGAAATGTAACCTGTTAGTACCAAGGTTGCCGCTCCTTAAGTTTGAGTGTACTGGCCGTGAGGGTAGAGTTCACGGACCTCTGAGAAGAGTAAGTGGTAAGGGATAGCGTGCCCACAGTGGTGAGCCAGTAGCTGAGGGATATAGACTGATCGGAGGTGATCCCGAGGCAGCCACTTTGAGACCATACCGGCCGTGGGGATGCTGCATGCATTGTCAGGCAGCCAACAGATGACCTGGACCAGGCAGACTTCAGCATGGCACAAACGGTGTGCAAGACTTGAGAGCTAATGCATGGACTAACAAGCCACAGCCTGGCAGAGGTCTAGAACATCAGACCTCGTGGCAGCACGTTGTAGTGACCTTTGAGGAATTGAAATGGGTTCTCATAAATTCAGGGGGCTACTTTTTGACCAGTGTATAACGAATCTTGATCCAGAAGACTGTCCACAAGGGTCATCTTTTGCACTGCCTTGCCTTTCTGTGCACCTAAAAACCAGATAAAGAGCAAATCTACTGTCTAGCATTCAATATAAAAACCTAACACAATGTTGTCCTTAATGTAAACTACATGCATACCTACCTTATTATCCACTAGCTTGGTTTGCATGTTTTATTGTGCATGCAAGAGGAACATGATATTTCTTAGGGGGTTTTGGATTTTGCCAGGAGGCACTGCGTCTTTAGAGATGGCTGGGACATCAGGGTATCTCTCTGGTAGCGAATTATCTGACTGGGTCGCTCAACACTAGAGCAGACAAATGCAGCAACGTCAGCTGGTAGACCACAAATGGGGTCTTTATCCAGGAGTGGCTCAGTCTATCTTCACACAGTGCGGCCTACCCTGGCTTGATCCTTTCAGTGCTGTCAAGAACATTCAATCCCAAGATTACTGTGCCCTGTTGCATCTGTCAAGAGAGTCTGTAAGGTAAGCACTCTGGAGCACAAGACTTCTGTATGCATTTCTATCACTGTCTCGAGTTCTGCAGCAGGTCAGGACAGACCAAGCCTTGTAATTGTTAAGAGACTGAATTGGGTCTGGCGAGTAGGATTCCCTCACCTGTTGAGTCTGAGCATTTCTCCTCCGATCTGTCTCCCTCTCTGGGATCGCCTCCTATCTCAGGAACGGGGTAGGGTTCTGTACCCAATTCTCTGGCCTACACCCCATGTGTTGAGACTGAGAAGCGACACCTGAGCAGTTAGGACTTTCCTGTGGAAGTTGTGAATGTGATTTTTGTGGTTTGATGCCACTTAACTAAATCCGACGATTTTCTAGTTGTTGGGACAAGAACTTTGGTCTTCTACACGCTATATTATATTTTGTTGTTTGTATCTCTTTGGCCCCCAAGTGTTTGTGGTGGGTATAGCTAAAAGGTATATGTCAGCCCCATTGGCCTTTTTTGTCAGACCAACCAACTTTTTGTCATTTGCAGTGAGGTTCTTAAATGTTTTACACATGTTTCTGCCAAGGCACTTCATTATGCCTCAATGGACCTTTTATTTAGTTCTCACATTTCTGATGGGTTTGCTCTTTGAGCCCAGGCATAATTGATCTCTGTGGATTCTTACTGCCCAGATATTTCTGACATCAGTCACTTCTGAGTGCAATGTTGGAGCTGCAAGCACTGTTAGTGCAACTTTCATACACACCTTTCTTTTCAGACAAATTGGTGGTGAGAAAATGGGCTTCTTTTATGCCAAAGGTTGTACTGTCCTTCCAGGTTGGTCAGTGAATCATCTTTCCTGCTTTATTTCTCTTCAATGCATCCTTATCAAAAGGAAGTGAGGCTCTACCAGTGTATGTTTCTAAGTCTTTCTGTTCTTTGTTGGTGCAAGGAAGGGTCAGGTAGTACAGTAATGGACACTGTCCAGGCGGATTGTCTTGTGTATGACGACATGCTATGCCCTGGCCAAGAAGGAGCCCTCTGGGGTTCTGTGAGCTTTTTCCTCAAGAGCCAAAACTGCCTTGACAGTGTGGGATGTAATAACCTCTGCCAGGCTGCTACATAGGAGTCAGTGCATGCATATGTCAAGCACTACTGCCTAGGCAGTGAATTCCACAGAGGGGGCCATATTGCTTGCTCGGTTCTGCAGGGCTTTTTAGTGAGAGTCCACTCCTTGCACCCTTGTGTTTTGGGACATGGTGTTTGGATATTGCTTCTTAAAGTGAGGAATCTGCAGTTGATTATCCATCAGAAAGACTGTTATCAAAGGTAAGTAACTTGTTCTTTATTTTCAAGTTTCCTGAGACATTTTGTTGTCTAATAATTATTTATGAAGAACTTGAAACCTATAGCTTGTATTTCTTAGAAGCATATTGCAAATGCTCTAGCTAGAAGATTTTTATTCTAGATCATTTTGATAGTTATATGGCAGATGATACCCGGTAGATGTCCTCTGAAACTAATATTCTGTTTTCTTTGCAGTAAATTTAAAATGCATCGAGCAGGGATCAGACAATCCCCTCGTCCTGAATTTGGACTGTCTGCAATCAGATTGTCCATCTGCAGATATTAAGGGGTCTTGTGGAGGTAGTGGATATGTGACGAACAGAAGGAAACGTTCAACAATGTCTCGCTCGAGCAAAAAGTCACTGACAGTTGGCCATGATCAAAACAATGCCTCACCTAGTTTATCAGATTCATTCAGTGAAACAAATGATAACTGTGAAAGTAATGAACAAGGAGATGAACAAGATGCTTCCTGCAGGGAGAGTTACACTATGAAACAGGCCTCTGACCAAAAGAAAAAAAATGTTTTGGACCGGCTGCAGTTTAAAGAACATGATAAGCTACAGCCAGAATGGGCAGAGTCTGGTGCTGAAATGGATATAACAGCAAGTGATTCTGGCATGATTGCTACAATTCCCTCAGAAACCAAAAAAGCAGATGGTAAAGACCCTCAAGAGGAGGTAGACACATGTGATCGGGTATCTTTGAGGAAAGTAAGGTATTCTTGGAATGGAAAGAAGCTGAAACACACTCGGAAAAGTGGCTCCGACCAGATCAAAAAAACATCTTCAAACATTAAGTTAAAAGATAATTCTGAAGTTGCTCAGCAAATTGAACCCCAATTTGAAATCATGACGTCAGCTAGCTCTTCAACTGTGACAGATCACCAATTTGAATCGAAGATTAAGCAATGGGATAGCGATCACAATGACTGCAGAAGAACCAATGTGGTTCAGTTGAGTCAAGTTAAGCTGGAACAGAATGATTGTTTTAATGAAGAAAGCAATGAAACTGAACAAAATGTTGTTTTAAAAAATGTTAACGTTTTAGAGAATCTGTACAAAAACCAAAGCCCTTTGGGTATCGATGATCCATTGGAAGGCTGCACTGATATTTTAAACTTTGAGGAAAGCCATAGAAACAATAAATCTCCACTTTTACAGGAGAATATTTGCAGAATAGTTGGGAAGAAAGGAAAAAGCAAAGTGAGCAAGAAAACCTGTGAAAAAGAAGCTCCATTGGAAAGCTGCAACATTAGTGTCTTAAGGCAAAAGGAAAATGAGGTTTGGAATGGACCTGTTTTACAAGAGGTATCTCATTTAATTTCAAATAAAAAGAAAAGTGGGGATAGTAACTATCCCTGTGATGGTGAAGTAAACTTGTCAGAAAGCTGCTCTTTAATATCATCTTCACATGCAATTCAGAAGTCTAATGTTGAGGCGGAACCCATGAAAATAGAGAAGCATGCTGTGTGCAAAGATTCTCAGATGTTGGAAAACTTGAATAAAAATCAAGGCTACCTACCTAGACAATACCCATTAGAAGTCAACATTATTAATGGTTCATTGTTCAGTGAAACCAAGAACACCTCAAACATGCAAACTTTAAAACTGCAGCCTTTTAGCGTATCTGAGAAACATAAACACAAAGTTGACAAGAACCCCTGCATAATAGACACCCCATTAGATGATCTCACAACTGTTGTTACTTTTGAAGGAAGTCAGGAGCGCCAACATCAACCTACTTTATGTGAAAAGCGTAAAAAAACAATTTCAAAGAAGGGAAAACAAAAAGTGCGCAAACAAATAGATGAAAGAGAAACCACATTAGAAATTTGTAGTGCTAGTGCTTTCTGGAATGGGGAAAGCAATGAGATTTCAAATGTACCCATTCATCAAGCGAAGGCTTCTTGGTTAATTCCAAACAAAAAGCACAACGTGAAAAATGAATGTTCTGAAAGTAGCGTACTCCCATTAGAAAGCTGCACCATTAAAACTTTATCTTCAGCAGTTGCCAATCAAGCCGTTTTACTGGGGAGGCCTTCCTGCATTACTGAGAAAAATCGAGAAGTTGGTAAGAACTCCTGTGGCACCCCAGGTACTGCAAAAGAAAGCCATTCTATAAAAATGTCCATCGGTGAAAGCCAAGATGTTTTAGATTCGCCACCTCTCCGAGACAATACATGTGTCCTCATTGAAAACCCCAAAAAGAGAAAAAAGCACGAAAGAGACTTACTTGAAGGAAACAGTTCTGCCGAGATACTTCCTGGTGAGAGAACCAATATGACAGATTTTCAAGAACGGCCTTCCAGTTTCCTTGAAAAGTCAAAACCAAAGGTCAGCAAGAATACATGTGAAAGTAGAACCGCCCAATCCGAAATCTACTCTTTGAAACAGCCACCTTTTGAGGAAAGTCTTGAAATCTCAAATATGACAGCTGTGCCTGAGAAATCATCTAGTGTGAATGAGAAGGATAAGAAATGTGTGCTTAACAACACACATGGATGTCTTGAGAATTCCACAAACATATCTTCTGTAGAATGCCAGGTAACTGCTTTGCAAGAACAACCTTTAAATGTACCCGAAAGGAAAGGAGCACAAAAAGTGAATAAGGGTACTTGTGAAGAAACCCTTTATAAGTTACCTTTAGAAAAGAAAAAAATCTCCAGTATTCCTGTGTGTATAAAGAAGTCTAAAGCTGTAAATGAAGCTGAGCAAAACCTTCACAAAAAAAACGATGAACTCAACTTTGACGGAAGTGGCGAAGACCATGTACTTGATTCGAAATGCTCAAAGAAAGAGAAAGCCTGCAGACAAGAGAGTAAGACTAAAAAGAAGCAAAACAGAAGAATTAGAGCAGCACCTTGTGATGACTCTGAGCAGCATAGCCAAGGTGATGAATTAGAGACTTGTGACCAGTATACTAAACCAGACGTACTAAAACCAAGCAAAAGAATTTATCGCGTTTCATTTGCTAGCTCCAAACGAAGAAGAGAAACCTATGTTGTTGGTGTGTCAGAACCTGAACGTTTCACATCTGTAGGAGGGTTGCTAGAAGATAAACTGATAAAACCTACTCATGGAATTTTTGGTGCAGCAGAATCTGAAGAGTTCTCTGCTTCTACAGAAAACTTTCCGCACAACAAAAATGTGAAGGGCCGACGTGGGACATATGTTGTTCGTTCACCACAGACTGAAGTGGGCCTCAATTCAGATTTAAAAGATAAAAATGTTCAACCTAGACGAGGAACCTATTTTGTAAGATCGTTAAATGACAAGGTCTGTTCATTATCCACAGTACTAAGCGAAGACCTAGCAGCTGATAAATATGAAGACAATGTTTGTGTCTCAGATTGCACAAATCCCTCTGTTTCACTCGACCAAATAACAAAATCCAGAAGGTGTACCTATGTAGTAAGGGAACCTGATGCTTCAGATTGTAATGTTCTTAGAAATTCCAATTGTATGTTGTCTGAATCGCTTCAAAGTAATTCTGGGCACAATACTGTGGCACAGCTCAACACTATGTCTGATAGCAGTGAATGGTATAATCAGATGATAACAAACAATATTAGTTCAAGGAGAATTAGAAGTACGTGTAACCCTCTACCTCTTACAGAATACAACATGCCTCTACTGGAGGATTGTACAAATGCCAACAAAGATGATGTTACAGCTCCTGTTCACACCATTTTACCAAACAGCAAATCAGAAGAATATAAAAAAATTGACTATTTAGATATATTTGATGGGAAAACTGAACAGTTTATGGTGGATATGATTAGTGACTCCATTCTAGTAGATTCTACTTCGGATTGTCCTAGCGTACTAGAGTTCTCCAATATTACGGCTCATGAAAATATACCATATACTCCACGGAAGTCTCCAAATGGTCTTACATTATTGGAACTCACTCCCACTGAAGAACGTAACAATCTTGAACCATCTGATACTCTAAGGGCTTGTGAAGAAATTAATCATGAAGAAATCCATAATGAAAATATAGTTCAGAAAATTGAATTAGCATTTAATAAAGCTCCAAGTGTAAGGACTGAGACACCAAGAAAAAGTAAGTTGCTATTGTCACTTCTCTCAATATGGTCTGTTTCTTACAGTTGAATTGCACTTGCTAAAAATGTGTGAACCAAGTAACACAATAGAAATGTACTTTCTACTAGCATCCAATGTTCCCTGTAATTACTTTCCTCTGTGTGCGGCAGTGTAAGCCGGGAATCAGAACACGTGTGTGGGTGCAGCGCCAAATATCACTTCAAACTTTTGCATAGTGGTAGTGTGTAGTGGTCAATTTTTAAAAACCTGGACTGTTAAACTATGTTACATCGTTTAGACAACATATAGATCCAACAAGATAAGATGTATGCGTCTCCCATGGGTTTCTAATACCAACATTCTGCTTTGTCAACCCCCCAGCCAAGGGAAGCACCAAGCTTACTTCTAACCTGAAATTAATCCAACAGCCCTATTGCCACCCTCACCTTGCAAAATCGTTTTGCACCCCTGTGTGGGATGTCAGACATAGAATGACTGAGTCCCACATCAGCCCATAGCCAGAAACTCAACAATTCCTATCCGAACACCTGAAAGTAATGTTACACATGGCAATCTGAAACCTTGGCAGCTATGAAGCACATGTCGTGCTGCAGATTTGCTGCATTCCTTTTCCTAATAGTGCGAGGCTGATTGTGGGCCTTTTCAGGCAGAATCTTGTCTATGGGCTTTGCCAATGTGAAAATCACATGCTTGACTGCAGCAAACCATTTCACATGCAATACAGACACAGATTGTTAAAAATAATCACACACAGACCTATTTTGTTTAAATGCCACTTGCTACCACAGTCCTACAGCTCGCTCACAATGTTAGTAAGTTTTATCATCGTTATTCAACTCTGGTACTGATTTTATTCAACTCCGATGATACGCTGAGCTGGCCACAGCAAGATTCAAATCTGTGATCTACTCTTAGCTCTTGGGTTAGTCCAGCAGAAATTTCAACTCAGTGAGCTGTCTTAGCTTAATTTTAGCTGTATCCGCTGTCCAGGTGTATCTTCTGGCTAAATAGCAAAAGGGGTTAATGCACCTGCTGTAGAGATTTACATTGAGTCAGCACTACTCAGGATGTAATAATGGAAAAATAGCTCAGGTGAAAAATGCACCTGCTACAAAATATGTCAGACGTTCTGGTCGCTGTTTTTAAAAGTCAGGAAATAACTTAGGTGTTTAATTTGTGTTCAACGGTGCACCTCCTACAACTCGCAGATCACCGCTTGACCTCTGGAAAAAATGGCTCAGTGGGTTGAGGTTCATAACTTTAAGAAGCTCCGTAGTCACCTTGTAGTCACAAGTTGTAATCCTGATGTATAGTTCAGTAGGTTAAGTTCTTCCTCCAGAAGCATATGAGCTGTGTGTAATAAGTTCCAATCTCTACAAGGTTAACAAACTTTTTTTTTTTTTTTAAATGTGCCATTTAGTGGACCGAAACTAACACCAGCTATTAAAGGGCAAAAATCATAAAATATATCATGCAGCAATTTCTGCTATTGTCCATACTCTTTTGGTATCATCACATTTTCTTCGCTTTGTCTTTTAAAACAACGTTTACAAAGTAAAATGTTTTCATATCTTGGTTAAGTTCTTGGCAAACATGAAAGGATATGGCAGAAAACATCTTCCTTTACCTTGGTGAGTCGGATGTAAGGTCTGGCAGTGTCCGTTTGTGTTGGCTGTGGGAAATCAACTTCTGCAAGATGGTGGTAGCTATTTGGGGCACAATTAATTTATAAACCATGCTCAGGCTTTGCCAGCTTGCTTTGCCTACTCTTCCCAAGTAAGTAAAGACTTTCCTTTGATTTTCCATTTACTGAAAATCCACAAACTCTGTCTTTCCTGCATTTTGGCCTCCAAAGGAGGTGCTCGCCTGCAGCTTCAACTACTGTGAGAGGGTGGTAGCTATTTTGGGCATAATTCAATTGTAAACCATGCTGGTGGTTTGCCAACTTTTTTTGCATACTATTTAACAAGTGCAAAAACTAACATAGTTACTAATTAATAAAGTTGTTGTTCTATATACACATGTACACAGTTTGGATAGTAAACATAGTAAAAAGACCTGTAGTAAACTGAACTGAGTTTGGAAATCCTTTGAATATTGTCGCCCGAACGCGCGTTAGGCAAATTAACTACTGCAAAATCAGAAGTGTTGTAACCAGGCACTGGCGAACATGTGACCCATCACACTATCAGAGTGCACCATAATTAGGCATCAGTGTACAAGTCAGGGACCCTGTCATGATATCAATGTTATTTGTATACATTGGGCAGATCTATTGCAGGAATGCCAATTACTATTAGTACTTGTACTGCCATAATTATGCATCTTAGTACTTATACTCAAATAGTGATTGTATCCCTAGAATCTCAACCCCCAAGAGTGAAGAATAAAACCTGAACCAATAACGACATACTGACAGCCACAAGGTGGATATTCTTAGTGACATCTGTAGTGAGCAGGCCATTTGTGCTTTAGTGCCTTCCTTATTTCACTGTAGTACAGAGGTGATCACCTGTGGATATGTGATACACCTCCGGTACATTATCCGACTCACACCACAACCCAATGTTCCAGTCTTGACTCAGATTTATGTCATACCGTTCCAGCATAGAGAACTGCTAAGTTCCCTGGTCCTTCCCCAGCCCAACTGTGCTTCTTTCTATGCAAATGTGTTGGATATGGTTGTTGGGAACCACATCGCTCTGACAATGTTACGGCACAAGGTTAGTGGCTGTACCCTCGTTTCCCTAGCACTAGGTACTCTCCTGAAGTTGAATTCCAGGGATACTGCATTCTGTACTGCGGAAAATGTGTTTTCTTCTGTTGACCTCTGCTTTTAGAACCTGTGACTTGCCCTACGAAGCCAAATTCTTCTGGCCAGTGTGTGATTTCCTGTCAAATAGAGTGCTCGATTCCTGAAAGAATTATGTGCTGGCCTTTGAAAGAGTTTTCATGTAAATTGCAGCGCACACATGGGCGCTGCAATTAACATGAATACTATCTCAAAGGCCATCAATCAGCCCCGAAGCTGCCCACTGTTAGGAAAAGAATTGCAGCAAGTACACGAGCCACTTGAAATGACCGTTTTTCGTGCCGCTCGCATTGTAAAAGCGGTGGCGCGAACTGTGTCCGGATGTGCTTTGTGTGGGATGTGCCTGCTAAAAATGGGACACTGCGCACTTGTGGGAACTTCTGTGCGCGAGCGCGCACCTTATTGGGAACAGTGCTAGCATCTCTCACTCGGTCTTATTAATGTCTAACATAGGAAGTGTATGGCACATCTCACTGTTTTTAGTTTTTTTAATTTAACTAATTGCTGCTTTATTAACCAGTTTTTTCTTATATCAATTTGCTGTAAATGTGACCATTTGCTACTTTGGACCTTGCACAACTTTCTGAATTCCGTGGCCAGGTGAATATGCTTTCACAACCCTCTTTACTGCACAGAAATTGACATATTTGTGACCCCTGTATTCCTCTGCTTTTCACTTTCCCCAATCATCGGCATATTATGTATCTTGTTCTAATTATGTATTGCTTTACCATTTGCGTCCCTTCTAAATCCTCATGTGTTTTATCTGTAAACCTACTGATGATGAATACAAACAAGAAAACTGTCCCGCAAAGGGTATCTCGGTGCTAAAGTTGTTCATCAAGAGAGCTATTCTGTTATGTCAGATACTTTGAAAACCACCGTGTTTTGAAAAGTTTACTGAAACATAGGTGATCAATCTATTTTAATTAAAAGACAGCAGAATTCAAAGTTATGGTGTCTGAAAATATTATGGGAAGCCTTCTTGCAGTGTGCAGAAAATCCTTCCCATTAGGCTTCTATCAGCAGACCAAGATCGATGTAGTCTTAGTTCCAGGTCCTACACTTGAATATTGAGGTTCTCCTTTGAACACATAAGTGTTTAATACAAAGGAATGTCTGCAGGTTTGAAAAAACATTTGTTTGGTAATACTCGAATGTGAGGTTTTCAATACTACAGGCCTCAATTACGCATCTGCATCCACTGTCTGATGTGCCTTTGGTCAAATGTATTTGCGCTGCAGTAACCTGATTTGTTGATATAAATTGTCTGTTTTTGATTTTATTCCATAGTATCAGTCAGCCCTCAAGATACACCATGATAATCACAGACCTCTTGGCCCTGTTCTTTACCTAATATACTTGTGCCTGGTTGCTTCCCTTTTGCTCCACGCCATATTCCGAGCCAGTTCGCAGAACTGAAGAGTAGGATTCAACATTGACCTTGGATATTTTTGGGAGTTTCTAGTGTCTCCTGATTACTTTGAAATTTGAGGTTGATGCCTAATGATGGACTCCGTAGGGTGCAATTGTGAGGACAAATTAATTTTCCTGGAAGTATATTTTACAGTGTGAATGTTTCTGCAGGGATGTGAAATTCCTCTAGTCCGTCGCCCAAGACATATTGTCTAGGGTCAAGGGCAACTAGTTTTCATGTGGATTTTGCCGTTGGGACAAGCAGGCCCAACCCCTTGAAGCACAAACCCTTTGGCTGCCAGTTTGCAGTACCACATAATGTTTATCAGGGAAGGGCAGTGTCTCCAGTTAAAGTAATATTTTTGCACATTGACCATATGTTAATGCTGTTCAAACTTGTATTTATGGTTCATTAATTGAAAGCCTTTATTATTAGGGTGCATGCTCTATGTAAATGCTGTAAGCTCCGACTGCACTATTTTCTGTGAAATACTCAGCCATCTAGAGCTTGGTTCCGGAATTGTCTGTTCATGGCAGGTGAGGCTGTAGCTACACAATCTCCTGCCATCTAGTGTTGATCTGGGGGAGTGTGCAACTTGTTTTTCTTACGCATTGGCATCAGCTCAGTTGTTAGACTATTTGTTGAGGGTCAATGCCTCTTAGTTATCGTCTTTGGGCTTCATCGGTCCATCTACACCGACAGTAAAGAAATTACTCCGTCTACTGGCTTGCCCGTGACGGAGCCAGGAGCGAACAGGCCCAAGCAGGTGAGACTGCAGAATGATACCCTTGACGACTGTGACTACAGGGACATGACACTCCCACCCCCTGAGGTGCTCAGGTAGTGACCCATAGTGGGCACGAACGAGTTTACCAAACAAGCATGGTCAGGCAAGTTTGCAGAAACCGCACATGATATTAAACAGATTGCATGTAATTCTCATGTAAAATACCTATCCGCAGCAAATAATTCAGGGCCATTAAAATCCACAGTATCGATGAAAGCCTTGTGTAGGCCAGTGATAGGGCTGAAACATGTTGAATTACTAAGTGAGGGTCATAGAACCATAATTAACCTAGATAACCCTCCATATGCAATGTTTTAATTTTAGCACGGAGGGTCACTAATAAAGAGAGATCTTGGACCCTTGATAGTTTAAAAAAAATATGTTTAGACTCCCCTGTAGGTTCATAGAAGTGCTCCCTGAAATATGGTTGAGTCCACCTCAGCTTTTATGTGCTGAGGTGGACCCGATGATGAAGCAAGCCACTATTAGAGTGGGTGAGGGTTGTACATATAAAAGACATTCTTTTTTCCCATGTGTTGATCGCCTAAGGCACAGGGTCAAGACTGATTTGCATATGGCTGGGTTCAAACTGGAATGGCATGGTGAGCAAAAAAACGATGGATTTAAGCCCAGATCTCTAACTGGGGTGAATGTATGACATTGTTCTGCATTCTGTCCATCAACTGTTGTTTTTGCACTGATCGCCTAAAAGCCTTGAGAGGCAGAGTTACTCTATAACCGTAGTCTAGGGATACTCATGTTGTGGTAAAGTGTCAAAGCGCTGCCTTTTTGGTTTTTTTCCAATTGGGAACTCTTTGACACCCTCTGGGGCCTACTCCATAGTGCTTGTTGCAGAAAATTTCCCATCTGTGATGGAAAGGACTCAATTTCAAAACTGCCCTCAGTGTAGATCCAAATACCCGTGGGCAGACCATCACAATGTGTGTAACCAGTCTCTCTCCGTATCATAATGAGGCCTCCTGTACAGACTGCCGCGTCTTCCAATTGAAGAAAAATGTTAATTGCCTTCTGGCTTGGTGCCGCACATCACACACTATGATGCAGAGGCAAGGGGACACCACCCTGGATCCTTTTGATGACTAGTATGTCAAAATTGAATCTCAGCCTCAGACTTCTCTTATGAGGCAAGCTCCTGTTTGAAATCCAAGGCCGAAGACCTTCAGTCAGTACAGGTCCAGATCAAGCAAGCATCTGCTGTGAGTACAACATTTCACCTTCCTCAACCTCCCTGGAAAGAAACAGAGGCTGAGCACCGCCCTCAAAGGGGTGAGGTATCAAGCCCTGAAGCCCTGCATTAGGCTTCTGGTCTGCCACTTCCTGAGGGCCATAGTCAGTTTTCAGATCTAGCACTGAGCCAGCTCCTGGTGATGAAACATATGTCCTGTAGCCACACTGCTTCAGACTTTGCGTCGAAAACACCCTCCAAGCCATCCTCGAATCTAAAGACTACTACTTTGCTGAAATCCACCTCGGTGCCAGCGCCCAAGCCAGCAAGCAAAAGCCTTCTTCATCGTCTAACTGCCCACCATCTACAGCTCCATCCTCCATAAACTCATGATCCACCCACAAACTGTTTGGATCCAGACTTTGCCACCTGTAAAGCCTCAAGATCCAGTGCTTCTTAAAAGAAAGTCGAATTTTGAGAAAGCCTGTACTTTAGCACCCAAACCACAAGCCAAGATGAAGAGGCACTATGACGGAGTCACCAGTTCCCTGCATCCTCTGCCTCGCCCCCCACCATCTACTACCCTCACCCCCACCTTGCCTTCCTCGCTTCCTCTTCGCAGCCCCACTTAACCTCCACCACCTTCTCCACTTTATCCAAATCACCAAAGGGGTCAGCAGATTCCGGCCTTGAGAGGGATAGTCCAGGCTCTCCCTAAGATCCTTATGACACACCATTTGACCTCCAGGTGACTCATGGGATGACTGACATAACCCCCCAATGGGGGGGGGGGGGGGGGGGGGGCACTGATCCTGACCTGTATCCAGCAAAGCCATCCTCACCAGATGACTCTACCTCATATCACAAGGTTTTGGAAACGGCAGCCACCTACCACAAAGTGGAGATGCACAAAATACAGGAGGATGAAGATTTGTCTATGAAGATGCTATCCTTAAACCAGTGCTCTATTTTAGTTTCTCCTGATATTAAAAGGGATGTCAAACTGCCCCTGACTTCTTTAAGGACCTGGTTAGGGCCAGGGTAATCACCGCGAGGGCAGGCAAGAAATACAAGGCCTCATCCACAGACCCAGAATACATTAGTGGACATCTGCATCCAGAATCACTCGTGCTTCATACAGCCTGCAAGCATGTCAAAGCCCATGGCACTGAACATACACCACCACCTGACAAAGAAAACAAAAAGCTAGATGTGGCAGGGAAGTGTGTTGCAGCTCAATCAGTGACACCCTGACGCATCTCCAATTCTGTTGACTTGCTCTCAAAGTATGACCAAGGCACACTGGGACAAAATGGAGGAGCTCCTCCAAGATCTCCCAGATAAATGTGATAACCTTGTTATAGAGGATAAAATAATATCAAAAAACACTATTGGGTGCGCCCTCGATGCTGCTGACACAGCATGAGGCGCCCATTTAAATGCCCTGATCTGCCATCACATCTGGCTCTGTTTTGGACTTTAAGCCTGCAGTACAGCAGCATCTGCTCAACCTGCCTTTCAACCGCAGGTTGACCAGATGCTGGAAAAGATAAAAAAGTACACTGATACCATGAATGCCAAGGAGGGGTGCTTCACACACCTTCTAACCTTGGGTCTTTTCACACGTCCCAGTGCCACCTCTCCTAAAGCCTTTTCCTCCTCTCAGGGGCAGCAGAACTAGCAAACCTCTTCACTGGGCTATTGCATGGGAGGTTACCCCCTCCCCCAATCAGTGAGTCCTCTCCATCAAAGGTTAAGGTTACTGTCTGGATCTTACAAACACCCCACCAAACATAACTCCTCACAAACACTCCTTGCCAGAACATCAGTGCCTTCTTCAGCAGGAAGTAGAGTTACTTAATCACAAGGGAGCCCCTCCAATAACTAACTAAAGGAGTATACTCCTTGTACTTTCTCATCTCGAAGACAGAAAGACGTCTCAGGCCTAATCTCAACCTTCGGCCCTCAACAAGTAAATCCTCTCAGAGCACTTCACCATGAAATGTCATCATTTATTGAGGCATGGTAACTTAATAACTGCCATTGACCTGAAGGATGCCTACTTTCACATCTCGATCCACCCTGCACATCTCCGTTACCTTTGGTTCGTGGTAAGAGTCCAGCATTACCAGCTGACAGTGCTGCCCTTCGATTTCACCACCACGCCCAGAGTGTTCACAAAGTGTCTTCCTGTGGTTGCCTCTAGTCATTCCTTCTACCTCCTACCTGGAGGGAACTACAACTTTTCAGACCTACTCAGCAGGATGTAGAAACAAGTCCGCAAGTGCGAGCTTCCTGCAAATGACTTCATCCTGGTAGTTCCCATCAGGTCCAGACAGTCCTGGTTCACCATGCTTCTGGTCCGCTTCCTAATGCCTCATGAGAAGCTGCTCAGCCGGCCCGATGTTCTCACGCAGAGCCATAGCACACTAAAACACCTAAACCCTAAGCAGTCTTGTGATTTGGCTCCTGGGGTCTTCAACTCTGGCAGTAGGTGGAGGTAGCCAAAATCTGTGACCATCCTTAAGGAGGCCCCAGGCCTACAACAGCCTGCTATGCAGCCAAATGAGATGTGTGCGCTACTGTCTCCCCAAGCATATGAAACCTCTCCAAGCAGCAGTCCAAGACGTGCAAAGATCAGACTGCTTACGCTTCCATTAGACTTCATTTAGCCATATTTGCTGCTTACCTGAAGAATAGGGAACACATTTTCCTCTTCAGGGTTCCAGTCATTTAAAGCCTTTATGGAAGGACTTGAGGGTCATTTCCCCCCCCCCCCCAGGCTGCCACCTACCCCCGTGTGGAACCTCAACTTGGTTCTCCCTTGACTTATGGGCCCTCCTTTTGAACCACTTTACTCATGCCCTTTGCAGTTCCTTTCCTGGAAGGTGGCTTTCCTAATCACAATCACTGCCTTCAGGCGTATGAGTGAGCATCAGGTTGTTACCTTGAAAAAAACCTTTCTCCCACTTCACACAAATAGACTAATCCCTAGTACAAATCCCACATTTCTCTCCAAGTTTGTCTCTTCTTTCCACCCCAATCAAACTTTCGAACTCCCAGTGTTCTTCCCACATTTAGAGTCCGTAGGAGAGCAGGCTTTTCACACGCAAGATGTCCAAAGGGCCCTCATGTATTACATTGACTGGACAAAATTCTACCGTAATACACGGTAGCACTTTTTCCAAAATCACAAGAGCTGTGCTCTTTATAAAGCAGAATAGCACACTGGTTGGTCAAATGTATACAGATGTCTTGCGCTAAAGCCAAAATACCTTTATCTGCCACTCCCATACCTCACTCTACCTACAGAAAAGATGCCTCTCTGGCTTTCTTAGGTAACATCTGTGAGGAAACTGGCCTTTAGCAAGTTCACACCCACTTTTTGCCCCATTTTGGCACTTGTGTAATGGCTCAGAAATGCCTTGAGCCCTGCTAATCAGAACTCATGCATGTGCTCTCACCATTAAAAAGGTACATGTTTAATTTGCTTATACCCAATTAGCATAAACTAACTTACTTGCAAGTCCCTGAATATAGTACATGGGATAACAAAGGCCTGTAAGTTAGTGTCTCTCTTGGACTGCAGCATTTGTTCTGCCACAATGAGTGTGGTAAGCTAAAGCATGATTCCCAACCTGCCATTGCTGGCTGGCAAGGCAGTTTTACGCTGTTAGCTCAACTTCGCCATTACAAGAAATGTCAAAGCCCAACCCTTCTTTATTATTTGCAAATCACCCCTAAAGTAAGTCTACTGAGCGCTAAGGGCAGTGTGCATTATACAAAAAGGCTGGATCTGTAGTTTCATGCTTTCAGGGTTCTAACACTAAAAACCACCTTTGTTGTTTTTACTGTTAATAGGCTAATAGCTCAATTGGCAAGTGCTGAAGTTACATTGCTGCCAACTTTTTTTTCTTTTTCTCTTATTGATTTTCAAATAATAATCAAACAAAACATTAATACACTGCTTGCGAGCACATCTCCAAGAAGACAATAACTTTTAAATGGGACTACTAAAATTGGTACTTTAACGTATCAAAAAAATCAGTGCATTCAATCCGAAATATGGTTAATTCGAATTTAATGTGGCTGGTAGGCAAAGTGCAGCTTTGGAAAGTTGCCACTTTGTCTCTGTCTGTCCTAAAGGCTGCCATTTGGCCACCTGGGGAGAAGTGGAAAGCCTACAAAGAGTCTGCAGAGAGAGGTATTGTTATCTCATCCTGACAGGAAAAGCTACACAAGGTGTGAGGCCAAAAGGGGAGCTTCAATGGGGAAGCCTCCTTTTTTTGGGCAAATTGCAAGCACAAACAATAAGAAAAAACAATGTTGTGTGTTAGAGATGTCTACGGCCCTGTGCTTGCTCTAACCCACTGCATTAGTTACCCAACCAACATACACCTGTAACTCTAAATATTTGTCCAGCGGCGAGCAGAAACAATCTTCACAATGATAGATTTGCAATTATAGCACATTTTGAGTTCAATTGTATTTTGGATTCACACTCAGACATAACTTCATTTTTCAGGTCAATCCTATGTATTGACATTTTACACAAACTATACTTTCTCATTGAACAAATTGTAGCAATCACACTGAAAGAAACATAGCATAAAAAGATTAAGAATCATTTCATCCTATAGATTTTTACTAAGCAGTGATGGCTTCAGTTCTAAAACATATAAGTGTTAGGATTCGTTGTAACTCCATGTATACTCCTTGAAGACATTTGTAACAATAGCCGACGGACAATTGTCCACCACAGCCAACAAGTTTATAACAACGATAAGCCACTTCTTCAGAGCTGAAAGGTAAACATGAGTTACATGATAACTCTTATACCTAAAGGTAAAGAGTCAGTTACTGTACTTTCTGATCATCCTCATCAATTTAAAAATATAAGAAAAATAAATTAAAAGGCGATACGTGCAGCAATTCTCATGCACAAATTCCAAGAAGGCAAAATCAACATCAACTTTATATTTATATTGCTTGGGGAAGAAAGGCAGGCCCTAGCGCCTTATATTAATTTCTATATACAAAGTGTCGTATTTAATTTCGGTCAAATGTACTTTTAGACCAAAACCTATTGGTCATGATTTTGTTATTGGCCCCAGCTAAGAACCACTTGAGATCAATCACTCCTAGACCCATCACAGAACACATTCTTACCTTGCAGTATTAGATGACATAACGTAAAATAACATCAAATCAAATTCAGAAACTAGCCGTTATCTATCGGTTATTCTGCTGAGATGCCACACTCTTTAATTCTTGCAGGTTTGACCACACTGCAACATATAGTAGTCAATTGCATATTCTAGTCAAAAAAGTAATTGTGCTCAAACCACAATGAGTCAGAGTTAACTTGATATCGGTCCTCTTACCTTAGAAATAAGAATTAAGGATCATGTTTCAAAAATCACAAATCGCACTGTAATTTTCTATAGATTTATTGTTTCACAAATGGATTTAGATCTGGAAAGACAGACTGGTATAGTACCTCACCATTGAGCACTTCCTAATCAAATCATTCTAATGGCCCACTATTTTAAAGTCCCTCCATGGTTTAATTATATAATTTCACGTATTTTTTTTTTTGGCTTGGAAGTGTCTGTTAGAAAAAGTGTAAATTTCACAAACCCACAGTAATTACCATTTTCCGGTGAAAACTACAAATATATGTACTTACTGACATGATGGTGGTTTACTAAGATTGAGTCATAATTAGGAACAATCCAATGGCATGATAACCTACTATTACAATGCATTGACTACCATTCCTTGTATATCTTCACTCACTTCATAATAAGGAGCAACTGTTCAAGAGCACCTCGTATATAGCGCTAGCCGAGATTTTAAACTCTCAGCTCATCCTAATAACTCAACAACCTACTTTCAAAATGCATCTACACACATCCAGTGTATGTCCTCACCTGCTCACTGCGTTATTTCCAGCATTGCATCACACCAGAGGGTTTCCCATGGGTCCAATCCACCTTTTATACTTCAATCTCATGACAACATATTTGAAAAATCAAAAAGAACGTTAGTTAAGGTCTCATAGCCATCAAAACATGAAATGGATTAAACTGTCTTCCATTAACTCTCAACATTACGTGACTTGTCTACCTATTACCGAGCCAAAACGATCTGAAAAGATCTGTATAACGATGATCAACTTTTCCATGAAACCATAAATCTTAAAACCTCTTCTGAAACAATTGATTGGCAAAATATCTTCACATATCAAACGTCCAAAAATCTTTCTCTGCCATGGGATCCTCTTCAATAGTCATAAGCATTGAATAATCCAGCCCGCGTGTGGGGACCCGAGAGCACATATTAAACGCACACACATATACATAAAAATTAGAAAAGGCTAAAAATGCCGAAATTACATTGAATTTTCCAATTTAAACATCCAACAATTGCCAAAACATTTCTGTGAAAACCGAAAAAGAGACTATGAAATGTTACTACCACCTATATTTAAAAGGGAAAATACAAGCGAATGAAAGGCATTGTTAGCAAATAGGCTGCATTTAAAGTATAACAGTAAAAACAAGCATTTGCAATGCAATAGGTCTCGCATTTGCAAGAGTTTGAGCTATTGGCATTATAAATGACAATTCTATTTATGTATGTGTTGTGAAAAACTGCAAGTGGAGCGGAAACACGCACTTTCTACGTATAGTCCATTCTTACAAGAAGCAAGACTGTCAGTAAAAGAGGCACAGTTACTGCCAGCTTTGATTCTTGTAAGCAAGGACTATGAGTACAAAGTGCATGTTTATGCACCACTAGTAGGTTTTCAAAACACATAAATAACAGGTGTTGACATTTACAATGCCAATAGCTCAAACTCTCGCAAATGCGAGACCAATTGCATTGCAAATGCTTGTTACTGTGGCCTTCAACACGGTGGAATCAATCCTTGTTTAGACATCTGTCCTGAAAATCTATTTTCTCAATACTATATCACAACCTTCACAAAAACTCAATCTCCATCTACCAAATCTGAGGCAAGTCTATTGGTGAGAGGTCAGCCCTCATGAGGATTTATGGCCTGTACAGTGATAGGATGAACCCAAACCAGCCCTCATGGACCAGGACCACCACAAATGGGTTGTTACAACAACCTGTATAGATGAAGCAAGTCGTAGCCCCTTTCAGAGCACATTAATGAACTAGAGAGCGCCGCATTTTGCCAACTCAAACACAGCTTTGTTTGTTGCTTTACGAAGCAGAGATTTCCCAATCTCAGAACAGGTCCACAAAGATCTATTTGTTTGGAGTTTATAACCCTTGAAAATGCTTAAGCCAGGGTCCCCAGCTTCCTGCAATGACTCAGTGTGGGCCCCTGGATTTCACTAATGAATAATCGGGGCTCCATGGAAGTCCTGTTAAGAACATCTGCTGTAATCTACTGCAGCGGACCAAATGCCAAGCCCTGTGTAAAATAATCATGCCTTGGCAAGTGTTTTCCTTTTAACTGAAAATAATTATTTAAATCCTGCCAGTTTGCAGATTGAAACTATCTGGAAACTTAAGCTAGCTAATTTATGAAGCTAGAAAATAAAGAATTTCATGTACTATTTTGAAATACATTTAGATATACTCTTCCTCCAGTATCTTGAAAGGTTTCTACTTTTAAAAAAACACACAGGCAATAGCTTGGCACTTTTCATAAAGGCAAGGCCTATTGGTTTTGGCTGCACTAGATTTTTTTAAATCAAAGTCTCACCCAATTTGAATGCAAAAAAGGTTAAAAAAAAATGTGAATAAGAAAGCATGGATCGCAAGGGTGAGATAAGGAGACATGTAGTGTGTGGGGATAGAAGAAAAATGTATGAGTGGAATATAGACTAGTCAGCCCTGGTATTAATCAACCCTGCCATCGACAGCACCAGATGTGCACCTAAACTAACGTTTGAGCACAAACACTTCCAGATTAAACACTGCAATTTTTCCAAAAGTCACCCATGCACGGCTGTCCGAATGGGGGTTCAGGAACCCTACTACCCTCCTGGGAGCGCCACTGCCATAGACCATGGATTCTGTAGTTTCAGGTCTGGCCTGACAGTTAAGTGTCTCACTTACATTGTGCCTTTGCTCACAATATACATCACAGGCATTGCCACTGCTGACCTATATGGGATGGCATTTTGCGGATCAAATCTACTTCAAAGGCCGGGGGAGGTCTTTGCTATTTTTAGGCCTTGAGTTTCTGATCAACTGGCTACTATTAAGGCAACAATGACAGGTTGGCAAGGTCAGGTAAACACATGTTGTTGAAATCTTTAAGTAGGTGGTCAATTACATTGTAAACTAAAGAAAAAACAATTGTAAAGTTGAACACCTGCCATGGTATGATGCGGTCTGATCCCGTTCTGGTTTTCCAACATCAAGCACCTTGGGAGCAGTTTCATTTGGGCTCCACAAATACCAGAATGCTTTGTGTTACATCAAAACCCATGCCTGGATATAGTCATCAAGACATGGGGTTGGTCGATCGCTAACACACTGACATCAAAGTTGCTCTGCAGACTTGGTACTGAAGCAGGGAGGGGTGTGATAACACGGACCCACACAACACACAAAAATAAGTTCGTTTTTTTTAAATCACATCAACCTCATACTGAAAGGCAGTCTGCACCCTGACAGAAATAGGTTTACAATTCTCAGCAGAAAGCCCCAGATCTACAGATCTATGCTGCTGAAGTGCGCTCCCTGAAACCTGTCCATTTTTGTGACAGTTTTTCGTCTTACTCGAACTCTGTATTTCCGCTCTGTTTTACCTCTCCTGCATCTGTTGAATGAAAATAAGAGCCGGTCTGAAAAATAGAGAGCTGATGAACACCAGCAGCCACCGGCTCAAATGAAGTCTTGTCTAAACCAAAGCGATTACTGCAAGAACCAGAAAAATACGTGTCATCCGTGCACCGCACAGCCTGTCTGCCTGATGTCACCACAAATAATTTTTTACACATTTACTCTCACACAGTGACGAGGCCCACTTCTGACGATCTACTAGCTGGGAGCCCATGGATTACAATTAGAGCATGTTTTAGATTAACACACCCAGAACAACGGGCAGAGATGCATGTGCTCTGGATAAGCACCTCAGCAGGGGCTAGATGCGCTAGATGGCAATAAGAACTAGCAATTAAATGTACTGCATATTATATGGATAATCAAAGAATCACTAAAGCAGTCAGTGACGAACGCACATCTGGAAGTACCCTTAACATGTTTCAGAATAATTCTCTATATTCCTACCTACCCCACATTTAATGTAAGAGCAAAACCATATCAAATACTTTATCAAAATAGTTTACCTATATCTCTTTATGGACCTTTTAGCGGGTGTAGAAATGTAGACACAAAAGGTGACTATTCACAAGATCTACCTTAACTGTGGTCTTCTCTCCCGAGGTCGTGGGAAAAAAGTAGCAACAGCTGCCTAGCAGGGAGCGCTCTGATTTTAAACAAATGGCGCAATCAGAGCCCCCATTGTGAAGCGCCGAGGATACTTGGCGCTTTGTTTACACCCATGATACCTGAAATTCCTGCCTGAGAGTCATGAGTGAGCCCCGCCCCCGGCCCAGCAGGCAGAGCACATAGCGCATCTGTCTCCCGTGGCTGGGAGGCGGGATGGCGACCAAAGGCACATTACAAGGAATTCAAGGCATCCTGGCTAAGGTAGAGGCGGGAGGCGCCCCTTTGTTATTTCTTAGAGCTAGAGGCCACCCAACACCACACAGCATGTTATTTAAATGCGTATAAGACTTTAAAATGCATGCATTTTTCATCTTTTTTGTGTATATCAGGAACTGTAATGGGCTCCTTGCCGCCATTAACATGACAAAATAACCAGATGGATGAACGAGGAGGGGGTGAAGGCACCCTGCACCGCCACTGGCGTTTGCAAACTTAGACACGGGTGGATGTGAGAGGGTGGGTGTGCAGTGCCAAAATGGGGTGGCTAGGGTGCAGGGCTATGCCCGAGGGGAGGTGGGATGCCCCATATTAGATGGAGTGCGCCATTGGCAGTGCAGTGCAATAATGGCAGTGTACTGCTGTTTATTTGATTTCATTGTTATTTTTTTCTACAGTTATTCTGCAGAAGGAGGGGGTTATGTGATGGAGAATCAGCCTCCATGCACTAAAAATATATAAAATGCGCAAACCTGAGCAATATTAAACCGATTTTCTCCGTCAGCCCCTCATGTACATTTAACAATGAATCCTTGCAAACACACAACATTAGAACAACCACACCACGTGTATGGGTAGCACGGAGAACTGATGGTTCTGAAGCAATTTGGAGCCCACACAGAGACCGCGGTTTAGGAAAAGGGCCGTCTGTCAGCTTGGGGCTGCGCCACACAGCAGCTGCTACCACGGCGCTCCTTCCCGGGAAAGGGGCATGAAGGCCACCTTCAAATGTGCTGTTTCGTGTGATGCTTTTACTGGCTGGGGGATCCCTCGTGCCTGGGGGCTCCAGGGGAGGGGAAGCGCTAAAAAGCATAAAGGAGTACCTGCAGGAGCCAATGCTGCTTCTACCA
The DNA here is from genome assembly GCF_964204655.1 of Triturus cristatus. Taxonomy (NCBI): domain Eukaryota; kingdom Metazoa; phylum Chordata; class Amphibia; order Caudata; family Salamandridae; genus Triturus; species Triturus cristatus. The sequence continues at coordinate 774,427,410 of NC_140584.1, read as the reverse complement.
TCGCTCCTTGGCTTGTGCCGCTGTCCCCTCCGTCACTGTAAACACAGCAAAGACAAGCGGAGTGCGGGCAGGGCAGCTGGATGTAGTGTGGGAGGGCATATACCAACTGTTCTACCCTGAAAGGGAAGTGCAAACCGAAACAGTAACTTTTGACTGCAAATACTCTTAGTAAAAGAAGGAACGGCTGCTCGAGGAATTTAGAAAACATGAGGAGGGATATGGGTGGGACATCCAGCGGCATGTGAGGAGTTGGGAGGGACGAATGCTGTTGGCTAATTGAGCGCGGAGCGCCAGAAATAGAACAAGTTAAACAAGCTGTCTCCGTGGAGCCGACGGGGGAGGGAAAGTCATTTATTGATGGATTAGCAAAGCCACGTGATATGACCAGGCTTGAAAGTAGCATGCTGGGTTGGAGGAATGCGGCCGTTCTATCGCAAACACAGGGAGTGCGTCTGTCAAAATAAATAAACAAACGCGGCGTGAGAAACAGATGGCACACTGCAGGCAATTAAAACCAGTGTGAGTGGAGCGGACAAAAACTGTACTTGGGCGCCGCTGCTTCTGGACTACATGGAAGTAAGTAGAGGATCAACAGAAAGCATGAAAACAACAGCAATGCCTCAGGTAAACCAATCACAAGCGGAAAAACAAATTGGACGAAGTTTCAGCCAACATACAGATTACTTTAGATCTCGCTGAGACAGCGCATTCGCTGCCAAGGCGAGACCTAAAAACTGGCATTGTTCTTTCAAGACTTCACAGGACGCGCTGTATCCCATCATGCCCCACAGGTGACCGATCAGTTCTTTATTTTCGTCTTCTACTGTACTGTTGGGTCCTGGAGCACTGAGCACTTCTTTTTTTTTTTTGACGTTTTGTCAGAAAATTCTCTTTGAAAATTCCAGCTTTTAGTTTCACTCAACAGATTTAAGTACCTAGTGTACAGAACACTGGTTTTCTGACATGAAAATATATTTTTCTGTCATCTCATGCCACTTGTGGTAAAAAGAAGGCGCAGACTGATCCACATTCAGTCTGTATTTTTTGTCTCCCTGATTCTCATATTTCAGAGACGTACCATTGCTGTCCAGAAAAACACTGAAGCACATAGATTAGGCTTCACGGCCCACTGGGGAGAGGACAGCCAGGATCTTCAAGAGGCCCTGGGGAGACTCAATCCTCCTCCTAATGGCCAACCTCTCATACAAAGATGGCCCGCATGAGGAAGATCTCATGAAATGCATGAGAAATGGCGATCCTGATCAGCGATGAGAGGTAGGACATCAAAATCGGATGAAATACCTCTGTGTTTGCCGTCGAGAGCGGCCTTGGAGCAGACCCACCAATCTACGTCAGTACAAGCATCATCCTTGAGGGTTCCTACGATGTCCAAGCCTCACTGTCACTCGACATCGAGGCCTTCACTACATTCGAAGTGGTCATCGGCAATAAGATCGCTGCAGAGGCATTCACTGGCTACAATAGCTCCATCAACATCGTCCTTCGGCGTCAAAGGATACACCGTCAAATGATACACAGTGGTCATTAATGTCTAGATACCCGTTGACTGTGAAGGACACGCCTCCTAAAGATGCACTGAATCCTGAAAAGTCACGGTCGACGTTAAATACACGGTCTAAAAAGATATTGACCTCAAGAAGCCATTCACAGTGTTCAGAGGCGTAGATTTTACTATCGGAGTCAATGGAAGCAAAGTCTACTTCGCCAGTTAGACCTACTGCTGGTACACCTGTGAACCTCACTAGGTTGGCTTGAAAGCGCATGCAAGTGGCTTGTACCTCAGAATCCTGGCTCAGACTTCTTGCGGACGTACTCTCCATTCAGTGTTACCCCGCGTACACCATCACTAAAACACACTCCTCCACCGGCATTCTCTCCGTGCTCTCCATCTACACTTCTGAACAGGCGTACAACTGTGCTAAACTCATCCAAAACACTGCAGAGGCGTAGATCATGGTCAAAGTCTGCTAGAACCAAGTCTACCTCCAGAAATCAATAATCTCATCATTCCAGCTCTCGCCATAGGAGGCGTAGATTACCCTTCCGATCCACCACTTCTCAATCCTCCATGAGAGATTATTCCCCAACACTGACAGACACACTGCCTGCAAAGGTTTCTCCTACAGATGCCTTGACCACGTTCAACAAGGTGTCGATGAGAGGCGCATCAAAATTGATATGCCAGCGCCTACAACATAGTCTTTGGTTATCTTTGAGACGGCATCACAAAGCGCTATCAAGGCCATTGCTACCTCAGTCCCAGGGCTTCTAGAGCCAGCGATGCAACTCCTCCTGACTCCGGCTTACCTAAGAGCAGCGTCATCACGGATGACGGAAAAATAAAAAGCTCCTGACTAGGACTCCTTGTTCCTAATGGCTGATCCTCCACTTGACTCCGTCATCATAGCTGCTGTTAGCTGCACACTAGGCCCTCTTAATCATCAGTCAGTCATAAGGACGGCAAGCAGGAGCAGGCTATAGAGAAGAAAATGTGCGAAATGTCCGCTACCTTTATGAAAGTAGCCAGGCCTTTGCCTTATTAGGGAGGTCAGATAAAGCATTGATGCTCTCTTAGCAGATTCACAGAGAAGTTGCCTAAGGAAGACAGACAGAATTTTATGGAGATCCTGAACGAGGGTGGGCTAGTATCCAATCAGGTCTTCAGTGCAGCAGCGGACGCATTAGATCTGGCTGCACATGGATATACCCACAGCATCTGCGCCAGAAGGTCTTCCTGGCTCTGCTTATGTCCCCAACACCAGAGGCCTAACACTTAATTATGAATCTGGATTTTACAGGAAATTCACTATTTTGGCACCCATGCAGATAATGAAATGGCCAAAATGAAGACTGACCTGAATACGCTTAAGGCGGTAGGTCTGGAGAGATGGAAGGTGTTCTGAAAAAGGGACTGACCTTCTGATAGACGTTACTATCAAGAGAGGGTTCAGACCATTCACTGGGCATCACAACAGCAAAATGCCGGTCCCACTATCATGCTTGCAGACCAGCTTGTGGTAAAGATGCTCAATGACAACCTGCATCCTCTCCCAAACCACCGGCCAAGCAGTGAAGCTTCACAACCCCCCAATCCCCCCCCTCCCCCCATTCTCCTTTACCCGCACTTGTAAGGGACGTATCATCAAGCACCTGGAGTGGCGCTCCATCACAAGAGATAAGTGTGTCTTAAATATTGTTCAAAATGGATACTACTTATTTTCAAGTCTCCTCCTTCCGCTATTCCACCTACAAAAACATCATGTCCTCAGCGAGAACTCCTACAAAGAGAAGTCACCAGTCTGCTACAAATGGAGGCCATGGAGCAAGTCCCTCAGTCCCAAAAGTGACTAGGAATTTATTCTCACTATTTCCTTGTGATGAAGAAAGGTCCTAGAAAAGAATTCTGGCCCATTCTGGACTTGAGTGTCCTGAACAAATGTGTATGAAAGGAAAACTTCAGGATTCTTGGTAGACTGGATGTGTTTGATCAATCTACAGGATCCATACTTCTACATCCCGATCTCCCAAAAACACCGGAAGTCCTTACACTTCCAAGTGGTGTCCAAATACTACCTATAAAAAGTGCTGCCATTCAGCCTAAAATCTGCACCTTGCTCATTCTCAAAATGCATGGCCGTCGTCTCAACATCCTTCAGCAGGATGAGAATGTTCGTCTAATCCTACTCTTAGAGGACTGGCTTATAATAAATTAATCCCAACCACAGACTGAAGAACATTCCCAAATCTTCGAGACTGCAAAAGCTAGTCCAAACGCTCCATCACATGGGTGCAACTCTAGACACAAGAGCTGCAAGAGTTTATCCTTCAGAGGAGAGACTATCCTCAATCAGTCTAAAGTGTTACAATCTCCTACACACACCACATTCATCTGCCAGACAGGTGGTTTCTCTTCTCAGTTTGATGGCCTCCTGCATTTTCATTGTTCCCCACACAAGATTGCATATGAGACCTCTGCAACAAACTCTCGGAGATCAATGGAATCAGTTTTCAAACTGCTGTAATGACAAACTGGCTCGCTGCTATGGTGGTCTCAATGGCAGAATCTGCTGGTGGGAGTCCCCTTCCAACAAGACCCTCCCACTCTCACACTGACTATGGATGCCTCCCTCCAGGGCTGGGTTGCTCATATGGACTCTCTGCAAACTCAGGAAGTGTGGTCAGACAGGGAGCAGCAGTATCATGTCAACTGTAGTATGGGGCAAAGGAGAACGCCAAGACTCCAGTTGATTAAATATGGCTTTGGTTATTCTTCTAAGTCCCAGCCAAAGACCCATGACAAATGAAAATGTAGCAAAGGACATCCGATCAAAACGAGCACAGAGAATAAACTCAACGTTTTCATTCCAGAACATACAGGACTAGACATGCTAGAGTATAGTGAACAAAACTAGGAAAAGCCAATACTACAGACCTCCCTCCTTTACAGCCCCAAACAAAACATGTTCTACGACAATTCCTAATCTATCAACCTAGATGGTAATTTAACCATTCTATAACTTCTGGTCATAGTGCCACTCTCAATGTCAAACTCTCTTGGCCACCATTTAGAAAAACGTGACATCCACTACAGTGATTACAGGAGCCCCTGAATCTCTCATTACATATAACCGTTTCCCATGAATACTAGCATACATTAATGATTCTTTTATTTTGTTTGTAACACTCAAATAGTCACTCAAAGTGAACACCACATTAAACTTCCTCACACATTCATCCACCTCACTGGTATCAGTGCTGCTAATCTTACTGACATTAGCGACATTTCGTATCTGCGTCTGTCCCATACTCTTGCAAACACCCTGGAAATGACCAAACTTTCTTCAGGCATTGCACTACATTTTGACACCCCTGAAAATTAATTAAATTGGTATGTGTTCCACATCTAAAACAAACCAACTGCCCTTTTTTGTTTGGCTTATAATTCACTGCACAAATAGGAGACTCTTCCGTTACAGGATACAGGAGAATGCCCTTCATTACCTACAAAGGCCTGCGAGGACTCTATAGAACTCTCTATGCTCTTTGTTACATCTATTACCTCCGTTAGTGTTGCATTCCACAAGTTAATAACCTTTCCTGTGTTTTCCTAGAAAAACAATTAAATACAAACTGATCGCAAATACAAACATTCACACAAATCTCAAAATTACAAGAGCTAACACCTGAAAGCAGCAATTAATTATTCTACTGTATATCACTTCCTTGTTTTCTTTGAAAGAAATTGTCTCTCCAGCAAAATGCTAGTACTGTCTGCGAATCCTCTCTTTTGCTTCTTCATATCAATTCCAGCCGTCACCAATGCCGGCAGGAACTACAGGTAAGTAATCAAGCACTTTCTGGCCCGCAATTCCCTGGTGATTGAATAAAAGCTCTGCACTATATTTTGCTGCTTCTATTGCCACTAGATGATTCATGAAAATGCGCAGTCATTGCATCCACTTCACAGCAGGCTTACCAGGAACGGCGGTGGCTGCACTACATTGTTACTGGGCACCATTTGCAAAATAAACAAGCATTGGCATAGCCAATAGGTCTCGCTTTTGGGACCTTATGAGTCTTTAGTTATGCAGCACAATATCCTTGGTGCAACAACATCAAGTGTTGCATGGCTAAATACTTATAAGGTCCCAAAGGCGAGACCCATTGGCTATGCCAATGCTTGTTTATCATATGGCTTCAGTTTCTGTTCGTTTTATCATGGAATAAGTCTTGATTATCTGACAAACAGAGCCAATTGTACCAAAAAACAACAAGCCACAAATTGAACAAGTAAGAACCATTTGCAGCTGGTTTAATGGAATTTACAAAATGAAAAAAGATTGTGAAAGTGAGATCTGTAAATTCCTTTGCTGTGAATGTAATAAACTGTTGTCCCAGAAAGACATCTCGTTTGCGTCTTTTTAATGCTCCATTATTTCAGCTTTCACTGAAGCATTTGCTTTGAAGTGACATTTTCATTATTTTTCTTACTTTAGAGAATTCATTTCCTCGGGCGACCTCTATTTTAAGATAGTGATTGAAAGTAAACAAGCGAAGGGCATCAGAGGGGTGGGAAAGGTCATGAACCCGGTAAGGTCAAATGCCAGGCAGAGTTTCCAAATCGAATGGTCTTGGCAGGCCTTGCAAGTGTGTTTAGATTTTGTTGATCGAGGTTCTTGTTTAATGCGCTGCAGGTTTAACCTCAGAAATGTGAGCCAGGAGTGGGTTCTGGTCGCTGCTGCTCCAGGTGCTCCGTTTATTACACATGCTACAGCTTGACACTCTCGTGACACTATCTGATTACAAAATAAGAGCAGTCACTGAAAATAAAACCCGGTGCACATGCAAACGAACCTGTTTGTGAGAAGGCAGGGTGGTGAGGAGGGGCTGGGCGTCTGTCAGGTGGGGGCGGGAGTGGGGATGCTGCCTTTTGAAGGATTGTTTCTGTCAGTCAATTATTAGGGGAAAGCAGCAGGGTTTTCCTTGTTCAACACAGATTGCCTTCGACGGCTGCAATTTTGTAATCGGTATGCAACAATGGAATTTAATCCCCTGTCAGCTCCATTTACAAGCAGAACCAAAGAAAAAGGCTTATTGGTTGTATAGATACAGTATTTTGCAAACAAGTACTTGCACAAATAAGAAACATAGACTTGCACAAATAAGGTCTATAAAGACATAGGTCTTATTTATATTATCACACAGGTAGTTTGAATTCTTGCCAGCTACATAACAGTGGAACTGGATCAACACTATAATTAGAATTAACAAGCATTGGCCCGTGAAAGTGATCGAGATCGCGATCAACGGAGGAAAGACAGATGGCGGCTGCGCGCATGCACGCTCATGTGCACGCAAGCTTTAGGCCACCAAAAGCCTGTGGCAGCACTTTGAAAATCCACCTACTAAATGTCTCGCAGAGCAGCGCTCATGTGCACGCAAGCTTTAGGCCACCAAAAGCCTGTGGCAGCACTTTGAAAATCCACCTACTAAATGTCTCGCAGAGCAGCGCACGCGCTGGCTCAGGCGAGACCTAAAAACTACCCACAAGACACAGGTGTATATCGGAGAGACAGTTACCTTTTCAAAAGACGGAATTTGAGGTGTGCGAATCACCGAATTAAGTATTGCACCAAAACCTTCAAGTTAATCACCACAAGGTGGAAAGGATGTGTGAATCACTGAAAATTGTGTCACAACTAAGCTAAACACCTTTCGGGAAGATCCGTTATAAATTATCCAGACTCAAGTAAAATAATACTCCTAAAATGGCCGCTGACATATGATGTCACGCAGGATGCTTCACGCAAAGCACGTTACAGCCTTAACAGACTGACTAGAGCATCAACCTTAAAATGCTGGTCTCAGCTCTCCGTACCTCCGAAATTCCAGCCACGGCACAAAGACTCCTTAATCCAGCATTCCAAAGAGGAACACCAGCACCGACACTGACCGTTGACTTTTAAAAACACACAGGTACGGTAAGGCAATTGTCAGTTCAGATTGCGTAATGCCTCACAAACTCCAATTCATTCTTCAAGCAAGGCACACTTAAGCCCTCGGTAAAAAACACAATATCCTCCTTACTTTTGCGGTTTCAATCTCACCGCGTTGTCTGTGGGTCTCCTGTGAAGCTGCCAAGATGAAAGAAAAATTTCCTTAACCCCGCTACAGGTACCAAAAATGTATGGGGAAAAGGGTAATGCCTAGACTCTAGTTGATTAATTACGGCTTTGTTTCGTTTTCTAAGTCCCAGCCAAAGACTCAAGATGAAGGAGAATGCAGCGAAGAATATCTGATCCATATGAGCACAAAGAAACGACTCCCAAGTATCCAAGCCTTCACAATGTTCCCCTTCCAGAACAAACATAACAAGACATGCTAGAACATAGAGTATAGTGAACAATACAAGACATAACTATGAAAGCCCAATACTACAACGACCACTATGTATTACTTGAGCAAGGGGCAACTCATTCTCTCCCCCTGTCTCTAAAAGCGCAGGCCATCTGTAAGTGGCTAATAGGCAGTAAGTTGATAATTTCAGCCATTCACCTACCAGCTTATCAAGAATATGTAATTCTACCCCACATTTTCCATTAAGCTAAATCTGGGTTGCAATTTTCCTCTATAGAGTTACATCTCACAGGGCTTATAGCTTATAGAAAGTCTCCCACACAGATTTCTTTCTTACAGGTGCCTGTGGTCAGGGATTTTTTAGAAGAGTTAAAGAAGGTATTCCCTCCTGTAAGATCACCTTCTCCCCCGTGGGAACTTAATGTTGTGCTATCAAAACTCATCGGCCCTCCTTTTGAGCCTATACACAAAGCCTCCTACAGCACCACGTGGATAGCCGCTTTTCTGGTGCTATTACTTCAGAACGTAGAGTCAATGAGATCCAATGTCTATGTGCTAAGGGATATTATACCGTGTTTCATGCTAATAGGGTGGTCATGAGAACTAATCTGAACTCCTCCCTAAGTTGGTTTCTGACTTTCACATTAACCAGACTATTTCACAACCAACATTCTTCCCTAACCCCTCCACTCGAGGGCGAGTACTAAAGTTTTACTTGGATATAACAAAACGATGTCTGCCAATCTGACCATCTCTGGTAACTAAGGTCTTATGATAACATGCATAGCTTCCTACAAGCAGACCATCTCTAGGTGTATAGTCTCATGTATGGTATCTTCCTATCAGTTTGCCAACAAACACTTATCTGTCAGACGTAAGGCTCATTCTACTAGGTGTACGGCGGAAACTGTTGCTCTACTAAGAAGTGAAACCTTTTCTGAGATCTGTAAAGAGCAAAATAGAGATCGGTACATTATATTACTGTCTAGACTCAGATACTCAAGTAGGGCAGGTCTCTTTAAGGAATGTTTTTAGATAATTGTAACAGCTTCTGTTTAATTTTTGTATTCCTCCGCAAGTGTGTGGAATGGGCTGACTATTCTATTCAATACTTATGATTATTGATGAGAGTAATGGGTAATCCTCATCAAAGTCATAAGCAACCCTCCTAAAGTACTACATATGTTAATAGTTGTTTACATATATATATATATTCACTTAAAAAACCATAGGTTTCGCACATGTTATAGTTAGCTGTACTTTTCACTCGTAATAAACCATTGAAATTCCCCCGTTATAGCTAGTTCAGATAACTATAACTCGCGCGACCGCCACTCTATCACAAGGATGATGTCATCAGTGATGTCATGAGTGCTGCCACTGACCATGTCATGAGTGATGTAATATGTGACGTCATGAGCAGTGGATTACGGGCGCGCGAGTTATAGTTATCTGAACTAACTATAACGGGGGAATTTCAATGGTTTTTTACGAGTGAAATGTCCAGCTAACTATAACGTGTGAAACCTATGGTTTTTTAAGTGAATTTGCAAGGTTTTTTAAATGCTAATACCTAACTATAACGTGTGTGAAACCTATGGTTTTTTTAAGTGAATTTGTAAGGTTTCTTAAATGCTAAGTTATGTATGTTTTATTATATTTTTTTATATATTTGTTTTACAATAAGCTACCTATGTATATAGTTATAGAATGACTGTATCCTGTAATATGGAATGGCTCGTTTAAAATGTTTTTTTTTTTTTTTTTAAAGGTTTTTCACCGTGCGCGCACCCCGCGATTTTTTGAAATAAAATTAAAATGCTTTTTTCACCCTTCGGGGTCCTTCAGGGACCCCCTGACAAAGGCTAGGGGGTCAGGAACTCTCTACCCTGCCCCCTTTTCACGTTCTCCAATTTTCTTTTTCACTGTCACACACAAAACACACAAAATGGCGGCCGACACTTCCTGATTTCGACCGATTCGAATGTTGACTGACATGTAACCACCAATCAGAATTACGCTCGCGCACGTTATCGTGCGCGCATGGTGCGCGCTTATAGATATTTATGTACTTTTAACTGCAATTTTCTCAGGAACTACTGAACAGATTGACACCATATATGCAAAAGGCACATGCCTGACCTGAGGACTACCTCTTTGCCAAATTTCAAGTAATTCTGTTCAGCCGTTCGGGCTGTACCTTCGACTAAAGGTCCTATGGGAAAATGCATGGGGAAAACGCATTTTGGGACCCCCTTTTTTCTCAGCCCCCGCTTGATGAATCACCCTGAGACTTTCAGGGTAGGAGCTGAGCGGAGCGCCCTATTAGTTTTGAAAATTTCGCGAGGATTCGTCAACCGGCGCCAAAGTTATTCAAAATAGAATTTTCAGATGTCCTATGGAAACTCGGTCCTAACTATAACTATCTACTTGCGACCATCCGGGACGACGAGACTTTCAGGGTAGGAACTGAGCGGAGCGCCCCATTAGTTTTGAAAATTTCGCGAGGATTCGTCAACCGGCGCCAAAGTTATTCAGGGCGCCGGTTGACGAATCCTTGCGAAATTTTCAAAACTAATGGGGCGCTCCGCTCAGCTCCTACCCTGAAAGTCTCAGGGTGATTCATCAAGCGGGGGCCGAGAAAAAAGGGGGGTCCCAAAACGCGTTTTCTCCATGCATTTTTCCATAGGACCTTTAGTCGAAGGTACAGCCCGAACGGCTGAACAGAATTACTTGAAATTTGGCAGAGAGGTAGTCCTCAGGTCAGGCATGTGCCTTTTGCATATATGGAGTCAATCTGTTCAGTAGTTCCTGAGAAAATTGCAGTTAAAAGTACATAAATATCTATAGCCGCGCACCGTGTGCGAGCGTAATTCTGATTGGTGGTTACATGTCAGTCATCGTTCGAATCGGTCGAAATCAGGAAGTGTCGGCCGCCATTTTGTTTGTTTTGGGTGCGACACTGAAAAAGAGAGGTGGCGAACGTGAAAAGGGGGCAGGGTAGAGAGTTCCTGACCCCCTAGCCTTTGTCAGGGGGCCCCTGAAGGATCCTGAAGGGTGAAAAAAGCATTTTAATTTGTTTTTTTTTTTTTAAATCGCGGGGTGCGCGCACGGTGAAAAACCTTAAAAATAAATATATAATACATACATAACTTAGCATTTAAAAAACCTTACAAATTCACTTAAAAAACCATAGGTTTCACACACGTTATAGTTAGGAATTAGCATTTAAAAAACCTTGCAAATTCACTTAAAAAACCATAGGTTTCACACATGTTGTAGTTAGGTGGACATTTCACTCGTATAAAACCAATGAAATTCCCCCCGTTATAGTTAGTTCAGAAAACTATAACTCGCGCGACCGCCACTCTATCACTGACCATGTTATGAGTGATGTAATATGTGAAGTCATCAGCAGTGGATTGCGGCCGCGCGAGTTATAGTTATCTGAACTAACTATAACGGGGGAATTTCATTGGTTTTTTATGAGTGAAATGTCCACCTAACTATAACATGTGTGAAACCTATGGTTTTTTAAGTGAATTTGCAAGGTTTTTTAAATGCTAATTCCTAACTATAACGTGTGTGAAACCTATGGTTTTTTAAGTGAATATATATATATATATATATATATATGTATATATATATATATATATATATATATATATGTGTGTATAATGCTTAATGTGCTCCGCGGACCCCGCACGTTGGGTGGGACTGTTCAATGCTTATGACTTTGAGGATTCCGCTGGAAAAGAAATAGGATTACTGGTAAGCAGTGTATCCTTCTAATCGAAGGCCTATGCCTGTCTCGAACGTCTTCTGCTTAAGGCCAATCTGATGGGCATATACACCTTAGTCTTTGTGCTACTCGCTCACAGTGATATACATCATACCATTATAACCAATATATACACAGTAATAAACTCCTAATTAATCAGTTTTAAAAGAAGACCTATTCATAATCAAAGCTAATGGATCCTAGCATATTTACTCAAAATAAATGTAACATGTAAAGTTAAAAAAAAACTGCCAAAACTCAAAATCCTATACCTGTCTCGGACCCCTTACACTTAAGACCAATCCTGACAGCAAATGCAACTTAACCTTTGTGGTAGTCTCTCAATTAAGTCATAACATTGTATCCAGTATTTGTAAAGCAAACAAAGTGATGATTTGAATTCTTTAAAGAGACCAATTAATATTCAAAGTGAATATATTCTAGCATATTTGCTCGAAATATATATTAAATGTGAGCTTCAATTGTTTTACACTACCTGTTTTCCCTTGAAAGTCTAGTCCAGAGGTAGCCATACCCCTAGGGTGGACTAGCCAGCTCTACAGACACAGCTTTTCAGCCATCTTGGGAGTGGGCATACTAAAGCACTCTAAGATAGTTGAATGCCACACATCAAAGGAAGTTGTCATGAGGCGGGAGGAACCTAAGTAGCCCATTGACTAGTGACTGTGATGTCCCCTAAGTTCACTTTATGGGCTCAGTGACACTCCTGGCCTTCAGTACTCCGATCTCACCTATATTGTAGAAGAGGATCAAAGGAAGACTGCCGTGCTGACCTTGGACATGGCAAAGAAGAGGCTGCACCAAAGTTGGACTGCATCTGCTACTCCTTGGGCTAGTGAAGAAAGGACTGTGCTGCTCAATTTATGGAGAAGTTGTCTCCCAACCCTAGCCGTAAGCACAGCGTCAGCTGACTGACTTCCAGTTCCCACCGCTAGAGCCTGCTGGGGCGAGTTGGTAGCCAGATCACCAGATCATTGCTCCTTGCGGGAGTGCAGACTGGAAATCAGAGTCCCCCTGCTCAAAATTTCCACCCCAATCTGCTCACCTGGGAGAGCTGTCTGAGTACAGGTAGATTTCCCAGAAGAAGAGCTGTCACCAGAAGGGAACCGTTGGTTTGGCTGTGACTGGAGACTAGTAGTCCAGTGGTGACTCGACTTTTGCTGGACCATAGAGGACTCTGAAGAACATCGACCCCTGTGGCCAAAGTTGCCCCACTAGGACTGTGGACTGAGCAGCCGCCCAAGGAAATCCCTTGTCGACCGCACTGCATCCTGCAGCCTTTGCATCAGGACCACTCCATAGAGGTCCTTGGCAAATTGCCATTAATGCCGGGGGGACTGGACTGGAGACAGCTTCTTCTTGGTGGTAACTGTTCTTTGGTGCTTTGCTAGTCGCCCTGACCACTTCCCTGCTGGAATTGGTCCTCCAAAGTAGATGGAAGTGACCACTTTCAACTTATACCAAACATTTCTTGAAAAAGTTTCCAAGTGTCTTATTTGTTGAATTTGCAAATGCTTATTCGCAGTTAAGTGAAAAGGGGGGCATGATTTACTGTTTGTAAAAAAGTGACGACGTTAGACCTGTCAGCCCTAGGGTGGTCTCCCCCTCTATTTTTGATCGTGCCTCATTTTTTCCACCCTCATTTTTATGTTGGACTTAGGTCTCCGGGAGCCTTTTCACTGCCAATCAGTGTTAAGGTGCAGGTGCTCCCTTCTCCCAAGAAGGCTGCCACAGGCCCCTGCTACTGCAGAGTGGTCTTCATTAGTAGCACCCTAGCTGCCAGGAGCTGGCTGGAACCCCACAAAAATTTTGCGACACCATCCCGCCTTTTTTGTCCCATAGGTAGAATGGGGAAGCTCCTGGAATGTGCTGGAACCTTCTAGAAGGGAGGTGTGGTTTTACTTTTGCCGTCTTGGATAGAGGTCACCTGACCTGGGGCTACTTAAGTGAGGGAGGGAACTTTTTCTAGTCAGTTGGCCAGTTGGGGTAAAGCAGAGCTGGAGAATCCACGCAGGAGTTTTAGGCGGTAGGGCCTAGCCAGGGACTTATGCCTCTGAGAGTGACAGGATTTAGGTGCTGCCTCTTAAGTGAGTGAGGGATCCTGTAAAGCCCACTGATCTTGCCCAGCAGTAAGAGGACCCAGGGAACCTCTGCCCAGCCTGACTAGGAAGGAACTAGTCACCAACTCAATCCCTACCCCCCAGGAACAGAACCCCCCAAGGGCGCCAGAGACATCTGCGCCATCAGGACTTCATGGCACAACTGAATGCTGAACCTGAATGCTGAAATTTCATGGCACAACTGAATGCTGAACCTGAATGCTGAAATTTCATGTCACAACTGAATGCTGAAACTGAATGCTGAAATTTCATGTCACAACTGAATGCTGAACCTGAATGCTGAAATTTCATGTCACAACTGAATGCTGAAACTGAATGCCTGAAACTTCATGTCACAACTGACTGCTGAAACTGAACGTTGAAACTTCATGCCAAAGCTGAGTGCGGGACGGCTGGGGATCAACCAGGTACTAGCGCTGTGACCCTTGCGCTCCCTGACCCGGCCTGGGATCCCCTGCACCAATCCACGTTGAGCGCTGAGCTCTCCCGCTTAATTTGACCCACCGCCCTGGCGCGGGGACCAGAGCGCGCTCACCGCCGCGACTCGGAGGCCGGAAGATTGCACCATCATCACGTCGAGGCCCGCGGAGAAGGCCGGGGTCCCGTCGCAGCTGCTGGCGGAGGTGTTAGAGGCCGTGACCTGCCCCCGCCGCGGAGGTATCGACTGCGGAGTCCGGAGCTGTGTCGGTCGCCCCAGGACGCCGAGATCAAGGTAACCCCCGGGGGCTGGGAGGTAGCGTGGCCGAGTGGAGGCCGGGGACTCACCCCCCTGCTCCCCGGGAGGCTTGGGACAGACCCGGTGCGCCCCCTACAGGTCGGGAGCGGCACCGCACCCGGAGACACTGGTTCCCCTCCGTGGGAGTTCCCCCCGTTCACCGGAGACTCTGACACCCCTCCGAGGGATTGCCCCCTTCCTCCGAGACTGCCGCATATCAGTGGACCGCCTACTTGAGGCTTGTCAAGTACGAGTAACGCTGTGTTCATAGGCTCTGCTCAAAAGGGTTCAAGGCTTGCTTATTACGAGTAGCGCTGTGTTTGTAGGCTCTGCTCGGAAGTGTTCAATGCATGATTATTACGAGTAGCGCTGTGGTCATAAGCTCTGCTCCAAAGTGTTCAATGCCTAGGTATTACAAGTAGCGCCGAGATCTCGCACGGAAGCGCTAGTGGTGCCAAGAGACGCGGTACGCCCGCGAAGCCTGCCCTGAGTCATTACTAGCCCCAGGTGTGGCGCTACGATTCCCAGTCTTATCTTTTACCGTGCGGATCATTAGCCGCTACGCGGGGTGCCCACGGCAGAAAGCAATACTAGAGGGAAGAGGAGCGCAGCGCTAGGATTAACCCCTGTGTTTACCGCTCCCCCAGGTTCGCCAGATATTAGCACTGAAACTATGAAGGAGTGCTCCTGCCACTGGTGCTAAGGTATACAAGTGTGACCTATTGCCCCATAGTGAATTGCTGGTGAATATAACGCTGATGTAATCAGGTACTGCCTAGGGCACCATTATGAAATGCTGGGGAATCAAATGCTATCCTATGTAAATAATGCCATTGCCATCTAATGAACTGCATTGCATCTAACTGCTTAGATAAACTTGAGTTATTTGCATAAATTCTACTGTGTGGCGTCCCTTATTGTGTGCGTTCCCTGTTTCAGAGGATGTGTGTGTTGTATGGTCGCTTTACACATAAGCCTTTGGGTGTCCAGCCGCTCGAGTCACGTTACCCCCTTAGGGCTTGGTGACCCCAGGTCTTACAGACGTCTTTTTGCATGGTTGCCCCCACTTTTTGCTAAACTGCTGATGTACTTTGACTGAGTGTGCACTGGGTTCCTGCCAAACAGGTACCCAGGGCCTATGTTCTTTCCCTAAAACTGCATTTAAACAAAACCCAATTGGCACTCTTTGGCCACATGTCAGTCCCATGTAAATGGTACTCTAGGTACCAAGGGCACTGTGGCCAGGGAAGACCTCTAAGGCCTGCAGCACTTACTGTGCCAACCTTACACACACACACACTGCATGCTGCGTGTTTTGGTGCAGAACAAAGTGAAGAGTCGACATGGCACACATTCCTGTGTGTCATGCCTAAAACCCACTGCCCTGGCATAGGTCAGCCACCCCTCTAGCTGGATGTACTATACCAGTGGTGAGGGTACAGGTGCATTAGAACTGTACCCCTACAGTGTCTAAACCAATTCTTAGACATTGTAAGTGCAGTACTGCCATTAAGAGTATATGGTGCTTGGAGTTTGTCATTACGAACTCCACAGCACCATGATGGCTTTACTAAAAACTGATTAGTTTGGTATCAAACTTATCAGCACATTTAACCCACACGGATGCCAGTGTGGCATTTAATGAAAAATGCACTTAGAGGGCATCTCAGATATGACCCCTAAAAAAACGACCTAACACTAGTGTCAAGGCTGAGTGGCTGCTTGCCAGCTGCCACCACCAGACATGTTTCTGAACCCCTGGGTCTTGAACCTGCTGCTCTCGGAGGTCTGAAGCAATGTACATCCTGGGACGAGGTGCCAAGCCTCCTCCCCCAGGATGGGCAGGGTGCTCGAAGGGGAAGCTTCAAAAGCTTGCTGCCTTTGTGAGCTACCCCAGACCTTTGCTGCTTCCAGCAACTGGCCCCCACCAGTTCTGACCCTCACTTTGGGCGGAAGAATCGGTGGGAAAACCAAGGGAGGTGTGCCCACCTTTGCCAACCACACCCCTCAGGTGTGGGAAGCAAGGTGAAGCACAACTCTCAGGCACAGCCATCTTGCAGAGGGGGGGGGGAACCCAGCCAATCAGAGAGGCATAGGCCCTCCTGCCACTGGAGGGTGGCATATTAGGGGGTGAACCCACCCCAAGGAAGGGACCCATTGGTCCCAACCTGTACTTGCCTGTAACACCCTTAAATCTAGTATTTAGGAGCAACCCTGAACCTTGCCTCCTCAGACAAGAATAGACGAGGAGGACCAAAAAAGCTGAAACTAAGATGGGGAAAGGATGTAGCCTTACGGCTAGAGCGGTGGACCTCAAAGCTCGGGAACTGGGTTTGAGTCTCGGCAACGACGCTCAACATCCTATGATTCTGGACAAATCACTTAATCTCCCAATGCCTAACAAAAATGAATGTCTTTGTCTAACGAAACTGGTGCTCATGTAAAGCGCTCCAATACCCAATATCTTCAGGTTCGAGGCATATGAGCTGCAGATCACACACTTAGAATAGTAGATCGCCATCTGGTGTTGGGCTCGGATGCTTGTAGGTTGTTATTGTCTTCGGAAGAAGTCTTTGGTCACGAGATAGGCGACTCCTCCCTTGGACTACAGTGCGCATGGTCATCCACTCCATCCTCAGATAGTTTTTTTCCGCCATTGGGTTCGGATGTAACTTTTCCACTCCGGTTGAAAATCTCAAATACAAGCTTTTCGAAGCGAAAAAACTTCTAACTACATCGAAGCACCTTCACTCGACATCGAATTCATCGGCTCGATTCCGGATGTCGTCGCGGGCGGTTGGGCCTATCCACGCCGTGAGGCCTACAGCTCATGGAAAGGACGCCGTTTAAAAAATGCCCCCAGTGTGGAGCAAAATTTCCGCACAGTGACCATCACAAAGTCTGCAACCTGTGCCTATCACCGTAACACGACTAAGCCAGCTGTCCAGCCTGCGCAGCATTTCGATCCAAAAAGACCATTCGGGATCGAAGAGCTCGACGCCATATCATGGCACACAAACCAGCCCCGGAACCAGAAAACATATTTGATGAGGGTCCTGATGTCCCGGAAGAAGATTCCGAGGAACTTCAAATCATCTCAGAAGCAGACGACTCAGACGACCCCATTACTCCTGGGCAACGCGTGAGTATCACTGCCCCTGCCCCAACCCCTCCAAAACCAAAGACATTGGTCAAGACTTCGCCAGCTGGCCTCAGTCGAGACCGAAAACACCCTTCAGAAGCCCCGCCTCCGGGCTCGGCTCCGAAGAAACATAAGCCTTCCTGTGGCTCGGCCCGAGCAAGCCGCATGTAATTGTACCCCCGGCACCTTCAGCACCGAAGACAAAAGACCCCTCGGCACCGTAATGTGATCCGACACCGAAAACATCGAGGCCCACAGATAAACCGGCACCGAAACTTCCCAAGCCGAAAGACTTAACTTCGGCACCGAAACCATCAAAGGCACCGAAACCACCGGCTAAGGACTATAATACACCTCCTAAAGCCAAAGACTCGACCGATCAACCAAAACCTCGATTGGAACCGAAAAAATCGGCACCAAAATCTGTTCCTGAAGAACAAGAACTTTTCTATCCAGATCCAACACAAAAAAGGATCTATATTAATCCAAAGACTGGACATGTCACTGCAGTGCCATGTAAGAAACGGAAACTAGACACAACACCTGCCCCAGTTCCTATAAGAAAGAAGGACTCTGCAACATCACCTATTCCTCCTTCCTCTCCCATACCACCTTCCACCCCACCCCACCCTCCCTGCCTACGCCACCCTTACCTCTACCATCTCCATCACATACACCACCTCCACAGGATGATGATGATGACCTGGGGGGGGGGGGGGGGGGGGTGATCCTGGTGATTCTAATGATCCGTTCACGGATCCAGATACCGCACCATTGGATGATTGGGCATACCCTCTACCAGATATGCCTGACCCTACACCATATCCCTCCAAACCATCACCTCCAGATGACCACCTGGGGTTTGGACAACTAGTAAACAGGGCAGCACTTTACCATGGCGTCACCGTGCACTCCGATGCACCCGAGGAAGATTTCCTCTTAGACACATTTGAGCAGTCTCAGAAAACCGTACAAATTCTACCTATGATTAAAGGTGTCACAAAACACGCCACAGAAGTATATTTAAAGACCCCGTCCGTGCCAGGGTGCTTATCCCAAGAATTGAGAGAAAATATAGACCTGCCCCAGAAGATCCTTGTTACATCAAAGGACAGCTCCCTCTGGATTCTTTGGTTGTTTCCAACGCAAGGAAACGCTCCAACTCCCAAACCACGGGAGATACACCACCCCGTGACAAAGAATCTAAACTATTAGAAGCCTCGGACAAACGAGTAGCAGCACAAGCTGCTAATCATTGGCGTATTGCCAGCACCCAAGCCCTACTAGCACGCTATGATAGGGCTCACTACAATCAGTTGGAGAATCTGCTACAACACCTGCCAGACCAATACAAGACCCAGGCAAATGACCTTATACAAGAGAGAAAACTCATTTCAAATGCGTCAATTAAATGCGCACTTGACGCCGCAGACACCGCCTCTAGAGCAATAAACACAAGTGTACTCCTCCGACACCATGCCTGGCTACGCATTTCAGGCTTTAGGCCAGAAGTACAAAGTACCATACTCAGCCAACAATTTAACCAAGAACAGCTATTTGGGCCAGCAGTAGACGCTGCACTCGAAAAAATGAAAAAAGACACAGAGACTGCTAAGTCCATGGGAGCATTGCAGTCTCCACAACCACGCGGCTCCTTTCGGCGCTCCTTCTACAGAGGAGCCTCCAAGAATATGGGAGCAGACACCTCCTCTACCTTCAAAACCTCTCAACAAACATCCCCCAGTAGAGGATATTTTAGAGGAGGATATAGAGGAAACACCACCAAGGGACGAGGTTGAGGCAATACCAACACTCGTACCTCCCCCGCCACAAAACAGTAACTTTCCACCACTCCCCCCAGACCATTCCACTCCAGTCGGGGGATCACTCAAATACTTCCTACCTGACTAGGAACTCCATCACAACAGACAAGTGGGTAAGACAAATTATGCAGTATGGTTACTGCCTGGAACTCGCCACTACCCCCCCCCCCCCCCACCCCCACACATACCACCCAAGCAGCGTTCCATGTCACCAGACCATCTTCCGCTCCTCAAACAAGAGGTTCTCTCATTGCTTCAAAAACACACAATAGAACCAGTTCCCTTACAACATCAGGGTACAGGGGTATACTCACTGTACTTCCTAATCCCCAAAAAGGACGGGACTCTAAGACCAATACTCGACCTCAGACTCCTAAATCTGTATATAAACTCAGATCATTTCCATATGATCACTCTTCAACAAGTGCTCCCACTACTACAACAAGGCAATTTCCTTGCCACACTAGATCTCAAGGACTCTTATTTTCACATTCCCATACTTCCCGCTCACAGGAAGTACCTAAGGTTTGTGGTGGACGGACAACACTCTGTTTACAGTCCTTCCATTCGGGGTAACAACTACGCCCAGAGTATTCACCAAATGTCTAGCAGTTGTAGCAGCGCATCTCAGAAGACAACAAATTCATGTCTTCCCGTATCTAGACGACTGGCTAATAAAAGCCAACTCATTCAACAAATGCGTTCTACACACTCGCCAAACTATTCAACTCTTCACAGCTTGGGATTCACAATAAACTATCCCAAATCTCATCTCCAACCCTCCCACATACATCAATATCTGGGCGCCACCATAAATACCTCTAAAGCCCTAGCATATCCCAGCCCAGCCAGGATAGCCAATATACAAGCACTGATCGCAAAATTTCAAACCCAACACTCTTCCAGCAAGAGTGTTCATGCAACTCATAGGAATGATGTCGTCATGCATCTTCATTGTGCCTTATGCAAGACTACAAATGCGTCCCTTGCAAGAGTGTCTAGCACGTCAGTGGAATCAGGCTCACGGACAACTAACAGATCTGGTGTTGGTGGACAGCCGCTCACATCGCTCTCTAAAATGGTGGAACACAATAAGCCTGTCCAAAGGGCGGCCGTTCCTCGAGCCTCTTCCACAAATAGTGCTAACAACGGACGCATCACTCACGGGATGGGGAGCCCATCTCCTAGGACACACCACTCAGGACAAATGGACCACTCAACAGAAAGTGCTCCATATCAATTACCTGGAACTACTGGCAATATTCCTAGCACTAAAATCATTCCAACTACATCTCCAGAACAAAACTGCCCTCATCTGTAAGGACAACATGACAGCCATGTATTATATACAAAAACAAGGAGGCACACATTCTCTCCAGCTGTCCCAGCTCGCACAGAACATTTGGAGATGGCCGTTCCCCAGAACATATACCTACTTGCAGAACACATTCCAGGCGTTCACAATCAGATTGCCGACCTGCTAAGTTGACAGACTCAACAGATCCACGAATGGGAATTACATCCACAAGTCCTACTTCCCCTTTTCCAACAATGGGGCCAACAAGACATAGATCTGTTCGCCACACACGAAAACGCAAAATGCCCATCCTTCGCCGCCAGGTTTCCCCACCCACAGTCGAAGGGCAATGCGATATGGATGAACTGGTCAGGCAGATTTGCGTACGCTTTTCCGCCTCTCCCACTCATTCCATTTGTGGTACGCAAGCTCCGGCAACAGTCTCTCAAACTGATCCTAGTAGCTCCCACATGGGCACGCCAGCCCGGGTTCACCACACTGCTGGAACTCTCTAGTTCCACACCAAAAACTGCACCTCTCCCCGTCCTTATTAACCCAGAACCATGGAGAAATCAGACACCCAGATCCAGGTCAACTGAATCTAGCGATCTGTCTACTGAAGTCCTAGAGTTCGGTTACCTCAACCTACCACCAGACTGCATGAATATTATAAAAGAGGCCAGACGACCTACCACTAGAGCCTGCTACGCTGCAAAATGGAAAAGATTTGCCATTTACTGCACTAACATTGATATACGCCCACTGGATGCATTCATCCAGAACATCATTTGCTACTTACTACACTTGCAAAGATGTAATTTAGCGTACTCATCCATACGTCTCCACCTAGCAGCATTAGCACCCTACTTACAAAATCGGCAACACTTGTCACTATTTAGAGTACCTGCGATTAAAGCCTTCATGGAAGGCCGTAAAAGGATTATTCCGCCCAGATTACCACCCTCTCCAGTGTGGAATCTAAACATTGTTCTTACAAGGCTCATGGGACCCCCATTTGAACCTATGCATAAATGCAAACTGCAGTTCTCACATGGAAAGTGGCTTTCCTTATTGCTATCACATCCCTTAGAAGGGTAAGTGAAATCCAGGCTTTAACCATACAAGAACCATTCCTACAATTACACCGCAGCAAAGTGGTTCTTAGAAGAAATCCGAAATTCCTGCCAAAAGTCATATCTCCGTTCCATCTTAACCAATCAGTTCAGTGTTCTTCCCAAATCCGGACTCGGTAGCTGAAAGAGCTCTTCATACCTTAGACGTTAAAAGAGCCTTGCTTTACTACATTGACAGAACCAAATCATTCCGCAAAACCAAACAATTGTTTGTTGCTTTCTCTCCACCACATAAAGGCAACCCCATTTCCAAATCCGGGATAGCCAGATGGATAGTTAAATGTATCCAAATATGCTACCACAAGGCGGAACGCACACTATCAGTTCCCCCTAGAGCGCATTCCACACGCAAAATAGGGGCTTCCATGGCATTCTTAGGAAACATTCCCTTAGAAGATATTTGTAAGGCAGCCACATGGTCTACAACACATACCTTCACTAAACACTACTGTGTTGACGTGCAAGCAAAACAACAAGCTTCTGTAGGTCAGGCTGTCCTTAAAACCTTATTCCAAACTGCTGCAACCGATACAGGTGACCACCGCTAGGGGAGACACTGCTATATAGTCTATCCTAAGTGTGTGATCTGCAGCTCCTATGCCTCGAACGGAATATGCTACTTACCAGTATGCATCTGTTCTTGGCATGTAGAGCTGCAGAGCCACACACGCCCACCCACCTCCCCGGGACCTGTATCTGTTCCAGCTTCGTCTTACTTAGACATTACACATGGACATCTCTCTCTTTTTACAAACTCCATCATTTCCCATCATGGCGAAAAAAAATCTGAGGATGGAGTGGATGCCCATGCGTACTGTAGTCCAAGGGAGGAGTCACCTATCTCGTGACCAAAGACTTCTTCCGAAGACAACAACAACCTGCAAGTATCTGAGCCCAACACCAGATGGCGATCTACTATCCTAAGTGTGTGGCTCTGCAGCTCTACATGCCAAGAACAGATGCATACTGGTAAGTAGCATATTCCTTCTAGTTCGTGCTATATAAAACTCTAAAAATGAAAAAAGAGGAGGAGGAGGCCCACTGACTTGGCCCCAGCCCTACCGGCCTGTCCCCACCTCGAACCTCCTCCAGCGAAACCCCGGTGTGTCCAGCAGCCAGCAACATCAAGAACCCGAAGGACCTGCCCTGACTTCAATGCCAAAGATTTTGTCTCCTGTGAGCATCGGATTTGCTCACCCACAGACTCAGGCCCCAGCCAAAACCGCGATTCTGCACCACTCTGTAACCAACGTCCACGGCCCAAGTTCGAGTGGTCCAGCAAAGTGAGTAGGTCTTCCAGGGCCTGATCTGAGAACTGATGATGTCTGACCTGCCGCGAATCTCCAAGCAAAGCCTGCAGCCCCTTCCTGAAGGATCTCCCAACTGCTACTGGAGCTGGTAAGAAAACCCGACGCATAAAGACACCCCTGCACCCGACGTCCCACGACCTTGGGTGGCCCAACGGACGCTGTCCCTGCATCCCCAGGCATCCCAACTTGCCTCACCAACGGTTGATCACCTCCAGAAGATCTACGTCCCCAAGCCTGCTGTCTTTGTTGCAACCGGAGAATTCCCATTGAAATTAACAGGGCACACGGTTCCAAAACAGCACCCTGCACCCAGACGCCACTGCGGGTGTACTTTGGGTGCTAACTCTGATCCCCTTTGCCCTGAGCCTAAAACCAGGAGCTTTGCTCCCACAACCTTTTGACCTGCTCGTGAGCAGCCACCAACTGGAGGTCCCCCATTGGATAACATTGGGCCTCAGCACTCTGCACCTGGCTGCGCTAGTGCTGCTGAGGGTGTTTCAAAAGTGCATTCTTGACCCTCGGGGAACCCTGGTACTTGCCTCAGAATACCAACTCTCACAAACCAGTACTTACCTGCAAACCTTTAACTTAATTTTTCTAATAGGAATAAATTGACTATTTTCTTGAAAATTGTTACGTGTGGAGTTGGTTTGTATGAAAACTTGAAAAAAACTGCAAATGTACCAAAAGTGAATTACTTACCTTCTGTCTAGGAAATGTCTCAGTGCGATATCTAGACATATCACACTGATTAGCAAAAGTAATCTGAAAAGTTATCTGAAAAGTAACGTACATTGTAATCTGAAAAGTAATTTTGATACATTGACTTACCTGTAATTCAATCAACTGCATTTTAACCTACATTCAATTGTAAAACATTTCATATGATGTTGCAAAGCATTTATTTCAGTTACCTGCTCCAGTCTTGGCTTGGTTCTAGAAATAAAATAACTAAATAATATTTTTGGTACAAACAAATTGGTCTGAGTTCAGTCTTTGAGTGCGTTGTATCATTTGCTGCCTGAGTGTGTACAACAAATGCTTAACACTCCCCTCTGATAAAGCCTTACTGCTCGCCCACACTACCACAAATGGAGAGTAAGGTGTTATCTACTTTCGCCTCTGCCTACCTGTGGGGTTTCACTGGACTCTGTGCACACTAGTCCTCATTTTGGTATAGTATATACAGAGCCAGCATCCTACACTGTTTCTTTAAGTATTTCTCTCTCTGGAACCCTCCAGTGGCTTTTTCATTTTGGTGTGGATTAATTCATAAAAAATGTAGACTATTTTGATAAATTGGTTTCTAATGTCTTGTCTTATTTCTTTCCTGTCTAGTTGTTTTGGTGCTGTTTAAATGCTTTACGCTTGTTGCTTTGTTTAATCCAGACTGCTCAACGCCACTACTAGCCAGGGTTGAGGTAACATTTTGATTAACTAGCCTGACTGGACCCAAGACAGGGTTTGAGTTTGGCATAGTGAGATCTCACAACCTCACTGTATAATAAAAGATTACTCTCAACATCCCTGTAGCAGACCTCTGGAATGCAGCTAGCTGGTCTGCGCCACACACTTTAACCAAGCATTACTGCATGGATGTCTTAGCACACCAAAAAGCTAAGATTGGTCAGGCTGTACACGTTTCCAGTCCTCTGCAACATCCTCTGGCCAGCCACCACTTAGAGGGCACTGCTTTACAGTCTAAGCACAGTTTTTGTATCTGGAGCTACACATGCCACAAACAGAAGATTCTAATTACCCTGTAATCATCTGTTGTTGGCATACGGTGCTGTAGATTAACATGTGCCCATCCTCCTTCTTCAAAGCCTTTGGTTGTTGCAGATGCTTTGCTTTATTTTTTTTTAATGGTCATTTTCTTCTGTATCCATATGATCGATATCTGTC
Source organism: Triturus cristatus (assembly GCF_964204655.1). NCBI lineage: Eukaryota > Metazoa > Chordata > Amphibia > Caudata > Salamandridae > Triturus > Triturus cristatus. The sequence goes on along the minus strand of NC_140584.1, from coordinate 774,402,285 downwards.
CTCACTCGCCATGCGGAAAAACTATCTTAACAATGGAGCTGATGCGCATTACCAGCAATAGGTGGACACTATGCCTTATAGCTCTATTTCGAACAAAAAACATGTTGCACACATCTGAGCCACTATATGGCTGGAATATACACCTCATGTGAATCTACAGCACTCCATGCCAAGAACAGAAGCTTACAGGGAAAGTAACATTTTCCTTTCTTTTTTAAATTCTCGCATGTCAGACAGCGCAAGCGGTCGTTGGCAAGAAGATAAATTGACCGCTTACAGTGAGCTTAGGACTACTTATTGCTTACTATTAGTTGGCCTTCTATTCTTGTGTTATTCTTCCCCTTGGAGCATGAAGGCGTTACTTATGTCCTTCCACTGATTGCTTTTCAAGCACTTTTCTTATGTGTTAATCACTCAATGAGAGTACACGCATTTCATAGCTGTGTCTCTTGTGTACTTATCTGCCGTGCCACAATCGATGTTCTCTGTTGCCTGTGTGCTTGCAACCACCCCGTCCATGTTGCGATCATTCTCCTGTATTTCTCCCTCGCGTTCCTTTGTCATCAGTACTTCTTCCCTGCTCCATGTTCTTCCAAGTTTGATTTCCCCACCTCGTTACCTATGTTGCTTCCTGACACCAAGCCCTCTGTTGCTTTCCCCCTACCCACGCCCTCAGTTATTCCCCCCTACCCGCGCCCTTTGTTGTTTCCCCTACCCGCACCCTGTTGCTTCCCCCACCCTGGTGCTACCCCCTACCTGCGCCCTGTGTTGCTACCCCATACCTGCACCCTGTGTTGCTACATCCTGCCTGTGCCCTGTGTTGTTTCCCCCTCCATGTGTTGTTTACCACACTCTCACCCTATTGTTTACTCCACTCGCACTCTTTCTTCCACTCGCACCCTGTGTTTTTTCTTGCCCCTTGTGGTGTTTCCCGTCCGCACCCTCTGTGTTGCTTTAATTTCCACCAGTGCCCTCAATGTTGTTCCCCCACCCACTCTGTTCCCCCACCCCTGCCCTTTGTGATGCTTCCCCACTTCCACACCCTCCCTGTTCCTTCTCTCCACCAGCGCTGATCCAAATTGTTACAAATTTGGGGGGGAAAAGGGCTTGCATCATTTTGTAGGTGCGCATATGCATACATGTGCCTACAAAATGAAGAGGGTCAGCTGCGTCATTGCACCTTTTTTTTCCATTTTTGTTTGATTTGTTTAATCAGGCCTCACAGTATCAGCGACGCTGTAGAGCATGTCTGCAAACCATTGGCAAAGCCAACAGGTCCCAGATTCTAGACCAATTGCTTGTGCCAAAGCTTATTTTTTTTCTTTGCTCTGGGCATTTTTTATTTTAAAAACTGCTCAACACTTAGGTATGCACTATAATTGGTTGTTTCACTGAACGCGTTCTACAGACCTGCTTCTCCATTAAGTGTTTTGCCTGAAACTTATTGGCATACAAGCCTTTGAACTGAAGTCAGTGCTTCCCAATATATTAAGCTGGTGACGTTGAAGATTGACCTTTTGGGGATATACACCACTCTGGAACATTAGTAGATTATTAATCCTATCAAAGGAATATGCCGGTACGGTTTCCCTCGCATACATTTTGGAAGATGACCTTATTTTCTACCAAATGTCTGTCAGATTTTCATGTAAAATCTGGTGATTCGCCTTTCTAACTTCTTTTCTAATCCTTCTTCTGTTCTAATCTTCTAATCCTTCTCCTCAAGGGCTATCCATAATGATGAGAGGCAAGTCCTTGTGTGTTTTTTCTGTGTTAACAAGTATGTTGTTCTCTTAAACTTCCTCTCTTCAGAAACTATTAAAGAACATCCTTTGTGCGTTCATATTGTGCTATTAACCGACAGTGTTCAGGTCCTACTAGACCCATTCTGAGAATTCTTTGCCAAAGTCCTCCTTGAATATCTGGATGTTCTCCGTGTCTCTCAGTACCACTCTCAGTACCACTCTCAGTATCAACGGATCGTCCAGTAGCACGTTGCAGCAACCCTAAAACTCCATGTCTGCTAGGCCAGAAAAAGTACATTAAGGCGGAAAGGAGGGTTCTGCAACCCAACCTGTGTCTTCATGTATGTTTATTAGAAATTAAAATACCAGGGTATGGACCTGGTAAATTGTGGTCTTCTGTTGGTTCTTGGGTCACCTGCCAAGGTAGTATATGCCAGCCAATAGAGCCATTGAAAATTACAGGGGTCTTCTTATTGGGTCATCTTTTTTACCTGTCCACTCCAGTAGTTTTGGAGTGTACGTTTGCTTTGAAAACTATTTGGACGGTCTCTTATAAACTGAGCAGACGAATTTTTTCTTGGGTATACCATTCCTTTTGTAGTTGGGTAGTTTGTTGTCCACATGTCACCTTTTGGTACCGCTCAGAGGGACGTTAACCTACGATGTGGCTTAACGGCCTGAGCTGCCGCCTACGGAGCTGGGGGATTCGGGTTCGCGTTTCGGCGGCGGCTCAATATCCTGTGATTCTGGGGCTATGGACAGCGCCTAGAGACCCTCACGGGTGATTAGCTGCCCTATACAAATCCAAGTATGATTATTAATATTAATACATTTTCCGTTTCCACCAGAACTTAACTTTTTGATTGATCTGCCATTAAAGCTTAAGGCTTTCTGTTCTTTAAAGTTCTCAAAATAACACATTTTCTGTTGGACGCTTTTTTTTATGCTTGCTAAAGCCTCGTGCATGGACACTTCTTAGCCAGTAACTCGGGGGCAAGCTCTTTTTGATTCTTTAGGTATTTTGGTTTCAAAGATCACGTGTTTATATTTTTTTCATCGCACACCACTTAAAAATGGAACAGCGGTTCCTTTGGCTGGCCATAAGTATGCGTTCTAATTCTGTATTGCTGCAGCACTTAAAGGGACAAGCCATTTTTAAGCAGACAATATCTAGACTGCATTAGTTTCCACATAACCAGTTTATTTGTGTTGACTTAACTGCTGTACTGCTCACACAATCCAAACTGCTCCACATGTGTTTGCACACGCGGTTTTAAATCCATTCTATTTCCACTTTAAGGTCAGTATTGAACCATGTTCCATTGTAGAAAACATTACATTTGTAAATAACTCCACACCAACGCAGATGTTTGAGACCAGAAACTGAAGCTTCCTCAGGATATTACAGGAGTCACTTCAGTCAAATAGAACCTTTGTTTAAACAGATTATTTGTATCCTTCCAATTCAAAAACGTTAGTGTAAAGAAGCTCAGGAGGCCCTTGGATGGTAGAAAGGGTAAGAGTTTTTAATAGTAAGAGCTCAACACAGGCAACCGGCTGCAGATGTCAGTCTGGGAACCTTTAGGAGCCAACATTCCATCTGGAAGTAGCATCCAGCACTGGAAATTCCACTATCCCACTTATTCAGAGGCACCACAGTCAATTGACTAATTGTACATGAATGCATCATGACAATACCATATTCAACCAGTGCATGCTCTGACTGGAAAATAAATCACTAATATCCCATTCTTAACTGTTTAATACTTATTTGTTGAATATGCAGCTTTCACATCTTCGTGTTGTTACTGTTCATTTATTTTTCCAGTTTTAATTTAGTTCACGTATGCCACTGTGCAGATTTTAATTAGTATTCCACCTCAATCATTCCACATCAGGGTCGTCAATCAATCCATATTTGTGAATTGTACTGTCTACATTTGGACCACAAGGGCATTCTGTGATCTAAAAAAGAAAAGACACGTAGTCAGACATTTGGGAATGGCCTATGTGTCAGTATATACTATTCTTTCCTTACACCTTTAAAAAAATATTTCTCTGGATATGAATCAAACTTTACGATGACCATATGCATAGAAACAAAAAGGCAAAGGTGGCAGCTATGTTCTTGCTTAGACTGTTGATGATGTGAAGTGACTTGAAGTTGAGATCTTTAAAATTTCGCATTTTTTCAATGTTATTTAAGGGTGTTTGGTGTTCCCAAGATTTGTATGCTCTGCAGGCAAGTGCCAGTGTGTAGTAATAAAATGAATGATAGTTATGTGATCAGTGGTATCACTTATTCTAGTATTTATTAACAGGTCTTTTCTCTTAATTTTTTTCAGATGAATAGTAATGCCTCATTTTTAGTTTCCGCCTGCAGCAGACTTTGGCTGTGCTTGTGAAATCTCTTGTATTTGCTATATCTTAAAAGGGGGTTCTTGTGAGTTCCCTCGCCAAATTACTGTGTTCTTTTGCTTTTTTTTTATAACTTTGTTTTTGTTAACTTTTCTTGGCTGCACGCATTTACGATACTTCTTATAAAGCTGTTCACGCTCTTTAAGCCCCAGTCACTATCAAGATAAGATCTCGTCCCACAGAAAAGACAGACCTCTTCTAACAGCATGCTGGAATGCTTGCTCTTTATTACTTACTTATGTAAAACAGGTGCTTTAACCTTAGAACGTTTGTGGCATTTCCTATTCATGCCTCAGTATCTTTCTATGCTATGTTTTACTTCTAAACAGGAGCCACAAGTGCAGTTACCTTACAGACAACATGGTCATGATTTAAATGGTGTGCAGCAGATGCAGTGGCACCGGGTCCAAAAGTTGTCATAACTCCACTAAACATTAGAACTTTAAACACCTAATATTGCTATATTTTATAACTAAACAGGCCGTCACAAGTGCAGTTTTCTAGCGAGGTCTAGGGCATTGGTTTCAATAGTGCAGTGACACCTGGACCAAAAGCTCCAGGCACCCACTAAACACCTAATATTGCTATACTTGCCTACTAAACAGGCAGTTACAATTGCAGTTACCTTGCAGTTAAAAGGGACTTGATTTGAATGATACATCAGGTGCAGTGGCACTGGGGCTAAAAGCTCTAGGGACCCCACTAAGCCCAAATTATTGCTACGTTTTACTACTAAACCAGACAGTTACAAGTGCATTTATCTAACAGGCAATAGGGTCATGATTTGAATGGTGCTGCAGGTACTGTAGTTCTCTTCCAGGGGATACTCATCAATAGTCATAAGCACTGAATAGTCCCGCCCACGTGTGGGGACCCCAGAGCATTAACAATAATATATGCATATACATCTTTAGTTGTAGATTCCTTACCTTAGACTTACCCCCAGGCGTCAGACTGGATCCGGAAAGTTTTTTCGTCAGCAGTACCTCTGCGTGTCGAAATGTGGCGTTGGTCGTCTCTGTCATTGTGGTCACCAGTATGATGTCACGGCAGCTACTTAGACTCCAGTTCTTTCTTTTTCGGTGCCAGCCAACGTAGATCCAGGAAGAGCGGTACCTCAGTCATTTTTTGACAAATTTTTGTCGACTTATTGTTTCGAGTCTCCGACTCTGAACAGGTGCACGAGGGATGCCTGGTTTCAAGGCCTGCGATTCCTGTAACCGACTGATGTCGGTGATGGATCCGCACCGCATGGGTCTCTTTTGCCTGGAGCGTGACCCCCAAGTCATGCTCCAACTGTCAGTCGATGGCGTCGAAGGCTTTGCGGGAGCAGGCCCGAAAGCTGCTTGAATGCCAACAGTCTGCTCCATGCCGTTCGAGGTCCCGGTCGAGAGGGAGGTCGGGGACCCAGTCGCGGAGCCACCACCATTCCAGTTCAAAATCATTGAAGTCTTCGCACACTGGGTCGGGTAAGTCGAAGCATAAGAAGAAGTCGAAGAAGCATCGTCTTAGTCTTCTCCTTGTCGTTCGGACAATCCGGCGAGGCACGCAGCTGGTGCCACTCCCGTGGCTCCGCGTGCGGAGCCCGGAGGGTCAACTCCAAGCTTCCTTCCCTTTCGGGGACCTGGAGCGACCCCGCCCAGCTTCGTACGTTCTATGAGGCGATGCATGCCATCTTTTGGCGGACCGACCCCGCCGGTGTGCCTTCGGGCCCGGCGGACTCTGTTGGGGGACCTAGATCTTCGCTGCCGGCGGCTCTGGCCCCGGCGCCGCAGACCCCCCTTGCATCCAGGCCTTGATCCAGATCGGCACCGGTTGACCTCGTTATACCTCCACCGGCGCCGCTCCTTACAGCACCATTACCACGTTCGGCGCCGGTCGGCTCCCCAGCCGGCGTGGACCTTGGCCTCCATCCCAACGTGGATATCTGTCCGACGCTGGATCTGGCGCCAGGTGCGGTTTTTGTGCCCCTGTAAACTCCTGGGGTCCCTTTTCACCACAGTGGCACCCAGAGGATGATGACTGGGAGGGGTCAGGTGACCCTTTAACTGACCAGTTAGATACTGAGCAGGACTGGAGAGAGAAACTGGGGGATGCCAGTGGTCTTGACACCTCTCCTGACCTTGCATGTTGTCTCCTTCTCCCGTGGCTACGGAGGAGGGAGCGTCATACGCAGTGGTATCGCGTAGGGCGGCCGAGACTCTCAACCTCGAGCTTCCTACGGTGGCAGTCAGGACTAACCTCCTGACGGAGGTGCTTCAACCCGCAGCAAGCTCTTATGAGCCCCTGCTGCTGTTTAATGAGGCCCTCACAGACGTCCTTTTGGGCAAATGGTCCAGGCCCAACACGTGGGGCTTCCGTGGACAGGATGATTGACCGACGCCACCGCCTGGCTCCTGGCGACCCCACTTTCCTCTCCCAACACCCCACCCCTGAGAGCTTGGTAGTTTAAGCTTCCACCACCAAAAGCGCCTTCCCTACGGCTCCACCGGAAAGGAAATCCAAGAAGCTGGACCACCTTGGCAAGAAAATGTTCTCTTCCGCCAGCTTAGGACTGCGGTCCATAAACACAGCATGTCTCTAGGGCCGTTATTCGCATTCAGTGTGGGATACGGTGGCGCAAGTGCTGCCTCAGTGTCCGGAGGAGGCCCGGGCAGTGCTCTCTCAGGCTGTTGCTGCCGGGAGAGATGCAGCAAAGTTTACAATCCATTGTGGGCTGGACTCTGCCAACCCTCTGGACAGGACCATTTCAAAGTTGGTAGCGCTTCGTCGCTACGCCTGGATGAGGTCTACTGGCTTTTATGGGGATGTCCAGAACTCCTTGATGGACATGCCCTTTGATAGCCGTCACCTTTTTGGCGACAAAGCAGACACCCTAAAGCGCTTCAAGGACTCACTGGCTAAGGCCAAGTCCTTGGGCCTCTACACCTGTCCGGCACAGTCTGCTTTTCGCCCCTTTCATGGCTACGGAAGGGGTGCCCTGCTACGTCCCACCCAGGGCCACAGGCCGCAGCAAGATACCCAACCTTAGCGCGGCCGGGGACGTGGAAACAACTGGCGTGGTTTCAAGCTGAGTGGTCTGGATTTTCTGCCAGAGACGGTAGGAATCTGAAAGAGACCATTAGTTATAGATTTCTTACCTCAGAAATACCCCCATGCGTCACACTGGCTACGAGAAGTTTTCTCTAGCAGTACCCCTGCGTGTTGGTAGGTGGCGTCGGTCAACTCTGCGACTGTCGTGATCGAAGGTATGATGTCGCGATGTCTACTTAGACGCCGCCACTGCGCGCCGACGTCCGTTCTTTCTTTTTACGTGCCAGCCTAGTGCAGACCCGGAGAGAGCTACCCCTTAGTCACTTTTCGGCTAGCTTTTTTCTTGACTTTTGTCAACTACTTTTTTTCGGTCTGTCGACTCCTGGTGTATGAGGAATGTCCCATCATCGGACCGGGTTTAAACCGTACGAGACCTGTAACTGCCTGATGTCGGTTACGGATCCCCACCTCATGTGCCTTTGGTGCCTGGAACGCGACTACAACCCGAAGTCGTGCTCTGACTGCTGGGCCATGAATCCTAAGTCTTTGCGGGAGCGGTCCCGAAAGTTCTTAGAGGCCAGGCAAGTCAGCTCCACGTCACTCGAGGTCCCGGTTCAGAGGAAGATCTCGGCAGCGGTTGCGGAGCCACCATCACCATTAATCATGCAAGTCGAATCACAAGAAGGCGGCGAAGAAGCAGCGTCGCTCTTCATCTTCTTCCCGTCGGTCAGCTAATGCGACGCGGGACCCAGAGCATCGTCAATCTCTTGCTCCGTCTTTGGAGCCTGCTCAAGGGACAGCTTTGAGTTTTCTGTCCTTTCCCGGAGCGTCCCCTGCCCAGCTTCGAGCTTTCTACAAAGCGCTTCATGGCATCTTTGGGCAGCCAGACTCCGCCAGCACGCCTTCGGGCTCCGCAGACTCGTCTGGGGGCCCTGGGCATTCGATGCAGGCGGCTCCGGCAGCAGAGGTCACCCAAGGATCCAGGCCTGGATACGGATTGACACCGTTCGACATCACGGTACCTTCCCCGAGCCGATCCCGGTGACAACGCCCCGACCCGCACTGACCCCAGCCTCAACTCGACTTGGACACGGCGCTGAACCAATGTCGCTGGACATCGGTACCGCTGCTGGAAGGTACGTTTGTGCCTCTGTTTATTCCTGGTGTTCATTTGAGGCCTGATTGGCAACCAGAGGAGGGTGAGAAGGACTGGGAGGGGTCTGTGGACCCTTTGGCTGACCAACTTGAAGAGCCGGACTGGCGAGAGGACCTGGTTGACACCAGTGGTTTGGATACCTCCCCCGACTTTGGCATGCTCTCCCCCCTACTGTGGCTACGGAGGAGGCAGCCTCATATGCAGTGGTGTTGCGTAGGGCGGTTGAGGCCTTGGGTCTGGAGCTTCCAACGGTGGCAGTCAGGACTAACCTCCTGACAGAGGTGCTTCAACCGGCGGCGGCCTCTTTAGAGCCCCTTCAGCCTTTCAATGAAGCCTTCACCCTCGTCCTTCTAGACACTTGGTCCAAGCCCAGCACAGGGGCTCCTGTGGACAGGATGATTGCCCAATGCAAACGCCCAGCCCCGGGCGACCCACTTTTCCTCTCCCAAAACCCGACCCTTGAGAGCTTGGTGGTCCAAGCCTCGTCCTTTAAGGGTGAATTCCCTACTGCTCCCCCAGATAAGGAATCCAAGAAGTTGGACCATCTTGGGAAGATGTTTTCTTCCACCAGCTTAGCGCTGAATACTGCATGACTCTTGGGCCGTTAGCCATACGGTGCTGCCACAGTTGCCGGAGGAAGCCCGGGCCTTTCTCCCCACGCAGTGGCAGAAGGTAGAGATGTAGCCAAATTCACCATCAGATGTGGCTATGACCAGGTCCTTGGGCCTCGGTGCGTCTTCTCGCCCCACACAGTCTGATTTTTGCCCCTTTTATGGCTACTAAAGGGGTGCCCCACTACTTTCGACCCAGTCTAGCCATCGTTTCACGCAAGCTGCACAGCTTGTGCGTGGCCGCATACGTGGGACCCTGCGTCATGGGTCCGGGGGCCAGCAGGCCGGCGGCCAGTCCACCCATAACACCCCTGCAGCAGCCTCCAAACATTCCTAGTCCAACCTTTCAGGGCCACCAGAGGCCAGTGGGCGGCAGGAGTCACCATCACCTCCCCCACTGCAAAAAAATCAAGTCGGGAAGGTGGGTTTTGCAGATAGTCTTAAGGAACTACTCCCGCCCCTTCTAGACTAACCCCCTCCATGCCACCATGTTTCCATCGGAGGATAACTTGTCACGTTTCCGCCAGGAAGTCGCAGCTCTCTTGGCCAAGGGAGCTAGCGAAAGGGTGTTTGTGCCAGAAGTGGGTTGATACTCCCACTACTTTCTGGTATGCAAGAAGGACAAATGCCTGCGTCCTATCTTGGACTTCCGGGCCCTCAACCGCTTTCTCCGGAAGGAGAAGTTCTAAAATGCTCATGTTGGCCCAGGTCCTGTCTGCCCTCGACCCTGAAGAGTGGATGGTAGTGTTGGACTTGCAGGACGCATGCTTCCATATCCCTGTCCTGCCAGCCCACAGGCATTACTGACGGTTCACGGTAGGCCACGTGCATTTTCAGTTTACCGTGCTCCTTTTTGGCCTTACCAGCGCCGCTCGGGTGTTCACTAAAGTTATGGCGGTGGTCGCAGCTCAGGGTTTCCAGTATTCCCCTATCTCGACGACTGCCTGTTGAAGGCGAGCTTGCCCCAGGCTGTCGTCTCCCACCTCCAGACTACGGCGGACCTCCTGCATTCGCAGGGGTTCACTATCACCGTGCCGAAGTAACACCTGACTCCATCTCGAAGCTACTTTTAATCGAAGCAGTTCTGGATACAGTTCAGTTTTGGGATTATCCTCCTGAGCAGCGAGTCTGGGATATTCAGGCTAGGATACCAATGTTTCCACTTCTATCCCAGATTTCAGTGAGATTGACTCTGAGGCTGCTGGGCCTCATGGCCTCCTGCATCCTGCTGGTGGATCATGTAAGGTGGCATATGCGGGCCGTGCAGTGGGACCAGACGTTCCAGTGGGCGCAGAATCAGGGGAATCTTTCCGTCGTCATCCACATCTCGGAGGGGACTGCACATCAATTGCAGTGGTGGCTCACAAACGAGGATTGGGTCAGCGGCAGGTCTCTCACCCTTCCCCAACCGGAGTTCACAGTAGTGATGGATGCGTCACTCCTGGGATGGGGCGGCCACCAGGGAGAGGCGGAGATCAGGGGTCTCTTGTCTTTGGCGGAGTCCAGTCTCCACATCAACCTTTTGGAGCTCCGGACAATCCGTCTGGCACTGAAGGCATTCCTTACCTCTGTCAAAGGAGTGGTGCAGGTGTTCACAGACAAATACCACCACCATGTGGTACTGCAACAAACATGGGGGGAGTGGGGTTGTGGACCCTATGTCATGAGGCGCTTCGCCTTAGGACATGACTGGAACATCAGGGCATATCCCGGGTGGTTCAACACCTGGCAGGTTCTCTGAACACCTGGGCAGATGAGCTCAGCTGTCGGTGCATGATGGACCACGAATGGCGTCTTCACTCGAAGGTGGTGCAAGGTCTCTTTCAGCAGTGGGGAGAGCCTTGGTTAGATCAGTTTGCCACCAAAGAGAACGCGCAAAGTCAGCAATTCTGCGCGTCGGAATTTCCAAGGCACGAGTGGAACTGCGGCCTCCTGCCACTTCTGTCCAGGGTAATGAAAAAGATCAAGTGCGACTGTGCCGGAGTCATTATTTTGGCTCCGGACTGGGCACGAAGAGTCTGGTACACCGAGCTCCTGAGCATGGCCATCGATCCTCCGATCAGACTGCCTCTTCGGGAGGATCTTCAGTGGCAGCAACAAGGGACGGTCCTCCAACCAAACCTGTCCAGTCTCCACCTCCTTGCGTGGAGATTGAACGGCACGGCAACAGTTGACAGCTTTTGACCTTCCTCCCGAAGCCTGTAACGTCATCTTGGCAGCCAGCCGTCCCTCCACAAAAACGGTATACACCTGTAGATGGAACAAATTTGTGGCATGGTGCACAGCAAAGGCTGTGGATCCCCTTTATGCCCTCTTTTGGAGGTACTACTATTCATTCCATCTTTGGCCCAGCAGGGCTCTGCTGTGGGTACTCTCAAAGGCTACCTTTAGGCCATATCTGCCTTTCTTCGCCTTCCTTATCAGCCGTCTCTTTTCAAGTCCCCTATTGTAAATAGATTTCTAAAGGGCATTACTCATTTCTTTTCTACTTCTTCTATCATAATGCCCCAATAGGACTTGACTTTTGGCCTTACTTACCTTATGTGTGCTCCCTTCGAGCCACTACATAACTGTCCTCTTCGACATCTTACTTTGAAGACTGCCTTCCTGCTCGCCATCACCTCTGCTTACAGGTGTGTGTGTGTGTGTCTGTGTCTCTAAAAGGCCTGAGTTGTGACTGTTGACTGGGTGTTCAAATTCTGTACATTTGTGGAGCTGATAAATGGAAGACTGCATACAAGGATTATCTCTGGTCTTCATAATAAAAGGTAGAGTACCCTGGAACACTTTTTTTATGTAAATATCATGTTTTAAAATATAGATAACAGTAGAAAACATGCCAATTTAGACAATATCATTATGTTTTGTCTAAATATCAAACCCCCAAATGAATTTGAACAGTACGTTTCAATGAAGTTACTGTGAAAGAATAAACAAGCAGGGAATTGTGGCTTACTGCAAGCAATGAAACCTTGCCCTGTTCCTTTACAAATCTTATAGACTGCACTATTCCATCATGCTCAGCAGGATGTTAAGGAAATTTGATTTTAATGTCTTGATCTAGTGTCTGTGGAAAATGCATATTATAGATATACAATGTTTTGGGATTGTTTGATGTGTTCTTGTGTCTACCCTGGAGTCTTTGACAAGATTATGAACTAGTTAATACCGAATCTTTTGCCTCACCCTTCTGCTTTGCCTCTTTGGTTATTAGATTTCTGTGGTGTCAAGTCCTCTTTTGCTAGTCTCACAAGCTCTGGGAAGTTAGTCAAGATGTAAGGAGAAGGAACGGATGTCTTTATGGGGAGAGGTTATTACTTCTCAGTTTGTCTTGGTGTCGCATGTTGCTATGTTTTATTGAATTAAATGTATGAATTTGGATTTGAATATATTGACACTTGCACTATATTGTGCTGTGTAATAAACTAAATTTTTTCTTAAGCAGTAGGGACGTAATATTGTACCTTTCTGTACAGTTTAGTAATCCTCCCATTTCTCAGGATTTTTTTTTCTTCGCCCAACTTGTTGGGCTCTCTGGATCAGTGCACCCAGGCATCAGGGCTTCTCAATATTTAAGGTATTTATCCTTTGAAATTCTGATGCCTAACAGAATTTATTCTCTACAAGACAATTAAGGATATTATGACAAATTTTAGGGAGGTATGAATGTTTGAGAATTCATTTACCGCCTTATCTGTATTGAATACCATCCTGTGAACTAGACTCCGGTTTCAGATTCTGAAAGGAGTACATCAACTCCTGAAGGGTACCTGTTCTCTGGATTGGTACAGCAGTAGCTGCACTGAGAATGCCCCCCGCAGATTGTAGATTAGGAGGCCACCCTAATCATAGGTGAGAGCCAGAGCAGCCCTTTTGTATGCGCATGAGGAATATACTCCCAGTCCACAGAGTTCGCACATTGTGAAAGACCGAACAGTGCTTTCTCCAGTCACCAGCCTGAAGAAAAGGAGCGGCCTAGAACACTCTCCTGCTAAAGTCTAGTGCTATGTATTATAGAATGAATGAATGAATGAATGATTACGCTCTTGTATAGCGCATAGCTACCCGAAGGCATCCCAGCGCTTCAACTCGACTAGATCTAGGAAGAATCAGGCAAACAGGAAGGTTTTCAACCTCTTCCTAAACCTAAGATGGTTAGCTTCCATTCTGATAGGATCGGGAAGATTGTTCCAAAGGGTGGCGGCTTGAAGGGAAAAACGCCTGCCTCCCATTCGCACTCTCCTGGTTCTAGGGATTGCAAGCAGCTTTTTATTATCAGACCTTAAAGAACGTCCTGGAAGATATAGGTGGAACATAGATTGAATCAGGGAAGGTCCTGTTTTATTAATTGCTTTATGGACCGTGGTCATCGCTTTAAACTGTATCCTTTGCTGGACAGGCAGCCAGTGAAGTTGACGCAATGCTGGCTTAGCTGAGGTCCGGCGAGGGATATTTAGCAGCATTCGAGCAGCACAGTTCTGTACTGTCTGCAAGGTTTTAATGGTTCCTTGTGAGGTGCCTAAATACAACGCATTTGAATAGTCCAGGCGTGAAAGAATCAATGCCTGCACTAGTATTCTCCTGGCCTCGAACGGAAGAAGCTTAATTATCTTCCTAAGTAGTCTGATGATGGCATAACAAGTTCCTGCCACCTTGCGAGCCTGAACACCAAAGTTTAGGGCTGGATCCAACCAGACCCCTAAGCTCTTAATTTGTTCTTTAGGTGGCGGCGGGAGGCCCAGATTAGACGGCCACCATCTCTCTACCGTATTAGATGGTTTATACCCCAGCAACATCACCTCTGTTTTTGATCCATTCAGCTTCAAGAAGGATTGGTCCATCCATTCCTGTACTTTGTTGAGGCATAGGGAAAGGTTCTCAAATGGAGCATCCTGGGAGGCCAGGGAGATGATAAGCTGCGTATCGTCTGCATACATTACCAGCTGTACTCCCCAGGGCAGCACCACCTCAGCCAAGGGTCTCATATAAATGTTAAATAGGGTGGGGCTGAGGGATGAACCCTGGGGGACAACGCATTGCAGACATATTTGGGAGGAGCAGACATCATCCTCAAAGACCGCAAAGGTCCTATCGGATAGGAAAGAGCTCAGCCATTTTAGTGCACCTCCTCCGACGCCTACTTCCATCAGTCTGTGAATCAAGATGGAATGATTCACGGTATCGAAGGCGGCGCTGAGATCTAATAACAAAATGGCTGCGCTATCTCCATTGTCCACAATTTTCCTCGCCTCCTCCACAACAGTGATAAGGGCTGTTTCCGTGCCCTGCTTCGCTCTAAATCCTGTCTGGATGATATGGAGGGAATTGCTTTTTTCAAGATAGGATCCCAGCAGCGAGTTGACATGTTTCTCCGCAAGCTTACTGATGGTTGGCAGTAAGGAGATAGGGCGATAATTGGCCCACTCTTCCGGGTTTAGGTTTGGTTTCTTCAATAATGCCTTCACTTTTGCCTGTTTCCAGGAAGAAGGGACCGTGCCTGATGCAAGTGAGGCATTAATCACCTCTTGAATAACTGGGGTCAGAATATCTGACACCAGATTTAAAATGGTAGGAGGGGCGGGGTCCGCTGGAGAGCCTGATTTCAGATTGTTCAAGAGGGACACCGCTGTAGAATAATCTAGTCGAGAAAAATCATCCAATCCGGATTTGCCGGGGTCCATTGAAGGGGGCAAGGTCCATTCAATGGGCATAGGCTTAAATGAGGAAAAAATATTATCCACCTTATTGGAAAAATATTGTGCTAGTTCATTACATCGTGAATTTGCCAGTCCAGGGTCATTAATGGGAGCAGGGGGGGTAACCAAGGATTTGAAGATTTTGAAAATTTCCCTGGGGGTATTAGAGGCCGAGTCAATTTTTTCCTGATAGTAAATTGATTGGGCAGATTTAATTCCATGTTTGTATTTCTTCAGGGCCAGTTTATAGGTGTCCTTACTCTCTTCTGAATAGTTTTTCCGCCAATGTCTCTCCTGCTGCTTACATTGGCGTTTTAGGGCTTTAAGTTCTAAAGAGTACCATGGTTTTTTATTATTGCCACTTCTATGGGAGAGTTCGCTTTTCGGGTGGGAAGCATCCAGAGATGACGTTACCCATTGGTTAAATTGTATATCAGCTACCAAAGGGTCCTGGGAGAGTGTTGGTAATGTTTCCATCAATTTCTTCCTCCACCTCTCAGTTGAAAGTTTGGACCAGACCCGTATGGACCTCTTTATCGTATTAAAGGGTTCCGGTAATGTGAATGGGGCATAGGAGAGGAGCAGCAATTTATGATCGGTCCAGGGAATATCAATTAATTTCTCAAGGCTAAGATTATCCAAATTGGTATAGCAATGATCAAGGGTGTGTCCAGCTTTATGGGTTGGGCCTATCACTAATTGCCTCAGCTGGAGCACTTCCAATCCTGCATTCAGACTAATGCAGGCAGGTGAATGTGCCTCATCAGAGTGTATGTTAAAGTCACCCAGTAACGTAAAATTAGCGGTGGTACTAGCATAGTTAGTAGCACTAATGGGGAGGTCCTCACAGAATTGACCATAGGGACCTGGTGGCCTATAGAGCAGAAGGCCCGACAAGGTGCAAGTTGGGGGGAAGGAAATAGCAAATGTTAAACTTTCCGCACCTTTTATTGCTGCTTTTTCAACCCTGCAACCCAATGTGGATTTATAAATGATGGCAATCCCTCCCCCCCTGCCTTCTGGGCGGTCATGTCTCAAGATGGAATAATTGTGTGGTAGTGCTCGAACGAGATCTGAGTCTGAGCTATCGCTCAGCCATGTTTCCGTTAAAAATAACACATTTAGATCTTGTTCCTCTAAGAGCAGGGAAATTTCAATGGCATGTCTTGGTAATGAGCGACAGTTCAATAATGCGAGGGAATACCGACAGAGCCCGTCTCTAGTGCTAATGGGAGTTTCAAAAGTGAAGTTGTAATTACATCTAGCACAAGGTGTAATATTCCTAACATGTGTTCGCAGTTTGCTACAGAGCGGGCTGTGCATGCCTCTGAGTCTAAGTAGCTCATCCCGACTGTACCTCATCAGGGGACAGAGGCGATCTGTACTTTCAGCATCCCCGGCCCCTGGGCCCGACCTGGCCCAGACGGGCTTTCCTTAGGCGCTCCTTTGGCGCGAGGATGGCGCATCCGTTCTGCGCGGAGGCATACCCGTATGCTTAAGTACTAGCCCCGAGTGCCTTGCAGTGCCTGAACAACTAGAACTGCACCCAGCCTGGGAGAAACCTCCCTAAGATGGCCGCCGCGTTCCTTCCCCTCGCCTCCTCGGATCGAGGCCGGACTGAGCCACGTTAGAAGGAGAGGTCAGGTAATTTAAAAAGCCACAGAGCCAAATTAAACAATAACACAAATTACAAATGGATGATTTAAAAAAAGGTAGTAAGAACAGATTTTTGCTTTACTGCAGTCCTAATAGCAAGTATATAATTGTGCAGCTCCCGGCTTCCGCCTCAGGAGAACTAGCGAACTAGCCTCCTCATTTGTATGGTTGAGAACATCCCCTGAGACATGCCTGAAACTTAGATGTCTGGATGGCTGGACTGTCTAATGCCTAAGCCTTGGAAGACAATTATTCATACTTCCAGACTGGGAACAAAATTTCACACATGCAGGAGAGAAACTTAAAGTGGTATGCCTAGTAAAGTCAGTCCATGTTGTGCCTTGTTCAGTCATTACTTGGCCACCAGTGTAGGTCTTTAGTTCACTAACTCAATAGTAGCATTTCTTTACTGTATTTTTGGCCTGGCTGGGAGAAAGTTATATCCTGCACCTTGAAAATGCAATCCAAAGTGGCTACAAAACTGTTTGTAGAAACTGTGAGGAATGACGATGAGGTTGGCATGGAACTCATTTAGGACCATCAATCAGACTTAGAGAGGGTTCTAGCTTCAGAGGTAGGAACTGGGTAGTACTCATACTACTTCCTTTCGCCGAAGGAAGGAGACATTCATCCTATTTTAGACTTTTTCTCTTTGAATGCCTATCTGCAGAAGGACAAATTCAGAATGCTCAATCTGACCCAGATTCTGTTTGCCCTAGGTCCTGGAGACTGGATGGTGGTGTTGGACCCGCAAGCTGCTTATTTTTGCATCGCTATCCTCTATGCCCACAGAAGATATCTTTGAGGTTCCCAGTGGGTCGGAACCATTTTTAGTTTACAGTGCTCATCTTTGGTCTCGCCAGTGCCCCTCGGGTCTTCATAAAAGTGATAGTGAGGGTCGCAGTACACTTTCGGAGGTCAGGGGTACCAGTCTTTATTTATCTTGATGACTGGCAGTTAAAGGCGGGCACTCTCCAGGAAGTAGTTGACCTATTAACTGTGGCGAACCCCCTGACGTCTTTGGGGTCACTAACAATGTGCTTAAGCCACACCTAACTCCTTCACAGATCTCGCTCATTAGTCATTCTGAAGGTTGTACAGTTTCTTGCCTTTGCTCTGGAGCAAAGAGTCAAGGGCATTGAGAATATGATCCCGATGTTTCAACCTCTGTTCTGGATTTCAGTATGGGTGACTCTGACAGGGGTGTGAAATTTAATAAAATATCTATTTGACCATGGGTCAGGTTGCTTCATAAATCTATTTGTCCTGTAAAAAATTCCACTTGGCCCTTTGGTGTCATGTAGTGTGGCAACAAATTATTGCAGCAATCATTATATAAGAGCTCTGATATAGCCTCTCTGATTATGCCAGGGCTCATACCATAGTAGTGTTTGAATACTTGCAATACCCTTATGTAGCTGCGTTTCCGCAGACCTACATACTGGGGCTGAAGATAGTGGTAAGCAACAGTTCCAGGTTTAGAATGCCCTTTCGAGTCTGTGCAAATCTACTAACTTGGCATGTTTTAAGGGTTTTCAACAACTCTTCTCTAATCTTTTCCCATACTGAGAAACGTTGGAAATTTACTCCTGACAATGGCAGACTTAAACCTTCTTTCAGAGTTAGGGGGGAAAAAAGTGGTTGGAGGGAAATTGAACTTGCAAACACTCAGATTTTCGCATGAGCAAATCTACACATGCATATTTGCTCATGCTAAAATGCAGTTCACAAATATATTATAGGACTGGTATTTCTTGTCCTACTTCTGAAAATTCTTTGTAATTCATGAAAGCCATATAGCTGCGCTTAATGCAAGGACATATACAATTGGTGCACTTTTGATATTTTCTCAATAATTTGGCCCCTAATTTGGTCTGGCGTTGACCATGACCTTTTATGTTTATTAGAATTCTGTCTCGCTGGCAGCTGGTTTCACTGTGAGTGACAGCATTCTGCTCTTTCACAAGAAGCATATCTGCACACAAAGTAGTTTTGTTTAGTGCCAGTAACTACTGTGGCGCTGTCCTTTTTGAGACCAAAAACTGTTTTTGCTTTTGCCAATGTTTGGTATAATGGTGAGAGCCCGGCAGCCCCCACACCAATAAGGGTTTACAAAAACCATGCCAAAACAAATCACACTCTGACAAAACTAAAAAGCTGACTACCAATTTCAGACCTACTGGCTTTACCAGTGCTAGTTTGTTTTTGTTTCCCATAATCTTATTGCAACTGATTGCACTGATATTCCATTATGAATATTTTTGGGAAATGCGAGCATGCATCAACACATTTTACTAAATGATGCTGCAAAGAAATAGTATCTGAAAATTTACAGGAGTTTGGCAAAATGTTTTTTGTTCCTGCTTTCATTTTTTTATGAACATTTTATTTTGAAAGCAAAGAATCCTCAATCTTGCTTTGAAGCCTCTGCAAATATTAGCATGAAATCCGAGAGTATTTTGGGAGCATTATACAAAGCCTCACACTGCTAAACTTTGAAAATGTTTGTACATATTTTTCTTTTGGAACCATTGTCAGTAGTTCAGTCAGAGCTTTCAACATTTACTTAGAGCGCTCTCCCGAATAATAAAGGCTTTCAATTAATAAACCATAAATGCAAGTTTGAACAGCATGATCAAATGGACAGGAATATTACCTTAACTGCAGACAGTGCCCTTCCCTGATCCATAATCTGGTACTGTAAACTGGCAGCCAAAGGGTTTGTGCTGCGTGGGGTTGGGCCTACTTGTCTCAAGGACAAAATACACATGAAAACTTGTTGCCCTTGACACCAAACAATATGTCCTGGGCTTCAGGCTATAGGAATTCCACATCCCTACTCGGAGGCTCTTGGGGTTGCTGACCTCCTGTTGTCCTAACCATACCCATCAGATGGCACGTGTGGGCTCTGCTGTGTGACCTCAGATCCAAGTGTATTAACTGGTAGTGCGGTCGACCTCGAAGCTGGGGAATCTCGTTCGAGTCTCACCAGGGACGCTCAACATCCTGTGATTCTGGTCAAATCACTTAATCTCCCCGTGCCTAACAAAAATTAATATGTCCATCAGTAATGCAACTGGTGCTCATGTAAAGCCCTCTGATACCTTCTGGTCTAGTTTGCTCTATATAATACTCTGGGTTAAAAAAAAGTGGACACAACATCAGGGAATTTTACAGATTGTATCCAGATTTAGGGGGGGACTGTGAAAGACTTGTAGTGGTGGCTACTAGACTGTAATTGGGTCAGTAATAAACACAAAAGTATCTGCTGTACCTAAAATTATTTAGTTAATGCATCTAAGTCATTTTTTAAAACAGAAAAACCGCTCTGTCTAGACCATGTAAGAATAACAAGTCAAAATAAGGTGTTAATCCATTTTTTAATTTTGAAATTAATTGAAAAAACCTGCTTAATAAATACGCAGAATTTATAAACTGCAGCAACAGTTTAACAAAGCAAAGGACCTAATAGTCCTGTAAGACATTGGTGCCCATGGACAGTCAGTGATATAAAATTATTCAAACATTCCCATTCATACTGAAATCCATTCACACCATAACAACAAATATCACATGCATCCTAAAATCTAGAAAAATGAACAATATACAGGCCCTAAATGGTAGGCGAGTCTTCTTAGGTGTAAAGCAAACACAGATAAGTACAATCAAGAATGACCGAATATGGAACAACAAAGGAATTGTTCTTATGAATTTGTAGGGTCTTAGTGGATCTGTGTAACGAACAGTTCAGTTCGGGACGCCGACGCGCGTTTCGGTGTAACACCCCCTTTCTCCGGGGTAACACCTTCTTCAGGGCGAGAGATTATTCAAGTGCGATTTCCATGGGACCAAGAAAACAGTTGAGATAATGTATATATATATCTCTCCTCAAGCTCAAAAATACGACTTCAGAGGTTCTTACAGGGGGCGAGTATACCGATAGAGTGGAGCTCGTCCACTAGAGGGAGTGCAAGATCTGGGGTTAGCAGTTTAATGGATTTTCTTAGTTGGAGCTTCTAAACCGGTAAGTAGAAATCAAATGTTTGGGTTAGAGAAAAAGCATCTCGCTGCTCTGAACGGGCGTGCAATCTGTTGCAATGCTTCAGGGTTGATGTAAAGATGGAATGGACTATGGCCACAAGGTCGGAAAGAGGTTTCCTAATTGTTTCGATTCTTTCTCTTGGTTCGTTCAGGGTGCAAGGAATGCTGAAGTTTCTCCGTTGTCGGTTCGCCCCTCTCCGTGGAAAGTGTAATTGGGTCAGTGACAGACCCTCCCCTGTCCCCTCCAACCCTGTGCACCTTACGTTAAATCACCCAGAGTTGTGGGGTGGGGCTTACACAGCCATCATGGCGAACACACCCTGATAAGGCTCCGGGCATCCAAGCTGCTAATCTGCAGTAATCCGCTAACAATCATGCCCAAACTAAACATCTTGGCCACATCGGGAGCTGAGGACAGGCAGGTCCCCCATGGCGAGGCAAAACGGTGGCCCCCTGGCTGGCATTAGCTGCCACGGACCGGTATGCAGCGAGGGCCTGAGCCTACGCAGGGTGGGCGCCTTCCTTGAGCCTGGCGCACGGAACGAGACTCAACCCAGGAGGCGGGCGAGAGCTGCACTGGGCGCCCGGCGTTAAGGCGGTGCTGTGTTGGACTGCCACTGGGGTGGAGGCAGCTTGAATTGGGGCCGGGTATGTCTGTGGGCCCGCGTCCCCTGATGAAGCTTGTTGACTGCTGGTGTGGTGGCGCCCAGGTGTCTAGGGCTGTGTGGTGACCCCCTGCAGAGCTTCCCGTGCTGGCTTGGGACGCCAGCACTGGGAAACGTCTTCGTCAGTAATCCGCGAAGAGGACCGGGAGGCCGGGCTTGGCCCCAGATGCGGCGCTGAAGATTTGCACTTACCAGGTCCAGAACAAGACCCGCTGGGCTTCTTCGTGGCGATCCTCCTATTGCAGTCGGCGCTGCCCGCTCTGCAGAGCTCGGCCCCTGTTTTCCGCTTGCTGGGGCTACAGAGGTAGATGAGGAGGACACTGGTGATGGGCGGTCAAAAGGACGGCAGTGGGGGTCTGCCTGTGGAAGCAAATACATTCTGGGCACCTGTCCTCTGCCGGAGTGTGCCACAGGTCGGGGGTCCGGCAAGTCTGATCCCGTTAGGGGGGGTCTACTTGGCTGGCCGCCTATGGCTACGAAAGCGGCCAGGCTGGGCGCGGCTTGTGGTCAGAGGCGGCTAGATGCCGTGATGCCCCGCTCGTATCGTTGTTACTCGACGAGATTCGCGGGGCTCCCGGCTAGGCAATCCTTGGATGGCGTCCAGGACGTCTCGACACTGTGTGGGCGGTAAGTCGGCACGGTGACTGGAACGATACGCTCCTTCTTCCTCCTGCTGGAATGGGCCCTAAGCAAAGCACCCTGTACCAATTTACTACCGCCCGGGCAGCGCTGCTGGAGGGGAGGCTGGGGGCCATATCCCAGATAATGAGGTGCACTTGGCAGCAATTACCCAATCTTGGGATACCTTTAAGATGAAAATTGGCACCGTGGGGTCCGAGGTATCATTTCTACGCCAGTACCTCCGTAAAGCTGTGGACCAAATCACGGAGGCGCAGACCTGCATCTCAACAGTTGGAGGCACAGGAGCGGCCTTGCAAAAGAAGGTGAATAAGATCACCGTTGCTGCACAGGACCTAGCGTCCTGTGTGGAGGACGCCGAGGGCCGGTCTCGGCGCAATAAACTGCGCTTCATTGGCTTCCCGGAGTGGTGTGAGGGCCCCTCCATGGACCGCTTCCTTACAAAATGGTTGAAGACCCTCTTGCCGGAAGCCTCACTGTCCACCCGCTATGTTGTTCAGAGGGCACATAGGGCGCTGACTAAGAAACCAACTCCGGGAGAAAAGCAGAGACCAGTGATTGCCAAGTTGTTGAATTATGCGGACCGGGACGCCATCTTACAATACGGCTGGAATCACAAGGACCAACTACTCTTCGAGTCACGCCATATAATGGTCTTCCCAGACTACACTAGGCTGGTACAACAACATTGCCAGTCTTTCACCACAGCCAAGCGCAGACTCAGGGACATCAACATACAATATATGTAATTATATCCGGCCCGAATGAGAGCCACATAAAAATCAAAGTCCTACTTCTTTGACTCGCCAGAAGTGGTCTTCACCTGGACGAAACGACACACCTCAAACCACATACACTGCCGCCATTGGAATCAGATTCATCTCAGGGCTCACAGCAAAATAGACAAGAGAAATAATTCCAAAAGAAGACCTAGATCAAGATCAAAGTGGCGCTTTCAGGCTCCGGACGAAGAATCGTAATGTGGGCCAATCGCCTTCATTTCTCTGACCCCCGGCCTAGATCAGGTAGACTTTCTCCTGATAAACTTTGCACTTTTTTGAGCACCACTTCAGATTGGACGTCATCTCAAGAAACTACCATGCCCTGGACGTTTCATGGGAAGTTGGGATATGATTGGACGAGGCCCCTGGAACCCCCCTGTTTGAGCCTCGTGCTTTCCTCCTCCGCGACAGATGCTTTGTTGGTGGCAGTGTCGGGGTTGGGGGACGAAAAATTGCAAATTATTTCAGTTATTATAGTTATAGTTTTTACATGCACACAGGGGTTACACCACGACTACATGCACACGGCTGAAGGTGTTCTTCACACGCACGATAGATGACAGCAAACACAGGTACTTGGGTCGGGGAACTGACTGTAGTATCTTGGAATGTAAGAGAGCTGCTCAATAAAATTAAGAGGGGTTCGACAAGCCAAGAGCTGCAAGGCAGACATCCTTCTGCAAGAGACTCATCTCCTGGGTAATAGAACTCCATGCCTCACTAGATTTGGGTACAATACAGTTTATCATTCAGGGTTCACCAGGGAAACCAGGGGCACAGCTATCTTTATACACCACTGGGTCCCATTTGTCTTCTCCAAACACTGGTTGGACCCTGGTGGCCGTTGCACCATTATATCTGGGACGCTATACGGGTAACATATGAATATTGGCAGCATATATGCCCCCCCACCCTTCTTCCCTCTCCCCCTGGGAAATACCTTTATAGACAGAATCACACTGCTCTGGGAGGAACTCCCGGAGGGCCTTACACTGCTGGGCGGGGATTGGAACGATCTCATGACACCTCTGGATCGTCGGCGCGAGCCGAGACGTGAACCTCAGATGAGTAGATCCAAACTACATATCTTACCCACTACATTGGGGTGGTCCGATGTAAGGCGAGCATACCACCCTGCTGAGGTGGAGTTTATATTTTTATCTGCCGTACATGGCTCGCTATCACGCTTGGACTATGTCTTCATGCCACATAGCTACATACATAGAATATCCCATATCTCTATCCTGCCCAGGGGATTGTCGGATCACTCCCCTGTGCTATTCAAACTCCGTATAGGATCTCAAAGGCCTCCTTTCCGGTGGCGGATGTCGCCCTGGTATCTCAGAGACCCAGTTTATCAGGAGACCCTAAGGCAGGCCATTTCAGATTACCTCATATCCAACACCGCCTCGGCCCCGTCCAAATGTATCCTATGGGAAGCCCTTAAGCCTATGATCTGCGGGGTGGACATAAGCTTCTGGGTGGGTGAAAAGCGCAAACGCATTGCACAACTTACTGAGTTGGAAAACCATCAGAGATTCCTCGAAGCCCAACTTGTCATAGATCCCTGCCCGACCGTACGCCGCAGTCTACTCCAAGTGCAACTGCAGATACATCAACACCTTACCAATGAAGCGCATGAGATCTGGCTAGTGTCACAACACAGAATCTACCAATGGGGCGAGAAGTCCAGCATAATGCTCAATCGGCTGTGCCAGGCCGCTTGATCCGCTGCCGCGGTCCCAACGTCCGGGATGCAGACTGAGTTCTGTGCTTCTCTCCAACGGCGGTGGCTCAAGTGTTCGCAGTGTACTATGCCGCACTTTACATGCAACAGGAACACATATCGAGCGCCTTGAATTTCTAACGAACATACCCCCGAAAAAACTTTCAGACCATGCACAAGATCAGTTAGATGCCCCCATAACGGTGGGCGAACTTAGTGCTGCACTAACCAGCAAACGCCCTGGCCGTTCTCCTGGCCCTAATGGTTTCCCGAGTGAATTTCTAAGGTCAGATTTGACCATGCTGGGCCCTGGAAGCACTCCATAGTGCTCTTGAGCAACACATACTACCCCTGATTGGCGTCACGCCGAAATTGTCCTGTTTCTTAAACCTGGTCGCCCTCTGGAAGACCCTACCTCATATCGTCCTATTCCCTCATAAATGTTGAGTCCAAACTCCTGGGTAAATTCCTCGCAGATAGTCTTCGGACATGCATTCATGAGTTGGCCCACCCGATCAGTCTGGTTTCATGCCACATCGATCTACCCGACACAACATTCGGCTGGTCCATAATGCTATAGCGAAGGCCCCCCGACCCAGGCCACGCCGCGGCCACCCTCTTGGCCGACATAGACAAGGCGTTTGTTTCTCTAAGTTGGACTTATCTATTTCAACTCCTTAGATCCATTAATGTCGGCACCCGATTTCTGGCAGATGTTCAATCACTCTAAACCGACCTTTCAGCCTCAGTCCGTATTGCAGGACACCGGTCGGCCTCCTTGCCTATAGACTGCGGCTCATGGCAGGGCTGCCCCCTGTCTCCTTTGCTGTTTGCCCTTGCTGTGGAGCCTCTGGCGGCCTGGGTGAGACGCAATCCACTGATCCGGGGGTTTGAGTGGTCACAGACACAATCTGATAGAATCGCATTATATGCTGATGATGTGCTGTTTTTCATCACTCCGAATCCATCAGATTCCCCGGGTTTTTGAAGAGACCTCAGGACTTGGTATAAATCCTTCCAAATTTGTACTATTCCCAATATGCGGTGACTAAGGACGTGGGCTGCGCAGCTGTCCCACGTGACAGAAGGGTTTAAATACCTAGGAGTTTTCATCTTACCCTGCCCCATAAGTTGTGGACACGCATTAACCCACTTCTCACTAGTTTACGGGTATGAGATCACAGTCAGGTCCCATCTACCATTATCATTATATGGGCGATCGGCAATTTTTAAAATGGTCTCCCTACCTCGAATACTCTATTGGCTACAAAACTTCCCGTATGATATCCTCCGTACGTGGTTTGCCCAAGTCAATGCTATCCTAAATAAGTTCTTATAGTACGGAGCCGCCATTCGTGTGGCGCTAAGGATGTTCTCACAATCCGCATATTGCGGGGGCATTGCAGCAGTGGATGTCTATGCTTACTATGCAGCATTCCACCTTTTGATTATAAATGAATTGTAGTACAACCCACTTATGGACCTAGTTTTTGCACTTGAACACACAGCAATGGCGGGTCAACATAAACAAAGAAGGTAGTGATGGTGCACATGGTAGCACATCGATTCCAAGCAATAAATTGTTTCAAGATAACGGTGACAGAGTAACAGTATTGGTGCCCCTCAAGGTAACGATACAAAAACACCCCACTACCACGGATGTCACCACACAGATAGTTCAAAAGAACTCCTGCGCAAAACTTAACAAAACCACTGTATCTCGGCACTCTCCAAAATTATATCACGAGTGTCAGTGTGACACATTTACAATTCAAGAACAATGTGATTGCTCGCAGGAAACCAGTCCAATCAGTTGAACTTCTGCAAAATTCTATTTAATATTCAGTGACCATGTTTCATTAAAATTGTAGAAACCCATATAGTCAAAATGCAGTCCAAAGCACAGACATATATGGCTGTTTCCATGATTGCCAACAGGGAGGCTTTATGAACATGACCTCCGTGGATCGTCTAGTGATATCAAGATCTTTGTAAAAGGATATATGTCTGTGCTAGGGATTGCATTTTGACTATTGGGTTTCTACCATTTTAATGAAACATTGTCACTGAATATTAAATAGAATTTTGCAGAAGTTCAATTGATTGGACTGGATTCTTGTGAGCAACAGCAATGGAGGGTATCCCCCATCAGAGGCTCCTATGTAGTCACGTGAATCTAGACTTCCAACACCCGAGCAGTAAAACAGTAATCCAACTCAGGCGATACACAGTCAGAAATATGGGCCTGCAGGGCAGCATGACTGACTACTCCGCTATGGCATTGCACATATTAACGCCCAGTAGCGGTACTGTCTGGGTTTCATAGATGGGATTTATTGGGTTTTTCCACTCTAGAAGATGTCATGCAGGGTACTACTCTTAAATCAATCCAGCAATAACAAACAGACTTCCAGTTGCATCGGATGCAGTTTTACAAGTACCTCATGTTGAGGAACGCTCTGATCCCCTCGATCGACATCCTGCTGGAATTTCATCCCCTTGAGGGTCGTCTAATAATGGGAGACCTAGGAGCACACAAGATTCGTCAGATTTATCAGACATCAACCACCCACACCCGCACTACTTTACAAAAGACCACGGAGCATGGGAAGAAGACTGGGGGTGAATGTTTTGCCAATGTGCAACATTCCGTCCATCATTTTGTGTATTTTGCTGTTCGCCCTATGTGGGAAGGGTATGCCCAGACGTGGGTCCCGTGCTCACTACGCCACTGGAGTCGAGCTATCCTGGCTGAAGAGGGGTGAAACCCTGAAACCGGTCCTTGGATGCTTGATTCCGTTCCAGGGAAGACATGGCTTGGTAGTTCAGGCTGGACTGTTCCCATGAGGCACTGGGTCAAGACTGATTTGCATATGGCCATGTCTGAACTGGAATGGCGTGGTGAGCAAAATAACGATGAATTAAACCCAGATCTGTGACTGGGGGTGAATGTTTTGCCAATGTGCAGCATTCCATCCATCATTTTGTGTGTTTTGCAAGAAGACTTCCCTAACATGACAGATGATGACTGGTCGGAGGCACTCACCAGCCCCCACGGTGCGGCTGTATCTTTATGTTACCGCCTCATCCAATTTAAATACCTCCACCGTATAGATTTCACACGCTCCCGCGTATGAAAGCTGGGGGTCATCCAGTACCCTACATGCCTCCGATGTGGGGAGGCGGAGGGCACTTTACTACATATGGTTTGGAGTTGAAGGGCGCTGCAGCCATTTTTTTGGGCATAAAGTTGCATCCTGCTTGGGCCAGGTCTTATCATGGGAGCTTCCATTTGACCACAGGCTGTTCCTGCTGCACAGTACGGATGGGATTGGTGGGAACCATTATAAACAACATTTAATCTTCCTGGGTATCACACTTGCAAAACGCGACATTGCCCAAACCAGGAAAGGGACTTCTCCCCCAGTAATAGGTCGGTGGAAGAAGGCAATAGACAGATGCATGAGAGCAGAGATTGCGATTTTCCAGGCCTGAGGTTGTCCTCCGAAACATAGAAAAATATGGTCCCGTTGGACTACTTATCGGGGCATAGATTTGCCCCCTCTATCACAAACAAACTCTCTATAGGATTTGATTTATACATATACCTCATCATTATATTGCTCAAGTTACATAACACTATCATCAGCGTATATACATAACTAGACATCCTGCGCTCAGTGAGGTCTGCGGTAACCTGTGTCATGTTCCAGTTTTTCAGCCTGCAGGTTCCGCAGGTTATATGGTTGTAAGTAATTATTGGTATGTTTGATTTGATGTGTTTCTATAATGTATGCAGTGGGCTTCGGCCCTTTACGTGCCATGAAAATTATATATATATATATATATATATCAGAACAATGGTAGTCCTTTGCTTTGAGAAGCACACGGCGAGGTTACCAGCCTCAGTCATCAGGTATGGACACAATTCACAAAGACAGTATGTTGAAAGCAGACTTGCCTGATGCCCGACGCGTTTCGTTTCCACTTTTTCAAAGGCACTTCACGGTAAGTAACTTACTTCGGTGTGCACACTCCCTCATATAGAATTACCCAATGACACGCCCCTGATTGGGGCAGCTCAAATGAGACAGTGCGAAGGCATTATGGGGGTTGTAGTGCAATAATTTCACCTTTTATTTAAATGCACAATTCACTGCTTGCGATAAAGTCCTGATTGAACCCCAGCCATTGGATCGTGTCCTAATTCCTGCGCCGCTTCTCCGTATTGAGGTTCGTGCATCCAACCTCACGGCCCCCTTGAAATCACCTCAATACGGAGAAGCGGCGCTCAAAGTTGAGCTTAAGTCCTTTGTTTGTTGCATGCGTTTGTTTTGGAATTTAAGTTGCCACGACAACGGCGCTCGTCGACACCAACGAAGGCTCACGCCGAAACGCGTTTGTTGTTATCATTGACTCGTAAATAAATCTACAACGGAATATACCTAACGGGAGTGCTGGCCCTAATTTACTGTGCAAGTAAGGAGCTGGAATAAATAGCGGTTTGCCACCGCTGGACCGGGCACCCGCTCGCGAGTGCGGTAATAGGCAAGACCAACGGAGCAGCGACATATCCAAGAGTTACTGCACCACTGCACGAACCGCAGAAGAGCCCCCGAGCTTCAAACGAACTCAGCTGAACAAGAAGTACTCGGTGGGGTAAGTGGACGGCGGTACATTTTAACAGTGCAGCAGAGCGAGTTAGGATACGAGTATTACTAGTACACTGATGTATAGTGAAACGGCGCGCCGCGGCAGCAAGCATATTTAAAGCATGCCCGGTTTCACAAAATGACGGTACCACTACTAAAGAACCACAGAGTTTAAAAAGCAAGTACCAACTACTCGAAAGACTCCATGAACGCAAGATTAGGAAGTGGTGGGAGGCCACTTCCCTACAAAGTTACATTGATGTCGAGAGGGTACCCAGGGGCTTAAGGATTTATACAGTCCTGGCGTACGAAAACCCAGACCCAGAGCTCCTAGATGAATGGGCGGCGTTTACAGCCAATTCGTCGCAAGGAATGCTTAAAATCCTGGTGCGCTTTGCATGGCGTGATAGAGAGAAAGCAATCAAGGAGATTGAAGAACTTGAGAAATCCATGCTGGAAATAACTGACACCAGTAAACATCAAGAGGAGAAAGAAAACATAAAGAAACGACTCATAGGCTATGAGAAGAAGATTCAAGAAAGGAAACAACAGAAATTTGAAAGGGATGCCAGGGATTATGCACAAGGCAGAATATTAACTTTTGCCAGAAGATATGATGCCCCAAGACGTGATTTGAGATCCACAAGAAAACCAATTATTGAACCTGGTTTTACCTCGGAATCAGAAGTAACTAGCGCCGAACAGTCTGAAGAGGAAGGTGGAAGTGTGAACCAAGGAGCTACACGCCAGACCCCCCCTTTTCACGAGGAATTCAATTTAATCAGACAAACCTGGCTAAGAGGGGGGAAAGGGAGACCCCCCGACACCAAAGCCAAAGAGTCAAAAGGAGGGGCGGCAGAAAACGTCAGAACAAACATAAGGAACAGGAGGGGCAGGAATACGAAACGATGAAGGACAGTCTCACAATTGTCAATCTGACTAGTAAAAAATTAACAAAGACAGAAGAATCAGTGTTAAGGATGGGCCTGACATTCTGCCCAACGGAGAAATTTGAGTATGCCCAAACAAGGATCGACTTGTTTAAATATATAAGAAGAATCAAGTTATATAAATTTTTCAGAATGAAAGATCCTACTGGGGCATCTATGAAAGACAACAGTAGGGAAGAAGAAGACAGTTCATTGACAATCAGAGATCTTGATACCATGGCCACCCTAGAAGAATTAGGAGAGGAATTCAAAACCCAAGAACTGAGGCATAGAGGCTATCGGGAAAGGGCAGAGGAGATGGAGATCACGCAAACAAGGGCGTTGAGTCCATTTAAACCTGCCTCAAAGTTTTATCCCCAAATGCCATTGGATCCTATAGACGTATTTGCAGACAATGTCAATAAAGATCTTCTCTCACTAAGAACACGAAAGCCAAAAAGAAATAGATGGAACTTGACTTATATCCAAAAGAAAGCCATCAAGGATTTGAAAAGCGACACAAAAATAGTTGTGAAACCATCAGATAAAGGGGGCAACATTGTCCTACAGACGAAGGAAGACTATTGCAGAGAGGCATTAAGACAATTGAATGATCGTGAGAGCTACATTTTGGTCAGTGAAAGAGACTATTTGAACAGTATAGAGGCATTTGAAAAAATGATTGACAAATTGCATCATAAAGGCATTTTGACAAAAGATGAAGTCAATTACCTATGGAACAAACACCCACGGATCCCCACTTTTTAC
Source organism: Triturus cristatus (assembly GCF_964204655.1). Taxonomy (NCBI): domain Eukaryota; kingdom Metazoa; phylum Chordata; class Amphibia; order Caudata; family Salamandridae; genus Triturus; species Triturus cristatus. The sequence continues at coordinate 774,371,768 of NC_140584.1, read as the reverse complement.
CACCTTCTAAAGATACATAAAGACAGCATGCATCCCCCGGGTAGACCAATAGTCTCCTCGATTGGGGGCTTGACAGAGAACCTATCGAGATATGTGGACTACTTTTTGGCTCCTTTAGTATCACAGTTATCATACACACGTGACACGAAGGATTTTTTGAGCCAAATTCAAGGAATCCACTGGGAATCTGATTTTATGATGATAACTTTGGACATATCCAGTCTATATACAAGCATTAGACATACGGATGGAGTAACAGCGGTGGAATATTTTTTGAAAGGACGGTCACTCAAATTTCTGAACCACAATGAAATGATCATTGAGTTTATACTGTTCTGCCTGAACAATAACATTTTTTTGTTTCAGGAACAGAGATACAGGCAGATATAGGGGACGGCGATGTGCACCTGCTTCGCCCCCAGTTACGCGAACCTTTTCGTGGGCTGGTGGGAGAAGCAGGTGGCCTGGGCCGAAACCAACGAAGGTGGTGTTGACAACATAATCTGTTGGAGAAGGTACATTGACAACCTCTTCATTATATGGAGGGGGTCCAGGGAATCAGCAGAGAAGTATGTCTCCTCACTGAATACCAATGAATTAAATCTTCAATTCACTGGAGAGATGAGCACCACAGAAGTGTCATTTTTAGATTTGCGAGTATTTGTAGAGAACAACATGCTACATACTGCACTCTATAGAAAGAAAACAGCAGGGAATTCCATATTACATAGAAAGAGTAGTCACCCCGCCAGTTTGATCAGAAGTATCCCCTATGAGGAATTACTTCGTATTAAACGAAATTGCTCGAGGGATGAGGACTATCAGAGGGCATCATCAGAGAGCCTGCAACGTTTTAGAGCAAGGGGATATCCTAATGATATTTTGAGTACAGCAGTAACCAAGGTAGCACAGAAAGACAGGTCTGAACTCTTGAGTCAGAAAAGTGTGCCAAAGAGAAAAACAGATGCTGAGAATAAATTTCGCATGATCACAAGTTTTTCAAGTGCCGCATTTGATATTAAACGTATCTTACAAAGCAATTGGAAAATTCTTAGATCTGACACGATCATTGGCAGGGATCTACCTATGAAACCGAATATCAGCTTTAGGAGAGCCAGATCTCTAAGAGATGAGTTGGTGGAGAGCCATTTGGAAACCAATAAACTTGAGACAGGTTTACAGAGATTACGTGGCTCTTTTCCCTGTGGCAAGTGCAGAGCATGTGCCACGAGCAGACGAGTCACGACATACAAAATCTTGAATGAATTGCAACAGCGACACATTAATAAGTTTATGACATGTAGTACCCCATATGTGGTTTACTGCTTGGAATGTCCGTGCAGTTTAAGATATATTGGGAGCACTAAAAATCCTGTGAAGATGAGAATTTTGGAACACCAAAGGGCTATAACTAGTAGAGACACGAATTATCCGGTTGCACGCCACTTTGCAAGTAAGCACAACAGCAATAGATTGACCTACAAACAAAATACCCAGGGGTTCTGAACAGTGGGGAGGAACTTGCAGTTCATCTATGATGAGTATATGAATACAAATGGTAACCCTCTCAGTTTTTTGGTTTAATTTTGCATGCGATTATTTAACTGGAAATGATCTGGTCATACCGTTAGTGATTTTAAGGATATCGATAGGATTTGGACACATCCGAAAATACTAATACAGAAAGCCCATACAGGGCGAAATGTAGACATTAGTAAACTAGGAATTATGAATGATACCATATGTATGTAAGAATGTACAGAGATGACGCTTGAGTTAAATGTCCAGAGCGCAAGCCCATCCAGGGCGACATCATGCTATTTAAAGAATGTAATGGAATTTCACATTTCATTCAGGCGCCAATATGATTAGTTTTGTATAAATCCGCTTATCAATTGTGATTATGATTTAATCCATTGGATATTATGACCAGATGAATGTGGTAAAAGTTTAATTATTCTGTAAGGCACGATATGTGAGTAACAACATACTCTAAGATGGCGCTCAAAGTTGAGCTTAAGTCCTTTGTTTGTTGCATGCGTTTGTTTTGGAATTTAAGTTGCCACGACAACGGCGCTCGTCGACACCGAAGAAGGCTCACGCCGAAACGCGTTTGTTGTTATCATTGACTCGTAAATAAATCTACAACGGATTATACCTAACGAGAGTGCTGGCCCTAATTTACTGTGCAAGTAAGGAGCTGGAATAAATAGCGGTTTGCCACCGCTGGACCGGGCACCCGCTCGCGAGTGCGGTAATAGGCAAGACCAACGGAGCAGCTATATATATATATATATATATGTGTGTATGTATATGTATATAGGTGTGTATTACCTACTGGCGGTCGCCAGTAGGTAGTTATTGTTAGGACCCTGTTTCCATAGGAAATCCGCAACATTCTATTTGGAATAACTTTGGCGCCGGTCGACGAATCCTCGCGAAATTTTCAAAATAGGTGGGGCGCTACGCTCCGCTCCTACCCTGAAAGTCTCGGGGGGGATTCGTCAAGCGGGGGCTTACCGTACGCGTACGGTGACGTGCGCGAGCGCGATTCTGATTGGCTGTTAGATCTTAGTAAACATTCGAATCGGTCGAAACCAGGAAGCGGCGGCCGCCATTTTCTCTCTCGTACTCAAGGGGGGGGAGGAAAAACAAAGGGAAAAAACATATAAAGGAGCTGTTTAGACTGCTCCTAACCACCTAGCCTTGATGAAGATGTCCCCAAAGAACCCCCAAGGCCAAAAAGTCAATATTTATTTTTTTCGAAAAATCGGCGATTACGCTTACCGTACGCGTACGGTAAAAAATATTTAAAAAAAAAAAAAATTAACAATACTCTCCCCACCCCGTGTGCAAATTGTGCCCGATGGTCACGATTTGTGCATGGCATATCAATGCAATGAAAATGTAAATTTAAAAAAAAAAAAAAATTAACCATACTCTCCCCACCCCGTGTGCAAATGGTGGCCGAAGCGCACCATTTGTGCATGGCATATGTATGCAATGAAAATGTAAAAGTTTACCTTGCACAACGAAGCGCGTAATATGCCCTCCATGTGCGCACGGTGCGTGAAGCGCATCGTGCGTACATGGCCCATCCAGCGTAACGTGGGCACGCGGTGCGCGTAGCGCACCGCGTGCCCACCGTGCGTGCACGGCACTAACTGCGTAAAGTGGGTGCGCGAAGCGCACCGTGCGCGCACGGCACGAACTGCGTTAAGTGGGCGCGCACGCCACGAATGGCGTAAAGTAACTTAGCATTTAAAAAAACGTACAAATTCACTGAAAAAACCATAGGTTTCACACACGTTATAGTTAGGAATTAGCATTTAAAAAACCTTGCAAATTCACTGAAAAAACCATAGGTTTCACACATGTTATAGTTAGCTGGACATTTTACTGATAAAAAACCAATGAAATTCCCCCGTTATAGTTAGTGCAGGCAACTATAACTCACGCGACCGCAATCCTCTGCTGATGACATGTCTTTATGAAAAAAAAATATTTGTAATATATGTATAGCTAAAATTTAATGGAAGAAGACATGGGCAAATAAGTGTCTAAATACAGTATTAGCATCAGCAGAGGATTGCGGTCGCGTGAGTTATAGTTGTCTGCACTAACTATAACGGGGGAATTTCATAGGTTTTTTTATCATTAAAATGTCCAGCTAACTATAACATGTGTGAAACCTATGGTTTTTTCAGTGAATATATATGTATATAGGTGTGTATATATATATATGTGTATATAGGTGTGTATATATATGTATATATTATCTACTGGCGGTCGCCAGTAGATAGTTATAGTTAGGACCGTGTTTCCATAGGAAATCTCAAAATTCTATTTTGAATAACTTTGGCGCCGGTTGACGAGTCTTTGCGACATTTTCAAAACTAATGGGGCGCTCCGCTCAGCTCCTACCCTGCAAGTCTCGGGGGGTGGGGGGTGGGGTTCATCAAGCGGGGGCCGAGAAAAAAGGAGGGTCCCAAAACGCGTTTTCCCCATGCATTTTCCCATAGGACCTTTAGTCGAAGGTACAGCCCGAACGGCTGAACAGAATTACTTGAAATTTGGCAGAGAGGTAGTCCTCAGGTCAGGGATGTGCCTTTTGCATATATGGAGTCAATCTGTTCAGTAGTGCCTGAGAAAATTGCAGTTAAAGGCACATGCATATCTATAGCCGCGCACCCTTACGTGCGCTAGCGTAATTCTGATTGGTTGTTACATGTCAGTCAACGTTCGAATCGGTCGAAATCAGGAAGTGTCGGCCGCCATTTTGGTTGTTTTCAGTGCGAGAGTGGAAAAGGAAGGTGGCAAACATGAAAAGGGGGCAGGGTAGAGAGTTCCTGACCCCCTAGCCTTGGTCAGGGGGTCCCTGAAGGCAGAAAAAAACAATTAAATTTTTCTTTTTTTAAATCTCGGAGGTACGCGCACGGTGAAAAACCATAAAAATAACAAAAACAAATTTTAATACGTAGTTTATTGAAAATTAAATATATAAAAAAAATTATAATACATACATAACTTAGCATTTAAAAAAACGTACAAATTCACTGAAAAAACCATAGGTTTCACACACGTTATAGTTAGGAATTAGCATTTAAAAAACCTTGCAAATTCACTTAAAAAACCATATGTTTCACACATGTTATAGTTAGGTGGATATTTCACTTGTAAAAAACCAATGAAATTCCCCCGTTATAGTTAGTTGAGAACTATAACTCGCGCGACCGCCACTCTATCACAAGGATGATGTCATCAGTGATGTCGAGTGATGCCACTGACCATGTCATGAGTGATGTAATATGTGACGTCATGAGCAGAGGATTGCGGGCGCGCGAGTTATAGTTATCTCAACTAACTATAACGGGGGAATTTCATTGTTTTTTTACGAGTGAAATATCCACCTAACTATAACATGTGTGAAACCTATGGTTTTTTAAGTGAATGTATATATGTATATATATATATATATATATATATATATATATATATATATATATATATTCACTTAAAAAACCATAGGTTTCACACGTTATAGTTAGCTGGACATTTCCCTCGTAAAAAACCAATGAAAATTCACCGTTATAGTTAGTGCAGGCAACTATAACTCACGCGACCGCAATCCTCTGCTGATGACGTCAGATATTACATCACTGTATTTAGACACCTATTTACCCATGTCTTCTTCCATTAATCTTTAGCTATACATATATTACAAATATTTATTTTTCAGAAAGACACATATGTAATCAGTGATGTAATATCTGACGTCATCAGCAGAGGATTGCGGTGGCGTGAGTTATAGTTGCCTGCACTAACTATAACGGGGGAATTACATTGTTTTTTACGAGGGAAATGTCCAGCTAACTATAACATGTGTGAAACCTATGGTTTTTTTAAGTGAATTTGCAAGGTTTTTTAAATGCTAATTCCTAACTATAACGTGTGTGAAACCTATGGTTTTTTAAGTGAATTTGTACAGTTTTTTAAATGCTAAGTTATGTATTTATTAATGTTTTTTTTTCTTCAGGATTTTCACCGTGCGCGCGCTGTGGGCGCTCGGTGCGCTTTGCGCACCGAGCACCCACGATGCGTTGTGCGTGCCGTGCGCGCACGGTGCGCGCACCCCACGCTTTTTCGTCAAAAAAACAAATGTTTTTTTCACCCTTGGGGGTCCTTCAGTGACCCCCTGACACAGCCTAGGGGGTCAGGATCTGTCCACCCTGCCCCCTTTTCATGTTCTGGACCTTTGTTTTTCACTGCCTCAGACTGCGAGAGACAAATTGGCGGCCGACACTTCCTGATTTCGACCTATTAGAATGTTTACTGACATCTAACAACCAATCAGAATTGCCCTCGCGCACGTCACCGTGCGCGCACGGTGCGCGCTTATAGATATATATGTACTTTTAACTGAAATTTTCTCAGGATCTACTGAACAGATTGACTCCAGATATTCAAAAGGCACATCCCTGACCTGAGGACTACCTCTCTGCCAAATTTCAAGTAATTCTGTTCAGCAGTTCGGGCTGTACCTTGGACTAAAGGTCCCTATGGAAAAATGCATGGGGAAAACGCGTTTTGGGACCCCCCTTTTTTCTCGGCCCCCGCTTGACTAATCCCCCCGAGACTTTCAGGGTAGGAGCGGAGCGTAGCGCCCCACCTATTTTGAAAAATTTGCGAGGATTCGTCAACCGGCACCAAAGTTATTCAAAATAGAATTTTGAGATTTCCTATGGAAACACGGTCCCAACTATAACTATCTACTGGCGACCGCCAGTAGACAATATATATATGTGTGTGTATATATATATGTGTATATATGTGTGTGTATATATATATATGTGTGTGTGTGTATATATATATATATATATATATATATGTGTGTGTGTATATCCCAACTTGTAAACAGATAAAACGCACTCTCAGGAGATAACGCCAAGATACAGTTTAATCGGTTACGCGTTTCGACAGCAAGGCTGTCTTGCTCACACAGTGTACAATAAAGTTTTGAAACCATAAGTAGCCTGGTAGTTGACATGAAAGAAGGCTACTTTCAGCGTGAATGCTGGTACAATATGTCAAACATGGCGGCCATATTGAAAGTGTAAAAGTACATATGGTCGTGATTATAATTTCTCATTATAATTGTACTCAACGGTATGTATGTTTTGGATTTACATGTTATTAGCGTTAAGAGAAATATAGAGATTACTACTCATCACAGATTTCAATATACAAGTGACGATATACACACGTTGTGTTAACCAGATCTGATTCATAGATATATACCTAATAGTGGTAGTGTTTCGACATAAATTAAACCGATGATACAAATTTATGCACCTGATAGTGGTGTAATAAGTTGATACATATAATGTGAAGCACCATAGTGGTTAACCCTATTGAATTCAATATCAAATCATTTCAATTAGTATATATATATATATATATGCCATCACCATCCCAGGCTTCTGATCTCTGTTGGAAACTCGACTCCTTGTCAATCTGTTGGAGTTGAGGGAGATTCCTTTGGTGTTGAAGGCCTTCCTACCTACCATCAGAGGGAGTCTGGTGCAGGTGTTCACAGATAGCACCACCACCTGGTGGTTCTGCAAAAAGCATGGTGGGGTGTGGTCCTGTGTCGAAAGGTTTTGCACTTGTGGAAGTGGCTGGGATTTTTCAGTTAATGAATCACTTGTTAGGATCTTTAAATGCCAGTGCAGACAATCTGAGCCACAGGCTCATGAATTGCAGTTGCACCAAAGGTGGTACATGCTGTCTTCCAGCAATGGAGATAGCTCTGGCGTGATCTTTTCACCATCGCCTTGACAGTGCAATCTCTGCACTTATACACGCTGAAGTTTCTCAAACTGCTATGTCTCAGAGATGCCTTCTGAAGAGAGCTCAGGATATTGCCTCTCCTGCTCAGAGTTTTGAAAGAGGTCAGGAATCACCTGGCCCAAGTCGTACTAGTGGCATTGGATTGTGCCATGAGTGTGGTACTTCGAAATCTGGGCATTAGCATCTGATCTATCTGGCGCTTCGGGAAGATCTTCTGTTGTAGCAGGGCAGGCTGCAGCTTGTAGATTATGTTATGTTGTTTCTAAAGCGCTCGAATACCCTTAGGTGTCTTGGCGCTGTTTGAGTGGCAGTCAGGTGAGGGTATTAGGTGCTGAGAGTAATTATGCACCTACGAATTGAAAAGCCAGGTTTTTATTAGCTTCCTGAAGACCAACAGTGTTGGAGCTGCCTTGATGTTTATAGGTAGACTGTTCCACAGGGCAGGGGCTTCGGTGGTAAAACAACTGCCTCCCCATTTTAGTCTCTTAAAACTGGAACAGGGCATTGTCATGGTATTTTTAGAGCGAAGTTCTCTATTTGGAACATACCATGAAAGAGATTTTTTTAAATAACAAGGACATACATCATGCAGGGCTTTGAAAGTAAGGCATAATGCCTTAAATTTGATACAGTTTGCAACCGTCAGCCAATGTAATTCCTTAATGGCAGATGAAACTGGGTGGAATTTAGGCAGGTTGAAGACTAGCCTGGCTGCAGCATTCTGCACACTGAAGTTTCTTCATATGTTGTTTTTGAAGTTTGGCAAGAAGACCATTACTGTAGTCCAATTTCGATAGGATTAATAAAGAGACAACTGTTTTTCTGGTGGTTAGAGGGATAAACCGAAGAATCATTTTAATGATCCTTAGGGTATTAAAGCTGGCCAAGACAACCAAGCTGATGTGTTTATTAAAACTTAAATTGTCTATTATTACGACCAGATTTCTTGTTTTTGTACAGGAGTGGGAAGAGTTACCATCTCTGTTGGCCAGCAAGCCGGGTTCTAAAAAGAGGGGTTATTGCCAAAGAGTATAACCTCGGTTTTCTCAGCATTTAGCTTGAGACAGTGCGTTTCCATCCAGCCAGTGACTGCTCTCATACAGTTTTGAAACTGAGAGGAAGTTGCATCTGTGTTATTCGAGGCTGCCACCACAATTTGGGTGTCGTCTGCATAAGATGTAGGGGGAAAACCAAAAGATCTAATCAGAGGGGCTAGTTCTGAAACATAAACATAGAAAAAGCAGATGACTCAATGATGATCCCTGTGGAACCCCACAAGGGAGTAAAAAGGAACCAGAAGAAAAATTCTCCAACATAACTGAATGGTTTCTGTTAGTCAGGAATGATTGGAGTAGAGCCAATGCTTTGTCGGCGATGCCCAGTTTATTGAGACGGTTGACAAGAGTGACATGGTCAACCGTATCAAAGGCCGCCGACAAATCCAAAAGGATAAGTGCTGCAGAGCCCCCTTTATCCAGGATGGTTCTTAGCTCATCTGTTGTTTTAATTAGAGCGAAGGATCCAACAGATGATTATCCGGAATAAACTTTGATAGTTGTATGTTTATCAGTTTTTCCACCAGTTTGGCCGGAAAAGGTAACCTGGAGATGGGACGGTAATTGGCTGGGTTATCCAGTTCTAAGTTTGTCTTCTTTAAGAGCGGTAGGATGGAAGCCTAAGATCAGGAAAGATACCTGTGCTTAACATCCCATTAAAGATGTCTGTTAAAGGTGTTGCAATGAACTGGAATTTGTTTGAATACCGAAGGGGTACCACTTGACTTCCTTTGACCTGCCCTCTGAGGATGTTGATGTCATCTTGGCATTGAGGCATCACCCCACAAAGCCAATGTGTGCCAGACGTTGGGACAAAATTGGGAATTGGTGTGAGAACTGGCAAGTTGACCATTTATAGGCCAAGTTGTCTGAAGTTTGGTGTTTGTGCTGTCCCTAGCACAGAAAGGAATTGCTTTGAGCATGATTGAAGGCTACTTATAAGCTCTTTTGGCTTTTTAGAAGTTGCCTGATCCGCCTGTGTTGCTCAAATCACATATTGTGATGAGTTTTGAAAAGTAAACCGTGGTTTCCACCAAAACCCTTTATGATTCTTCAGTGGAACTTGAACATAGTCCTCACTTTCTTGATGTGCACCTCTTTTGAGCCGCTGCACATTTGTCTTTTGAGATCTGATATTGAACAGTCTTTTTTTTATTACCATAACATATGGTAGAAGAGTGCGCGAACATCAAGCTCTGTCGGTCCACCTTGTAGATAAATTGGTTTCAAGGACCCGAGCTTGATTTCTACATAAAGTGGCTACTATATGGTAGAAGAGTGCGTGAACATCAAGCTCTGTCGGTCCACCTTGTAGATAAATTGGTTTCAAGGACCCGAGCTTGATTTCTACATAAAGTGGCTACTATTTCATGTCAGGCAGGCAGTCATCCTACAGGCATTCTTTTCTTCACCTCTTTCCTCCAAGAAGGAAGAGACTTCATTGCTTAGATCTCCAAAAAGCATTCCGCTTCTATATCAATCGCACCAAGCAATATTGAATGGACGATCAGCTTTTTGTAGGGTTTTCCGAAACAAAGCAGGGCAAATCAGCACAAAAACAGACCATCTCTTGATAGATTGTCTGCATAAAGATCTGCTACAAATTGATTGAAAAACAGCCCCCAGAATACTTGCAGGCTTTACCCCTCCAGGGCCAAAGCTTTTACAGGACCTTTTCGTCTTAGCCAGCTCACAGACCTTTAATCTTGAGTTACTGCTCTGATATCTATTCACAACGCACAGAATCTGCTGTTAGAAGTACCCATCAGAATAGCAAGTTCTGTATTGTTAGAAGTTGGGTCTAAAGTAGGCAGAGGTTTGTACCCTGACCACAAACCTAGTTAGGGTAAGTCAGATACATAACCTACAAATCTCTACTCCTCAAACTCCAGACCATCCAGAACGCCGCAGCCAGACCCGTCCTCGGCATCCTATGACAAGACCACATCACCCACTGGCTCCCCGTCAGAGTGATTTTCAAGCTGCTCACACACGCCTACAGATTTCTTCATAACACCAGTCCCCAACACCTCAATGAAAGAATCTCCTACGCACCCAAGAGAAACCTCTGCTCCGCAGACCTTGCCTTGGCTGAAATCCCTTGCATCCGCAGAGCCATAACGGGGGGAAAAAAGGGCCTTCTCCTACATTGCGGCCAAGACCTGGAAAGAACTCCCCCCTCAGCATCAATCAAACCCCCACAATTCAAACATTCAGGTAGAGCCTCAAGACCTGGCTCTTCGGATGAGACCGAGTTGCTCGAAAACCCTCTCCCTGCAGCGCCTTGAGACTCTCATGCTTGAGCAGTGCGCTTTACAAATCCCTGATTGATTGAACCTAAATTAGCCTGTGTTCACCCTCTTGTAGCTTGGCACAGAGCAGTCGGGCATAACTTGTGTAAACTATTTTTGCACACTTTAATTACAGTCACACAGTGAAAACTCCACAAAAAGTCTCCACACCAGTTTAGGAAAATAGAGAATATTTAGAAGTCACAAGTGGTCAAAAGTTACTTTGAGGTAGTGAGGGACAGGTACAAATCCAGAGATCGGGCCAACCGTGATGGAGGATAAGCCGGCTACAGAACCCACGCAGGGTCCACTGAAAAAGTACCTTGTATGGAGCAAAGCGTCTACGTCAAAGGCATGCTGTGACGGTCTTCTCCATGCAGTTGGGTCAATGCGTCAGTCGAACCCCACAGGCTGTCGGAGAATCGGCGCTGCATTGTCATAGAACCTTGCAGTTCGGGCTTTTGTCGTTGAATCAGCTCTTTGTCAGAGGCTACTGTGTCAGTTTAGATCAGTGCAAAAAGGCCACTGCGTCTGTTTTTGAAAAAAACAGCTGTGGAACTCACTTCTGAGGCCCAGGACTGGAGGGGCCAACTCGGGCAAGGGTCGGACTTGCGGATGGTAGAGTCCAGCAGCACCAAAAGAGTTGCAAGAAGTCTTTTGTTTCCCTCAGACATTGGAAAACAGGCCAGAAAGCCCTTGGAGAACCTTGGGTTCGAGGCTGTAGAGAGCAGATCAAGTCCCTCTCATTCCTCGGCAAAAAGCAGGCAGCAGCTCAACACAGCAGAGCAGATAGCAAAGTGTAAACCCTGCCCGCAGCAGGCCAACACAGCAATGCAGTCAGCAAAGTGGCAGTCCCTTATGCAGCACAGCAACCAGAATGTCTTTGATTCCCGTAGAATTATTATTTGGTGGTGTTGGGGTCTAGTACTTATCCCCAAATGTGCCTTTGATGTTGGGGAGACAACAAAGAGGCCTTTGAAGATCACAGGGAACCTACCTGGCTCCTGACACACTACAGGTGGGTATGATCTTTGGGGGGGGGGGGCAGGCACAGCCCTATTCACATGCAAGTGTCAGCTCTTCCCTCCCAATCTACCTCAGGAAGGCCCATCAGCATGGTGATGGGCCATCAGGATGTAAATGACACATCCCAGGTCCATTTGTGTGGCTGTCTAGAGGGAATGCACAAAGCCCAGCTCACCCAACCAAGACGTGTATTCAGAGACCGGTAGAAGCAGGGACAGGTTGAAGTAAGAAAATGCCAACTTTCTAAAAGTGGCATTATCCGATTTACAATTTAAAGTCCGACTTCACCATAAGTTGTGATCTTAAATTGTGAGTGTTAGTCCAGAGGCACCAAACTCTTAATTTCTATCTTCCCTAAAATTGAAAATGATACTAATGATGTGTAAGGCAATCCTAATGTTAACCTATGGGAGAGATAGGCCTTGCAGTAGTGAAAAACTAATTCAAATGTATTCACTACCTGGACATGTAATACTTAACAGTACATCTGCTTTTTAAATACACTGCACCATGCCCATTGGGCTGCCTAGGGTCTACCTTGGGGATGACTAACGTGCTATAACAAGCATTGACACAGCCAATAGGTCTCGCCTTAGGGACCTTATAAGTGTTTAGCCAGAGCTATTGGCTTTCGCAATGTTTTTAAGGTATGTTGTAGAGCAGTGTGGCAATTGAGCTCCGTTCTGCAAACTTGGTGTCTAAATTCTGCTTCGTGCAGTGACATGGGGCAGTGGCATGGTGTGGAATTTAGTGGTGCGTTGTTATATGGTGTGTGTTGGTAGGATGCATGTGAGTAGTGTGTGTTACTGGGGTGCATGTGGGTGCTACATGCATCTTTACAAAAAAAAAACAATTGTAATTAGATTAATTATGCTGGTCTGCAAACTGTTAAAAGGCAACCATAGGGGGGAGGAGCCTAGCGCGCAACCAAGATGGACGCGTAGGCTTGTGGCTCCCGAGGGCCTCCGCAACCTCCCACGTCTATCCTGTCATAATCCTGATTTTCTCGACGGGCTTTTGTTTATGATCTTGCGCTAAGGTGCCACTCGTTTTCCGAATCGAAATTGGACTCCGGGAACCGGTTTTTTGGCGATCTGAAGTTTGCGGCCTTCTCCGGCCTTGGTCCCGGACTCGGGTTGGTGAGGTGCCCGGCTGCGAAGTGAACAGCGGCATGCCAGGCTGGGCCTGCCCCGGACCCCGCACTTTCACTTTCGGTTTCGAGTTGGTCTACTGACACTGATGAGGAGACATTGGGAGAGCTGCGCCGAGTACGGAGTGCAAAGCCTAGTCTTGACCTGTAAACGGGCCTTCTTCAGCTAGCGGCCCGGATCTCCTAGCCTTCCTCCGGGTGCTGGAGGGTGCTGACCTTACTGATCGCTGACGATGACGACAAGAGTGGATGGTGACAAACTGAAACCCAAATCTACCCGGAGGGGAGCCTATTCCCAGGCCAGCAATATGGACCGCTATGCGCAGCCAAAGGGATCCCCTAGTGGATCACGTAAATCGCCTGAGCCGCCCAAGGAGGCCTCGGGCGCATCACCTGAATTGACTCTGCTGGATGTCATGGGGGCCATTGAGGAGATGAAGGTGACTGTGAACCAACAACTGGATACTCTGGCCAACAAATTGGACTCGGTGCTGATTGAGGTCACCTTGGTCAGAGCGGACCTGTCGAAAACCAATGACCGGGTCGACTCGTTGGCCCAAGCGTCGTCGAGCCTAACGGTAGATGTGGCCGCTTTGCAGACGACGGTGCGGAGGCTACAGCTCACTAGTGACCTGACTGAGCGTCGCCTCGAGGACTCTGAAGGCAGGGCCAGGCGGAACAACGTCCGCATTATCGGCGTGCCTGAACGATCGGAGGAGTCTGCTGTGGATCTCTTTGTGGAGGATCTAGTGGTGACTCATCTAGCACCCAAAGGGCTGAGCAAGTTCTTCGCTGTTGAACGGGCCCACAGGTTTCCAGGGGGTGCGCCTAATGTGGGGGCCCCCCCGCGGCCGATCATTGCCCGACTTTTTAATTTTCGGGATAGAGACGCTATCCTGCAGGCGTCGAGGGTGGCTGGGCCATTACGATTTGAGAACTCTAATGTTAGCTTTTACCCAGACTTTACGCAAGCGGTTCAAAAGCAACGGATGGGTTTCTCGGCCATCAAACGGCGCTTGAGAGACATGGACTTCAAGTATGCGATGCTATTCCCGGCTAGGCTGCGGGTCGAGCTAGATGGTCGCTCACACTTCTTCGACCGGCCGGAGGCGGTGGGAGAGTGGCTGGATGCCCTGCCCAAGAGTCGGGAGCCGGAGGGTCGGATGGCGGAGAGGGTCTGACGGAGTAGGAATGGAATAGTGATTTTTGCGCTGGACTGCACTGGTAACGTTTTGCACCTGTGGCTGCACTGGACTCCAGTTTGTGACACTTTGCCCCGTGGTGTTTGGAGGTTGCGTGGGGCTTGCTGGGGCCCTTTCCTCCTTCAGGGGGTTCTTTTGTCCTTTTTGTAGTGAATTTTATATTGGGGCAACAGGCACACTGCAGGTTGGGTGGGCTGTTCGGGCTCACGCAGGGGTGCAGGGAGGGGGGAGTTTTGTTGGGGTTGATGGGGTGGGGTTGGGGGTTGTTTGTTTGTTTCACAAGGCGGGGTAATATTTCATGTTGTGCTACTATGATTGTGCTCCCCGGGAGAGGGATGTTTTTTGTTGGGAGGGATGGGGGGGTAGGGGGCTGAAACTTCTTTCCTGGAATGTGAATGGTCTGGGGGACAGGATAAAGCGGGGGGTAGTCCTGCAGTTCTTGAAACGTATTTCGCCTGACGTGTTCCTGCAGGAAACGCACCTCATAGGGAACTCTTTCCATGCCATGAACAGACGAGGGTATCGCCTTCTGGCCCATTCTGGTTTCACCTCTGGCTCGAGGGGAGTGGGCATTTTAGTCAGGACCTCTCTCCAGTTGGTGGTGGATGAGGTGCTCCACGACGACAGAGGGCGCTACACTGCGCTGGTGGGGAGGTGGGAGGGTAGGTTGATTACGCTGGTCACGGTCTATGTGCCGCCGGGCCTGCAGACGGCCACCTATGCCGATTTAGGACGCCTGCTGCTTGGGCTTCCGGGGGGGGTGTTGGTCCTGGGGGGGGACTTTAACGCTGTGGTTCCCGGAGTTGAGGATCGATACCCCCCTAGGGACCTCCCTCGGGCCCAGAACTGGCTGGGGGGCTTTCTGGATACCCTGGGACTGATAGATTGCTGGCGGTTGAAACACCCTGGACAGGCGCAGTATACCTTCCATTCCGGGGCCCATGGTAGTCTTTCGAGGCTTGACTATATGCTAGTGCCTGCGGCCCAAGCTGGGATGATCGGGGAGGTGCGACATTTGGCACGCGGTATATCAGATCACTCCCCCCTCTTGTTACATCTAGATATCGCCATGGGGGCGGAGGGGAGGGTGGCGCCGATCAACCCCTGGTACCTACGAAACCCCATGATTCGTGCAGACCTGGTTAAGTCTCTGGAACACTACTTTAATGACAACGTGGGGTCGGTGTCTTCCGCCATCTCCCTTTGGGAGGCCTTTAAGACGGTGCTCCGGGGCCAGGCCCTATCTCTCATTTCCTACACCAAAAAATGCGCTGCGCAGGAGGTTGTTCGGCTAGAAGATGAGATCACTGAGTTGGAGAGTGATTTGGAGCAAGGTGTTACGGATGATAGATTGCATGTGTAGGAGCTTAAGCAGGCCGACTATAAGGCGCTGGTTACTGAATCTGCTAGGAGTATGAGCAGGGAGCAACAGGGGCGTTTGTATGATATGGGTGATAAGGCCGGGAAGTTGATTGCCTGGTTGAATAAGGAGAGAGCGAGTCGAGTGGTACCGGAGGTTGAGAGGGTGGACGGTGTGTGTGTGTGACGGACCCCGGTGATATAGTTGATTGCTTCGCGGAGTATTTTCACGGGGTCTACTCTCCGGTCTCAGAGCGCTCGGAGGAAGACTCTCGACTGCTGCTTCGAGACATTACTCTGCCTTCCCTATCTGATGGGGATAAAGTATTGATGGATGCGGCCCTGTCGCCAGATGAGATTGCTTTGGCCATTCGCTCTATTGCCTCTGGTAAGGCCATGGGTCCTAACGGACTTCCCATCGAATTATACAAGTTGCGCCCAGATGTGATTGCGCCTTATCTCCGAGACATGTTCCTTGAGGCTAAGGCGGCGGGCTCCCTCCCCCCTGACCAACGTCTTGCTACTATTGTGGTTATCCATAAGGAGGGGAAGCCGCGGGATCGGTGTACTTCTTACAGGCCCATCTCCTTGTTAAACGCGGAGCCCAAAATCCTCGCCAAGGTACTGGCCAATCGTCTGATCCGGGTTGTGGGCGACCTGATTCATCAGGATCAATCCGGCTTTATACCCCATCGCAATACCGCTTTGAACCTGCGGCGATTGCATGGCGTCCTTGCTCGCGCTCTATTCATTCGTGAGCCGGCCATTTTGGCGTCCTTGGACGCTACCATGGCGTTTGATACTTTGGAATGGCCGTACATCTGGGCAGCATTGGCGAAGTTTGGTTTTGGCCCGGGTTTTATCGGTTGGGTGAAATTGCTTTATGACAATCCACTGGCACAGGTGGTGGTCAACGGACGTGTCTCGGCTCCCTTTGCTTTGGGTAGGGGCACCCGACAGGGATGTCCACTGTCGCCTCTTCTTTTTGCGCTTTGTCTGGAGCCCCTTGCGGAGTGGTTGCGGTGGGAACCCTCGATGCGTGGCCTTAGATGGACGCCGGAATACGAGGATCGGGTCTCCCTATACGCGGACGATATCCTTTTGTATCTTGCATCACCGCGCAAATCGCTCATTGTGTTGGTGGATGTTTTGAGCTCCTTTGGTCGCAATTCCGGATTGGTCATCAACTGGGCTAAGTCCTGTGTATACGTTCTTTCCGGGGAGGCCCCCCCCCTTCCGCGGGGGTGCCCTATCCAGATTGCGCCGTCGGGATTTACGTATTTGGGAATTTTTATAACACTGGACCCGGTGGCCCGCTACGAACGGAATCTCCTCCCCCCCCCCCCCCCCCCCTTCAGCGCCTAAGGGCGGATGTGGCGGGTTGGCGGCGGTTGCCGCTCTCGCCACTTGGCCGGGCAGCACTGTTCAAAATGATGTCGCTGCCACGCTTTTTGTACGCCCTGCAGAACACCATGGACGTAGTGCCGGCCCGTTATTTTCGGGAGGTGGAGTGTCTCCAGCGTCGATTGTTTTGGGATGGGCAGCCGCGGATTGCTCTTGCCAAACTAACTCTACCGTGGTATGATGGGGGGGTCGCCCTCCCTGACATTAAGCGATACTACTGGGCCTCCCAGTTGGCGGCCGTCAATCACGGGATGTATGGCCCTGCTTTGAATCCGGCCTTTGAGATGGACAAATTGCTATTGCCGGGCGGAGACTATAATCGAGCGCTATACTCGGGGTCCCTTGATGCGCGGTTGACGGGCCCGACGCGGGTGGCGGTACAGGTGTGGCATGCAGCAAATGCGGCGATGGGGTGGAGGGATCGTTTGACTCGGGCTACGCCATTGTATGCGTCCCAGCGTTTGGGTTATCTGTATACTACAAAAGGCTTTGATAAGTGGGATACGATTGGTATCAGCACGGTAGGGGATCTCTGGACGAAAGGGAAATTTAAGACGTTCGACATGCTGAAAACTGAATACCAGTTGAATGATAGGGAATACTATCGGTATGCTCAGGTCCATCATGCCTTGTGTTCCGTGTTTTCGGACGTGGCGGCTATTCCGGAGCATTCCCCGTTGGAGGACAGGATATTGGACGGCTATGTGCCGGATAGCACCATTTCGCTGATTTATAAGAAGCTTATTAATGATCGGATGGGTTTGCTGGATTCATTGCGGGAGACATGGATTGCCGACGGTTTAGAACTGGATGACTAGGATTGGGTGTCGGCGGTGGCCTCCCCGAAAGAGGTGGCTATCCCGGCCCGGTTGCGGTTCGTCCAGCTTAAAATACTCCATAGAGTGTACGTCACGGGGCCTGCTCTGATGCGTATGGGGTATTCAGTGGATGGTTTGTGTAAGCGAGGCTGTGGACTCCTGGGGAGTTTCCTCCATATCCTGTGGGAGTGTCCGGAGGTGACTCGGTTTTGGTGCAGAGTGCATGCGGTGTTAGAAGAAGTCACGCATGTTGCCTTGTTGCCGGAGGCACGAAGATGTTTGCTGAATGTCTGGGAGCCGACTGATTACAATGTGACGCAGACGCAATGGGTGACTCTGGGCTATATGGTAGCGAAGCATGACATTGCACAATTGTGGGGCTCCCAGAGGCCACCCACGGTCTCCGAGTGGAAAGAACACATGGACTGGTGTATGTTCAGAGAGAAAACGGTGTATGTGGCGAGAGGCAAGCCTGGGAAGTGGATTAAGGTGTGGGGTCCCTGGAACTCCTATCGTGGAGGTATATGCGCCCCGCCTCAGATATGTGAGATAGATGCCGCTCTGTCTCCCTAGCCCGCGCATTCCTGTATGCTCCTGCGACACGCGAATTTGGTTTCTTCGGCCTTGCCCCCCCCCCCCCCCCCCCCCCTCTGTCTACCCGGGTTGGATTACTCCCTCGATACGAGGGGCACATGCTACTGCTATTAATTTCCTCTGCCTTGTGTGTTTGCTGTTTTTCGTTTCCTAAAAATATGAAACCTTTCTTGTTTGTTTATGGACTGCGGTTGCGGCCGACTGCTATGATTAACTCTCCAGTGACCCCCTTTTTTGTTGCTTCATCGATGTGAATGTTCAGCTGTGCCTAGGGTTACACTGCATTTTAGCGGCCGGCCTGTTGGTTGTAGGCCCATACTTGTATTTCTCTGAAATTGTAATAAAGGTTTAAAAAAAAAAAAAAAAAAAAAAAGGCAACCAGAGAAAATGTAATATACATCTCCCCAGGGACAGAACTGGGAGCAGAGGTGTAATTTAACTACATTAAATTAGGATACAAGTACTTTGGCACTAGTGTGAGTGACAGAGCGAGCATCACCACAGTACAGGCCAGCTCAGTCATCACCACTCCGGTCATACTATGCACTTTACATGCAGCTGATGTCTTTGATAATAGTTTGCAGGTCGGTGTGTAGATTAGGATTGAGATGTATGAATTGCAAGTAAGAAAAGCATCTCTGTGACAAAAGCAGTAACCTCCTGAGCTAGACACATAAAATACTGTTCTTTGATATCCATAATGCATGTTCGTTGTAGCAGGCATGTTAACCCTCTGATATCGCTGTAGCAGGAACATGATACATTTTTTTTAACAGATTTTTATTGATTTATTGACAGAGGAACAATCTCATGGACAATGCAAAGAAGCAGTTAGGAAGACAAAATACATTGCAAATACAGTCATCAGTATTCCTAAAGTCCTCACAGATCCAGCCGCAACCGGGTTCCCAACAAAAGGCCCCTGTGAGTGATCAACTGACCCCCCTCCCTCCCGGTGGCCAGTACAGCACTCAGGTCATCAATTCTCTGCATCCAATACAGCCCAACAGTGAGATTCAAGTAAGAACTCCTAAATCCCACCCCTGCCCCCAGTCCTCAAACACCCCAACGCAAACCCCCCACCCCTACAACCCTCCACAGGCATGCCGTTGATTCAATGAGAGACACATTTGGTCACCTAAACCCCCCGCAAACCACGCCAGGAAACCTGCCGCATAGACTGCATCCTAATGAGGTCCAGGACCACTAGAGGGATTTGTTGCCAAGTCGACTCCGGACTCATCCCGTTCTACCTCCGTCAAGTGCCCACTGTTTCATTCAGCCTCACTTAGCCTGCGCCCCCTCTGGCACTCAGTCGCCATCTTTAATTGGGTGCATAAGTAGTTCCACGAGAGCCACCCACGCCCGAGCCATTGATTTCTCACTCTCAGTGCGCGTAGCCTGCAGTTCCCTTCACTCTCTGCCCACTTCTCAAACTCCCTGCGCCAGCGCATAGGAGCAGGTCTGCTGCACGCCTTCCAATGGGTAGTAAGTTCTCTTTTTGCTAAGACCAGCCCCAAATCAATGAACTTGCTGGTTACCTTGGTCTTAGCAGTGTGTGGAAACCAATGGAGAAAACAAACCCCTGGCGTCATGGCTATCTCCCTCTCCGTCACAGTTGTCAAGGTAGTCGTCACCACTCGCCAGTAGTCCTTCAACTGTGGGCAGTCCTAAAACATGTGTAGAAACCCCGCACCCCTCTAGAGCACACCGAGGGCATGCGGTCGACGCCCCAAAATAGTCGTCGATCTTGCCGGGAGTTAAGTACGCCCTATGTAACACATAGTATAGGATCAGCTGAAAGTGCGCATTGCGAGTGCTTTTCCATGCTCTCTCAACAACCTCCCCACATGGTTTCTCCGCAATGGGTATCTCCAAATCCACTTCCCATTTAAGGCATAGCGCTGTCAGCGGTTGCCGCAAGTCCTGGGTAATCCTCCTGTTAAGACAAGTCACCGCTTTAAAAGTTCCCGCTGCCATCACTATGTATTGACAAGCGAGAGACAGATTAGGCTCCACCATCCCTCCCGCCAGTGCCTTCTAATAGCCGCCGTAAGGACCGCATGAAATGTAAAGTCCCTCCTCGAGAGATCATGACGCTCCATGAGGTCATTGAAAGGATGGAGGTTTCCATCCTCGTTGAGATCCCAGATTGCGATGACCCCTGCCTCCTCCCAGGTTCGCAGCTTGCTCCAGTCCCCTTCATGGGGTAGCACCTCGCACATCCCCAGCGGAATCTCGGGTGTATACGGGACTCAGACAAGCGCCCACCTGGTCAGTCGCGTCCAGCACTGTCACACCACACGCAAATCCAGCGGCATTTCTCTATCTCTCAGCGGCGCCCGCAACAGTACACAGGACAACAGGCACCATAGCAGGAACATGATTAATCACCACTTTATCTTTCACTTACCCTCGGATTCATACAGTGCTGGGTAAATCATTTCTGCTGCTCAACCTGGTCGCTGTAGCTGAGGTCTGTGGGGTCACTCACGGCAGACAGGTGATCTGACAGTGTTGTGATGTGCTAGGGGCAAGACTGGCCCATCTGCAGCTGTAGATTGCAATAAGGGCGAGATGTCATGGTGTGGAGCGTTTTAGGGAAGGGGAGCAGTGTGGAGGAGGTCATGGAATTTACTTAATGTATTAATTCTGCAGGCGGCTGAAGCAATTCTTGGTTGTGACAGGAATTTAAAATTAAAACATCCTGCTGCCACTCAGCCTTCACTGACCAGAAGCCTCTCGGTGACAGTGCTTACACGGTAGGGCTGGAGGACAGGAGCGCCATCCTGTAGGGTGCAGTTCTGTCTCACCTGAGCTGTAAACTGCTTGTGTCAGCCATTACCTGTACCTCTGGTGCCATGATTAAGGTGGCAGCAAAACTCTGCTACGCACGCACTGGGCCCAGCAGACAACTAATTAGTATCACTAGTGTTAGCAAGCTCCGACCGACCAATTGAACACAGGCACTGAGATGATAGAGGCAGAAGACAGTGCTCATTTCTAATCCTTACGGTGTTTTGCTTTATCACTTTTGGTTAATCAGACTGCGCTAAGAATGTCTTTACAACATGCCCCTGTGCAGTATACAGTATAGCCATACTTCACACAGTCACACTTGCTCACTCCCTGCAGCTGGTAGCCTATCCTGCATCCTTGTCAAGGCTTCTAGCTAAAGTTCTCTAACAAGTGGCCTGGCGCCCACTGACCGCAGGTAGCTGTTGAGCACGTGACGCCTCTAAAAGGGAATTATTTAACACACACGTCACTGCTGCGGTGCAAGCGCTAGTGACTCATAGCTGCCAAGGTTTCCGATTGCCATATGTGGCATTTTCCTAATTTCAGTGTAAATTGTGTGATATTTCAATGACTATGAGTAAAGCTAACAAAATCAAGCAATTAAGATGAGGGAAACATAAAAAATCATTAGCAATAACACCCATGCGAGAACCGAGAAGTGGTTTTCAAGCAGGGCCGATCGGCACGGTAGTGGCTCACCCCAGGACACAAAATGGAATTAGTGCGTCTGCACAACACTAAAAACTAAGTAGTACATTGAACAGATACTGCAGTGTGGCAGTTCAGAATACGTGTGATCATGAACGTGTGGCGCACTATGTAGTGTAGAAGTATATTTTTATTAGGCTGCAGGCAGCATTATCAACTTTCAGATTATACCTCACTCCAGGCTAGGCAGCAAGAGCAGCAATTCCGTGGCCAGCCTCCGCTTACGGTTGACTTGGAGTTCCAGCCAGCCCAACTTTGTAACTGGTGTATAGTTTCAGGTGCGAGTCGTGGCCCGAGTTAAAAACAAAAAAAAAAGCCGCACAAGATTGCACCTCTCAGCAGAAGTAGTTTGTAAATCCATGACTTATAAGTCTAAATTTAACAGAGCCGTGCTCCAAAACTCCTGATACACACATGCAGGAATGGACAAAGGACAAAAGAAATGCGTGGAGCCGCAATACTTAGATGAAGCTGAAGCAGCTGCCGAACTGATTATAATTAAAAGTTTACCTGTGGGAGCTGGCCTCCTGAAGCAGCCACCATGGTTAGAATTGATTGCGGTGCCGTGCTGATGGAGGGAATTGCACGAACAGCTGTTCACAACAAGGAATCGAAAAAGAAGTGCAACTACGTGATCAAATAAAACAGAAGGGCAATACTATACTTAGCAGGGCCAGTCACCAGTGGCGGGAACCACCCACCGAAAGGTGGGGCAAACGTGAAAATTAGCCAGTAAAAGGAAGGAAATGTCTAAAAGCACACAATGAAGCCAACGGGAAGCCTGGTGCATTATCAAACCCCCTATAGGAGATATTCCATGTCTTGCAGAGCAGCGCAGGCGTGCTGACTCCAGACTCCACCTAAAAAGGAAGGTTTAGGTCTAGCAAGTAGGTTAACTTGCCAGGTCGAAATAGCAGTTTAAAATTGCACATACAGGCTCTGCATGGCCAGGCATGAGCCATGTTTAAGGGCTACTGAAGTGGGTGGCACAATCAATGCTGCAGGTCCACTTGAGCACTAGTTAGCAGTGTTTAATTGCCCAGAGTCCTAAGCCAGCAGAACTGGAGGTGAGAAGGCAAAAAGTCAGGGAAAACAATGCCAAGGATGTCTGGTCTAACATGTACCTACAGTATTGAACCCTCTAGGGCATACTCTAACCGCAGATGCCTCACCGGCCCTCCCACCTCCCCGTTCTATTAACTGGACTCTTTTCCAGCTAAATGGCTCTTGTTTAGAGATCTGCCTACTGGTCATACCATTCTGTTGATGGGCCTGAAGGCCAAAAGGTGGGTATCTGCAGTTAGGTAGAGTTATCCACCACAAAGAACATTACCAAAAGGAAGTAACTTACTTGTTTTAAACTGGGTTGGTTGCTCTTATATAGTCATGTGAACTTAAATTTATTGCCTCCTTCCAGCAGAACTGTGGTTCAGCTTTTGAGATATACGGACCGACATATGGGGTGGCAGGGCCGCCTGACGAGCACAACTCCGCTGTGGCATGGCACATACTTACACCCTGTCGCAGCGTTAGAGGATTTCCGTTAGTGGGATTTGCTGGGTATATCTACCCTAGGTGACATCATGTGGGGCACTACCCTTAAATCATTTCAACAACTGCAGACTGACTTTCAATTGAATATGGCACAATTCTATAAATACCTCCAGTTGAGACACGTACTCGCCCTCCTTCTCCACTCACTCGACACTCTGCCCGAATTTCAACCCCTTGAAGGCCGCCTGCTAACGGGGGACCTAGGGTCACATAAGATACGTCGGTTTGTTAAATGGTAGCGGCAGTTTCAGTCGATAACCTTTCAAGTATTGCCCGGCGGTAATCGCCTCTTATACCATTCGATGATTAACCAACAAAAGAGGCAGGCGCCGGAGACTGGAAGGCAGGAAACAAAGTTTTATTCCGTCGGAGCAGAACACGTCAGATCGGACAGCAAGGTATCGTCTCGAGGTGCTCTAACCTGGCCTCTTATACACAGGTTTATTGCTTTATTACATGTGATACATTCTTGTTGAGACTTTGATGTATGGAAAGAAATCCTTGGAATCCCCACTTCAAGCTGTTCCCACACATATCTACAGTAGAAGTCCCCACCCCACCCACAGTAGGAGATAGCTATCACACAGCTGGACATTCCGCCAATTCCTGGGGGGGGGTGCGACTGGTCGGGTCTCAGGGGGTGGGGTGTTGATCTTCTGTAATCCCTTTGATGTGGGGTGTTTCCCTTACAGTAGGGGCAATAAACTGCATCCGCAGGGTTAGGTGATGGCCTGGGATCGGTTCGGACAATCAGGCGCAGAGGAAGGGGGTTATCAAAAGGATGCATGGCCATGTATGGGATGAAAGGAGGTGTTGGTCAGGCACGGGATGTGGTTCCATGGCAGGGTCACGCAGAAGGAGAGGGTTTATGGCCCATGTATGAGAGAGCGGGGGTGGCCGGCGCGCGGGGGGATGTTCGAAGCGCCAGAGGGACGCGCTGGCGATCGGCAATGAGCGCTGAGAGGGGCCATGGTGTCTAAAATAGCCGCCGTGCGTTTCTGCGTGCGGCGCTGGAGAGAGACAAGATGGCGCAGATAATGTTCAGTTACGAACTACATTTCCACAGGTTATACCAGACACTGACCACCCATGCCCACACCACACTACATAAGACGAGGGCGGCATGGTACGTGGATTTGCCTGGCCTGACTGACGATGACTGGACGAATATACTCCACTTGATCCCGTTTATGGCATATGGGGGTCATCCAGTCCCCAGTGTGTCTTCGTTGTGAGAAGGAGAAGGGAACCTACATACACACTGTCTGGAGCTGTAGCATGCTGCAGCCATTCTGGCATACGGTAGCATCCTGCTTGGGCCAGATCCTCTCGTAGGACCTCCCTTTCGACCTGCGATTATTTCTACTACATAGCACCGACTGGATAGGCAGCAACAGATACAAGCAACACCTGCTCTTCTTAGCCCTTACCCTCGCTAAGCGGGATATTTCCCAGCAGTGGAAGGAAATGTCCCCTCCAACAATTGGTGGATGGAAGAAGGCCCTTGGTAGATGCATGGGAGCGGAGATTGCTGTCTTGCAGGCTCGGGTTGTCCTCAAACACAGGAAAATATGGTCCCAATGGGCAGTTTATCGGGGAATAGACCTACCTTCATTACCGTCCACAGACCCTGCATAGGATTGTCCTCCCATGCAAGTTTGGTCCCTGAACAGCCAAGACAACATAATGTTATCGTCTGTACTCGCATACATCCCGACCTAAAAAGTATTGTGGGGTTTAAGATGACCGTTACAACATCAACTGTCATGAGCTCGTCATGAGCACAGCTCCACTGTGCCTCATGACGAGCTGGGCTCGTCATAAGCATGGAAGGGGTTAATAACAGTATTGCGTATGTCTGAAAATGTATATACAAATGCATATATAACTGTTTTTGACGGTTTCTGATATATGTGAATGCTAGTGTATCTGAAAGATTTATCTCACTCATTGTATGGTAGGTTTTAAATGATTATTAGAAATGTTTCTGGTAAATGTCTATATCATTGGGAGTTTAAAGTTTCATGTCTCCCACCGTCCGCTAACGACAGTACAGTTTCATGGTGCTGCTTGCTATTCTGATTCAGGCATGTGAATCTATGAAAGATACCTCAATACTGGATAAGAAAATAAGTTCCTTACCTGTAACTACGGTTATCCAGTATTGGTATCTTTAAAAGATTCACATGCAACCCACCCTCCTCCCCGTAAAGTCAGTTCTCATTGAATTTGAGATCCTTACTTCCCACTTGTTCTTTGAAAGTCTGAGGAGAACGGATCTCTGCTGGGAGGGTGCTTACAGCTGATTTGCTGTATGCCACCATTTGGTCCTTTTTAGGTCTCGCCTGAGCCAGCGCTTTAGCGCTGCTCTGCCGAGAGCTTTAGAAAGCTGGATTTGGAAGTGCAGAGTAGTGCTTTTCAGGTCTCCAAATACAGTGCATGTGCGCCGGGCGCGCGCACCATTTGTTAGCCTGCCTGATCACTTTCGCGGCCGCTTTGATGTTCTCAGTGAGCCGCACGGCCACTGAGAACATCAAAGCGGCCGCGAAAGTGCTCACCATTTGCCACCCCCTCCCTTATCCCACTTCCTGCTTGTCTTTACACCGTTTCCTCGCCACTTATGGGTGCAGGGCACTGCCTCCAGAGCCAGTTCTCGTAATCTCTCCGTGCTTTCCCCCAACACCTCCCCCTACGGCTTCGGAAACATCTGTTCTTAATTGTTCAACATTTTACGTGCACCTTTATTTATTTATAAAGGGCGCCACTTGAACTTTAAATTTAAGGAGCAGAGCTGAGCACCGCTAAAGATAGGTGCTCGATGCATCGTTAGGAAAGACCATGGAAGCAATGAGTATACAATAAATCATGTTTTACACGTCTTGTTTATACGCATTGAAAGGACAAGCCTGCGGCTGCAGTAGCTCAAACACATTACTATTGTATACAGATAAATATAGGCGCTCGAAGCATCGCATGGAAAGACCATGGAAGCAATCATCATACAATAAATCGTATGTTTTTCACAAAATGTCAATATTCAACTGTCAGCTCTTTGAGACTGTCACCATCTGATGTAAGCAATAGTTGTGACAGCAGATGGAAAAATAACTTGGCATTTCAATGGGAGAGGCACTCTTGTTTATGTGAGGTTTTTATACAGCTCATACCTACTTGGCCTCGCAGCGCTCATCTGTGCAGAGCGTGTGGTTGGTGTTTGCCCACAGGAGGCTTTGTTTCGTCGCACCAACAGACACGTACTATATTGCCCTGCATACTGAGTATAATACGTATAAACTACAAATGTGTGAGTTTGTATACTTTAAACATATGCAAAATGACATGGGCAGCCAATACCTTACAGTATATACCGTATTTCTCTGTCATACTTATGCAGTATTCCTTTGGCAGTTTTGGAGAATTATGTTAAAAATATCAAAAACAATACACAGTTTCTCCAGAGACTGCAGATACGAGTCATTATATAGGAAAACACCATAAATAATTTGTGTTTAACATCATATGAGCATTGTGCACGCCAGCGATTGGAAGGCAACAGTAGATGTTAAACGTTATTTGTTTACGCAAAATCTGTGGAGTTTTCATGTCTATTGCTTTTTCATTGCTGTGCCAGCGTGGGCGTTCAATGAATGTAAATATAGCGCGGGGAAACGCGCGGGGGGTGCTTACTTCATTGGTACAATGTGCGCATCCCACGCGTGATAGCGGTGGACTTCACTTTGCTAGGATTACATGTCAAGAGCGTACCTGAGCCAGGATTTAAGTTTCCTGGTATAATATAAGCATCCAGCGCTTGCCGAAGCGAGCATTTAGTAACCATGTCCATGTATAACGTGAGCATAAAAGTTACTTTACTAACAATGTATAGTGTAAGAATCCAGCGAGGGCCACGGGCCCAATATACGACTTTACGAATTCTATGTAACTATCGAGCGCATGCCTGAGCTAGGACTTTACTTCCCAATTATGTTAGATTTGAGCGCCTGACCCTGCCTGGACTTTACTGACAATACCTTTTATTTGTGTTTAGAAAACCTGAAAGCGGTGCGTAAATACGCACTTTGTACTTGTAGTCCTTGCTTATGACAAGCAAGTCTGGCAGTAAATGAGGCGCAGTTACTGCCAGCCTTGCTTCTCCTAAGCAACGACTATATAGAAAAGTGCATGTTTACGACCGCTTGCAAGTTTTTAAAACACATACATAAAAGGCATTGTCATTTTCGATGCCAATAGCTCAAACTCTCACAAATGCTAGACCTGTTGCATTGCAAATGCTTGTTTTAAAAAGGACATGGGTAGGCTACTGATTAGATGGCCTGGGCCATTATAGCCATTTAAGGCACTACTGGAATATTTTACCGTGGGAATCCCATCTCGAAGACACAGATTGGTTCAGGCATGTGAATCTATGAAAGATACCAATACTGGATAACCGTAGTTACAGGTAAGTAGCCTATTTTCTTACACATACCTTGACAACTGCACCTGTGATATGTCTGTGAAAAAAAAAAAATTGAATAATTTTGGCCAAAACCACTATTTTTACTTATATTAGTATTCCTTACCATAGTATATGCCTAAATTGTGCATTGAGTTTCGTAAGCGAATCCATCTAAATTGATTGGCTCCTAATTACGTGCTATTTATTTTTCAGCAAATAAGGCGTTGCAAGATTTGACAAACATTGGTGATACCAGTAACCTGCCTACTAAAAAAAGCATTAAATTAGAAGAACAGTCGTCGCCTCTTCAAAGGCGGAGGCGTGCACCTGTAAATTATGCCGAACCAAAACTTGGCAGGTAAGTAACTTGAAGAAGAAAAAAAAAAAAGTAAAGGTTTTTGAGAAATTGAAAACCAGTTGTTTAACCTAAACAGGGTTGTTTTTCCATTATTTCTTGCCGTTTGTTATGTACTTGATTGGTAATAACTCAAAGCACTTCCCATATATACTGCAAAGGAGAATATTTGTGTTTGCTTAGAGCTGCCTCGTCGTCAACTTTGGAAAATGACAGCCAGTTGGAAGTGGAGCAGATCTAGATTTGGGCAACATTGGTGATGAGCATACAATGAGCCATTGATTTAAATCAGTTAGAATTTTCATAAGCGTGGTTCTTCAGTTATTAATGTGATTGGATTTGTTCTCCATAAATGTGTCACTTCTCAGTTCCAGGCATGATAAACAGATGTAGGGGACACTAAATTTAAATCCACAGCGGACAAGGGAAGAAACTGCGTTTTCTTATGCATAAGTTATTTCTACCAAATGATTACTCATTCCCATAGATTTGTTATATAAAGGACCAGGCTTGTCTGGAAACCAGATTGTCTTGTGTGGTGACCCAAAAATATTGCCCGCATCTAATTAGTAGGGCCCCTGCATCATGAGGACCTCAAGACGCATAAGCGTCCTGTTGGTTGTGAGTGGGTTCACCATTTGCAGGATCCAGCGTGGCTTGTCATTGATCATGTCGCATCTCTCTCATGCAACACGCACACTGCATGCTCATTTCGTGTGGTGT
This sequence comes from Triturus cristatus, assembly GCF_964204655.1. Lineage (NCBI taxonomy): Eukaryota > Metazoa > Chordata > Amphibia > Caudata > Salamandridae > Triturus > Triturus cristatus. Next base: position 774,342,921 of record NC_140584.1, on the reverse strand, counting down.
CCGATTCACAGGTTGTGACCCTCGGAGGTAAGGGTGTAACCGTAGTAGTGCCTCATTCTACCTCGTGTGGCATGGCTAAACTTGCGACTGTGTTTGACAGTAATTGCCTTGTGTGAGCAGTATCAATGCACGCCAGGCCTTATTACCAGAGAGGTACTGACTTTGCAAATCCTCATTCTGCTTAACCGGGATGTCTGGTGTAACCCATATCAACGGACACCGGACATGGTACCTCATTTCCAGGGAGACACAGGATAGCCAACTCTTCACTGTGTGTGATCCGTATTGTCTTGCGCAGCCCTTATCAATGCTTTCTGGACATTGTGCCTCATTTCCGGGGAGGTACGGAGTTTGCAATTTTTCTTTACATGTGACCGGAACTGTCTGGTGTGACTGGAAACAACATTGCTCACCGGATATTGTGCCTCCTTTCCAGGGAGGTATGGAACTTGCAATTCTTCTTTGTGTGAGACAAGAATTATCTGCTTTGACTCGTATCATCATGCTCCAGACATTGTGCCCAGATTGCCTGGGTGCTACTCTAATTGATGTGTGACTGACGGGGTGCCTCTTTCTTCCAAGAGGCTCCTCAGCTTCATTCCTGTTCATTGATTTTTTCTTTTGGGCCCTCATTAAGGCGGACAAACTGCCCTATCCTCACTTGGCCGCTGACGACATTGTGTTGCTAGGTAGTATTGCCCATGTTCGGCCTTGGGTAGTGAGAGTGATTGGCTGGGCTGAAGAAACGCTTCTGAAAGCGATTTAAGTGGATCAAGAGACTGAGTGACCCTCTTGTGCTTCGTTAAACTAGACTGGCACCAGAAGGCAGATTTTGAAACCCTTTTGAGTGACCACCTATTGCCCGGAGTCCCCTTCTGCTCTGCATTCTGTGGGTGAACTTCCGGAGTGGTGGCTAAACCCCCATTTGACGACTGCCTTCTAATTAGTCCTGCTACCTACTGACACCTTCTTCCCATGAACTCTGACTTTGGACTTGATTTGCTTAGTATCCATGGGTGAGGGCTGGTTATCTCCAATCCTAGGGCGTAGGGTAGTTGGTGTGAGTGGGAGGGTGGAGGCAAGCTTGGGCCATGGAGTCTGCAGAGTGCTATCCATTTGCCTGTCAGATATTTTTTGCACTGCATTATGGTTAGGCCTGGGCGGTGAACTCCGGTCCGCTTGCGAAGTTTTCTGTACTCTGTGCAGCTCGCAGAGTGCATAAGACTCCGCTTTGCATAGTGCAGCAAAGTTTTTGACCCCGCTTGCGAAAGGTAAGTTCCTGAGCTGCCACTCGGGTAGAATTTCTGCCTGAGCGGCAGGAAGACCAGCAGCATGAACAGCAGTTCATACTACACTCCGCCACATGCGGAACTTCGCAGAGTTATTTGTAACTTCACGGAGTTCTGCATAGAAAAACTCCAAGAACTACACCCAGACTTAATTATGGTGCTGTGTGTGTATGTGTGCGAGTGCATTCCATATGAACCTGCCTGATATCCATTGCACCATGCATTGGTTCTGAGTGAGTATGTGTGTGTGCGAGTGACTTCCTACAGACCAGCCGGGATTCATTACAACGCCCAACTGTGTTGCTTTACACGTTTATTTCTTGCAATCAGAGTACTACGTTTGACATTTGGGTTGACCTGTGCAGCCTCGGCCCACGCTGCTGCTTAAAAGTTTTGTAATTCTTTGTGTACATATTTTTGATATTGTTGTGATCTGGAGTATACCCGATGACTGTGTGGTATTGAATTATAATGATTGCCAGTGTGGGCATAGGTTTGACAACATTTCACACCACATATGGGTGCTGGGGTGTAAAGTAGGATCTTTCCCAATTGTGCATATTACTGATGTCATTCTTTTAGCACGATTGGGTCAATTTTTGCCAGTAATACTGCCAAGTCTGATTTATACCCAGAAATACATGATGTTCGTGTTGTTTTAATTGATGTGTGTGTTGAATATAAACTTTATTTGCATAAAAATAAAAAGCACCAGGCTGGCACGGTCATTGATTGACCTGGTGTGGCATTGATGAAAATGTATTTAGACATGACTGGAGCAGAAGATTTTTTTTTATTTTTTTCTGTCGTGGTAGCTCTACAGGCATTGGGAGCATATAAGTTGTACTTGTTTTTTCCTCCGTTTTATTTTTTTTAATTCTTTTTTTTTTATTCACGTTTGTGCTTTTTAGGAGAGGTCAGTTGTTGCTTAAAGTTCTCAGACAAATCCCTACTCACTTTCATAGCTGGTGTAAGTCATATGGCTCTGGGCAGTTACAAACTCTTATTCTGGCAAACCAACTGCCATGGAAGGAAAACTTGCATACAGATATGTTAAATGTAAAATACCAACACTTTGCATCCAGATATCAACGCCCTGAATTACTGGGGAATGCAGTGTCAATGAGATGGTACAGGATATTTTCTTACACTTTTCCAACAATTTCACTCATTCTTTTGGTAACTAACAAAGGCCATTTAACCAAAATAACAGTGATTCTAGAAGTGCCAAAGGTGGAACATCAAAGGTGGTACTCGCATCTGCTGCTATTTTCAAACACAAGGGTTGTCTCATTGACTGCACACCAAGATGTGTTAACAGTGGAAAGTGGAAAGATATATCACCCATATCTTCAAAGTCTGAAGCTTGGATAAATAGCTCTTGAAGTTGCAGTTTGAATACATGTCTTTGGGGAACATAGGTTGTAATGGTAATTTTACAAAATTCACCCTTTTGCTGTAGTTGAACATTATGTTTCCATAGATAATGGTTTGACAATTAGACTATCTCACTCTATTCCATCCTAAGATGGCAATCAATTCGGTTTGCACTAGCTATGACATTTCCGCATGAGCAAGCAGTTTTTCATCTTCCGACTTCCTATAAAATGAGCCAAGCCCCCGGCCTCCTTTCCTCATTTGCCCCTCGAAACTTTTGCAGCAGTGCGGGGCCCATTCATCCCCTGAGCCAGATTTCAGACTGTATGCGGAGGCTCGTCCAAAGCGGTGTTTGTGTTTTTGGATAGTCTGAAATCCTTTACCCTCAACTGCGCTACACGTTAGGGAAACCGTTCCGCTTTACATACGGCTGATATATATTTTTTTAGGTTTATTCTCAGATTGTGCTGGTCATCTAACTACATCGTTATGCATACCCTGAGCCCCACAATGAGCAGTGGCCTCATTTTTCGTCCTATGTGGTGAGTTGTAGGGCTCGACATGTGAACATTGGCAGTCCTGCTGTGTCCCACTTCCTATAACTATGCATTTCCATTCCTTCCAGCCCGCTTCAGAATGCAACTTCATCTCTCTACTGCCACAAAGATTAGAAGATCCTGTCCCTTTAATATGGCTTTTATCTTAATATCCAGGTATCTTTAGAATACACGAAACTGCCCCTCTTTTTGCGTATTACAATTTTTCCCAATGAATGCACCATAAATGGTCATGCCTTTATTTTATTCTCTATGACGGGTATATTTTATAGTTGTGAGGTCCTTAAGGCCTTTATCCAGATTCTTTATAAATACGTGCCCACCAGACTGTCCGTAAAATCTTGTGGTTTTTTTTTTTAGCTATCTACTGCCATACCAATGACCATCACTGTAGTTCCACACCATGGGTTTTCTTAGTCTTTTTTGCACTTTTTCTTGGTGGTCTCTTTGCCTGAGCGCTGGCACTAAATGCGGATCTAGGCTCTCTACTGACTGATGTATACACTCTTCGTTCTCCATCACGATAGTCTTAGTGAAGGTGCTGGTTTCTTGGCTAATGTTTACAAATAGTGTTATTTATTCAAATTTTCTGACTTTTTTTTTATTTCTTCCTCTTGGGCATTACATATTGTGTGATGTTTTTGCAGTTGATGATGAGAGATTTGTAAAGCGCAACAAATACCCTAAGATGTCTAGGCGCTGGCTTTGATAAATACTGGTCAGAGTAGAACAATGGGGTGAAATTATGCTGTAAACACACGTTTTTAGTCCCTTTCTAAATTTAAGGAGGTTGGATTCTTTCTTCAACAAGGTAGGCAAAGAGTTCCATAGGCTGGCAGTTGTAGCCGAGAAACTCTTTCCTCCCCATCTAACCTTGCTAACTCTTGGGACAATTACATTTCCCAGATCTAAGGGCTCTAGTTGGAATGTATGGCTTTAGAAATGTCTTCAGTTGTGTGGGCCCCATATTGTTAAGCGAGTTAAACGCAATACATAATGGTTTAAATAGAATCCTCTTGCCAACAGGTAACCAGTGGGGCCAGACCAGGGCTGTGGCAAATTTAGGAATGCCCAACAGTATTCTTACTGCTTCATTCTGGACCGCTCAAAGTTTATTACTGATGCGCCTCGGAGCACTGGAGATAAGAGCGTTACAATAGTCCAGTCTTGAGGAGATCAACACTGACACCACTGTCTTCCTTAAATCCAAGGGTATAGCAGGAAGGATTTTTCTCAATATTTTCATGATGAAAAAGCAAGCAGAAGTGATCGAATTGATTTGTGCCTCGAAGGACAACATGGTATCAAAAAATGACACCTAGGTTTTTAGCCTTGTGTACTTGGTTAGGTAGGGGCCTAGTTGAACCGGCCACCAATTGTCTCTCGAAAAAGATGGATTGTTCCCCAGCAGCAAGACTTTGGTCTTGGAGGAGTGCACTTTGACAGTTGTCTGTCATCCATCTTGCTATATGGCTCATACAGTCAAAGAACCTTAATGCAGTCTAGGTGGCGGAGCTACTCACCGAGACAACAATCTGAGTGTCATCCGCGTAGGATACGATGGCAAAGCCATAACTTCTTATCAGGCTAGCAAGAGGAGTAACATAGAGGTTAGATAACGGACTCAAAGAAGAGCCCTGGGGGACCCCACATGACAGCGTGAAAGGAGGTGATACAATGTTCCCCAAAGCAACTTCCTGAGATCGCTCAGACAGAAAGGAACCTAGTAGGGACAGCGCCTTACCTTTGATACCGATGGAACTTAACCGGTCCTGCAGCAGCCCATGATCAACAGTATCAAAGGCTGTTGACCGGTCCAGTAGGATCAGAGCTCCGTTCCTCCCCCACGCCCCCCCCCCCCCCCTGCGGTCTAAAATCTGTCTGAGCTCCTCCGTAGCGGTGATGAGAGCCAACTCTGTGCTGTGTTGAGCGCAAAATCCGTTGATAAAGACTGATAATTCAGTATTTATCACCCTCTGAATTACTTTTGCACTGTTAAAGTGGTAAAGGAAGAAAAGATCCGAGGGGTTGAATCTAAAAGATCCTGCGTTCAAACAGGAAAGGTTGATGGAGATTTTATGAGTTCTGCCGATGTTTGAACTGAGTCATTGTCCTGTTCTACACATTTGACTTTATGCTGAAAAAGTTCTGATAGTGAATTGCAGAAATATGGCTAATACTAATTTCAGGCACGGTTGGCAACTTTGCTAGTTTCTTTACTGTATCAAACAGGGCTTTGGGACAACTGTTTGCTGCTGTGATTTCTTAGAAAAAGTATCAAGCCTTCTCCAAGAGAATACGTTTTTTATAAGTTTGAAGAGAGGTCTTATAATCCGTTTGAGTTATTTTAGCGTCGCCACTTCTCTCAAATTTGTGACATACTTGCTTCCGGGCTCTCAAAGTGTCATTAAACCAGGATTCTGGTGTTCTTCTTGATCAATGACGCTGTTTAGGGGTTGCTAATTGTGTCAAGGCTGAGTCAAGCCAGGAGTGGTGTTGAGCGGTGGCTTGATTGGGATCAGTAGACAAGATAGATAGCGTTTTTAGCAAAGTCGAGTTTAGAGAGCTAGCCTCCACTTTCTTCCAAGGACAACTGACATAGAGTTCTCTGGGTGCTTTAGGAAGCTTTTTATGGTTCAAATCGTTTTATTGGATATGATGCAGTCCGTAACACATCCACCTACACTCACTGGCCGGCGCGTAACTTCTTATTCAAAATCGAACTTTATTATAGAGAAAGGAGAGGAACCAAAGATGAAAGGAAAGAAGGCAAGGATGAGAGTCAGAGAAACAGAGAAGAAAGAGGACAGATGTCCACCCACGGTGTACATTGAGACATGGTAGGAATCTAAGGCTGGTGGTCCCTCGGTGGAGGCGGTGGATTCGTTAGTGGCGTTGTGGGGAATCGTAGGACTCGTAGGTAGCGAGGGCAGGTAAGCTCAATGAACTCTGAGGATAAGTATGCCACGTGGTACCCCAGGTTTTATCGAATGTTGGCAATGTATGGTGGATCCACGCTGTAATCCTTTCCATTCCAACAACCTCCCATATTTTATGTAACCAATCTAACTTCGCTTGGCAGCCCGTAGTGCTAGTGATAGCCTTGCCCCTACATGACAGGAGGGGGCATGTGAGAGGATTGGGTAATCCCAGCAGGATATAGCTAGGGAATCTGGGGAGTTCTGTCTGATAAATTTCATCAATTACGGGCAGGATAGTCTACCAAAGAACCTGTATCTTGGGGCAATGCCACAGAATATGGGACATTGTACCCTCCTTCCCGCACTGGCAACAGCAGAGATCGCTGCAGCGGGACTTCCATTTAGCTACCCTCTCTGGGGTGTAATACCAATAATGGGCAATTTTCAGGAGCATTTCTTTCCCTGAGGTGCTACACGATGATGCCCGGGCTCTGTGTATAATATGAGCCCACCTACGCTGCACTGGGGATTTGGCCTGCGTTCGCGCCCGGTTAAGAAAGCCATAAATATCGAACAAAAGAAGTTTGTTGGAGGTGTGGGGGACGTACCAAACTTCAAATTTCGTGAGGAGCCGACCTGCATGCAGACCGATCTGCGGCTGAGTGATCCAGTGGCCAAGTACTGCCAGTACGCTGCCTTAGGGATCCCATAATGAGCCACCAGTCTGGGAAAATCCAGGATTCCCTGCTCATCAAAGAGATCGCCAATACGTTTATAGTTTGCCTCTTGTCATTTCAAGTAGGTGTTTCCCACGTGAGCTGGGGGGGAAGTCCGGGTTCCCAATGAAGGGGTTCAGGGGTGAGATAGCAGCTGACACGTCTTGGACTCTGTCCCACACCTACATGGTGGCCCATTAGACCGGAGAGTCATACGCACTCAGCGGCCGGTGTCGTCTGGGAGCCAAGGAATCTTCCAGATGTGGATCCCTGCCACCCCCATCCATAAAACACCAATGTTTTTCCGACTCTAGTTGGTACCATTCAAACATCCATCGCAGTTGCGCCGCTTCGTAGTATCGCCCAAAGTGGGGGACTCCCAGGCCTCTGTCGTCCTGCCGCAGGTAAGTGAGATGCTGGGCCATGCGCTGCTTTTTCCCCCCATATGAAATTGTTGTTGATGAGTTGAGCCAGTATTGTGGATGGCGGACAAAGAGGGAGCGTCTGCATGATGTAGAGCAGACGGGGCAAAACTGTCATCTTGACGTCAGCGATCTTGCCAAGCCAGGAGAGAGCATGTTTCTGCCAGTTTTTCAGGTCGCGGCGGACCTTTGTCAGGGCTGCCGTATAGTTCACCTGAGCAGTCTTCGCGGTAGTGATGTCAGTAGCAGCCCAAGAGAAGGGTAAGTGAAGCGATAGCTGGTGGCAGTCCGCCTCTGGGAGTGTGAAGCTCAAAGCCTGGGTCTTGTTCAGGTTGATTTTGAACCCTGAGGCCGCACTGAAAGCTTCCTCCTCCGCTAGCAGAGGGGGTAGAGATAGCGACAGGTGTATTAAAAAAAAAAAAAAGCAGCACGTCGTCTGCGTATAGGGAAATCTTATGTTCCCTATCGCCCATCCGGATCCTGGTGATCGTTGAGAGTTGGCAGACCCTTTCGGCGAACGGTTCCATATAGAGCATGAAAAGGAGGGCGGAAAGCGGGCACCCCTGCCACGTGCCTCTACTAATCTGGAAGGGTCAGGAGACCAACCCATTAACCCAGATGCGAGCCTGTGGATCGTGATACACGCAATTTACCCATTTCCAAAATCTGTCCCGAAGTGTCTGAGAACTTGTTGCAAATAGGTCCAGTGGACCCGATCGAATGTCTTTTCGGCATCCACTGAAAGAAGAATAGCCGGGATCTGGGTCCGTTGCGTCTTGTCCAGTAAGTGGCAGAGTCTTCGCGTTCCATCCCTGCAATTGCGGTCCGGAATAAACCCCGATTAATCGGGATCTACCACGCCCTGCATGTGGGGAGCGAGTCTGGAAGCCAAAATACTGGTGAAGATCTTCAGGTCCACGTTGAGCAAAGAAATGGGACGGTATGAGGCACATTCCCGAGGGTCCTTTCCCGACTTAGGGATAACCACCACTTCTGCCATGGACATCGAGTCGAGGGGGTGAGTTTCCCAGAGGAACTGAAGATGTTGGACAGTCGCGCCAGGAGGGGGGGGGGAGAGGTCTTGAGCAAACGTTTTATAGAAGTCATCCGGAAAGCCATCCTCCCCCCGGAGCCTTACCAACAAAGTCCCTGGATGGCCCGCAGAACTTTGGTCGGGGTGATGTCAGGGTCCAGGTTGGCTGCAACTAATTCCACGAGCGGAGTCCCCAAAGCCGCTTGGGCATATGCCATGGCCACCGTGGGGTCCAGCTTGTCGGCCGAATAGAGAATCTTATAGAAGCCATCAAATGCGGACGCTATGTCATCGGCGCGCAAAATCTCACCCCGCTCGGTGGCGCGTTCTATGACTCGACGCGGTCTCGGCCCGCAGAGCGTGAGCCAAAGGTCTCCCCGCCTTGTTCCCCCCTTCGTAGTAGCGCTGCTTAGTTCGGAGCAAGGCAAATTCGGCACATTCAAGGTCTAACGCCCACAGTTGCTTCCTCGCCTGTATAAGTAGACGCTGTGTTTGGACCACTCCCGTACGACGATGCACCCCTTTCAGCTCCTGAATTTGCTCCTCCAGTTCTTTCCTCTTAGCTTTGCGGTCTTTGTTCAGGCCCGCTGCGATCACGATTCAACGTCTGCGGAGTACCGCTTTCAGTGCGTCCCAAAGCATGTCAACCCCCACCGAACCTACCTCATTCACTTCCAGGTAGTTTTTAAATAGTGTCTCGTAGCTCAGTGATATTAACGTCAAACGTGAGTAGCTTACGGTTGAAACGCCATGTGCTCTGCTGAGGGGAGCCGCCAGGGGGATGTAACATCAAGACAACTGGGGAGTGGTCTGAAAACGCTGCCACCCCAATAGAAACCCCGTCCATAGATGCCGTGACTCTAGGAGAAGTCCAAAAGAGGTCAATGCGTGCGTACGTCTGATGAGCGGCGGAAAAGAATGTGTATTCCCTTGCTGTTGGGAAGCGATGGCGCCAGACATCAACGAGACCAGCCTCCTTCAGTCTCTGAAGCGTTGTCAGATATCGAGCCCGTTTGTCCCACTCTAAGCGTTGACCTATCCACCTCTGCCACCGGATCTAAATTAAAATCTCCACCGATAATGAGATCCTCATCAGGAGACTCCAAGATTGAGCCTATAGCTTCACATAGGAAGGCCTCCTGGTGGTCGTTGGGGCTATAGACCGAAACGATCGTGTGCACTCTCTCTTCCATGAGCACGCGCAGAGCCAGAAGTCAACCTTCGACTTCTGTGTGGAATCCCATTACTTTCCCTGAAAACGCATAGCCAAGAGAATCGCCACTCCGGCTTTCTTCCCCAGCCCCGACGAGAAATCTTGTCTGTCAAACCACTGGGATCGAAGCCGCTTCCAGTCCACCCGCACAAGGTGGGTCTCCTGAAAGAGGCAGATATCACACTTAGCATCTCTCAACAAGGCAAGAAACACGCAACGCTTTGCTGGCGAATTAAGGCCCCGCACATTGAAGCTCAAAATGGTTACTTTAAGTTGTGTCATGAGGGAGTGTGGGGGCCTCGACTGCGCATTGACTTAACCTGTCATAGGGAAGACGGCTGCGACAGGGCACCCAGGGTCCTTGTTCAGGCCCGCTGCGATCGCGATACAGCGTCCGCGGAGTACCGCTTTCAGTGCGTCCCAACGCATGTCAACCCCCACCGAACCTACATCATTCACTTCCAGGTAGTTTTTAATAGTGTCTCGTAGCTCAGTGATATTCGCGTCAAACGTGAGTAGCTTACGGTTGAAACGCCATGAGCTGTGCCGAGGGGAGCCGCCAGGGGGACGCAACGTCAAGACAACCGGGGAGTGGTCTGAGAACGCTGCCACCCCAATAGAAACCCCGTCCATAGATGCCATGACTCTAGGAGAAATCCAAAAGAGGTCAATGCGAGCGTACGTCTGATGAGCGGCGGAAAAGAATGTCTATTCCCTTGCTGTTGGGAAGCGATGGCGCCAGACATCAAGGCCAGCCTCATTCAGTCTCTGAAGCGTAGTGCGATATCGAGCCCTAAGCATTGACCTATCCACCTCTGCCACCAGGACTAAATTAAAATCCACACTACCCGCCATGGGACCCTGATATCAACAAAACCCCCACCCGTAGCAGCTCCTCACATTGTCCCCGTAAACTGACAGTGCGTATCCATGGTGTGTATGTTAGGGAAGATCCGGGAGTTTGAGTCGAGTACCCTGCGCAGCCCACGAAAGGAGGGACAGCTGAAGCCCTCCAGCCACCGTTTCCCGGTGCTTGTGCCAGGTCCTCCCACCTTCCCATGGTTGACCCTTCCTCCCCACCTCCTCCTACCATACCCAACCACCAAGGTCGATGAGTCACTCTACCTGTCGGTGAGATAGCAGCAGCTCTCGATATCTGCCAAAGGGCCGCAACCTTCTCGGGGGTGGATAAAGAAGAAAGGCGAAAAGAAAGAAAAGGAAAGGAGACAGCAAGAGAGAAGAGAACACATGGAGACATCAAAGTCATCTTCCAACTGGAACAAATCTCACCGATGTGCAGGGGTCCATGAGTCCGACGGTCGGTCGTCACCATTCTGTAGTAGGGGCTCCCCCACATCCAAGACTGCCAACTCGACACACTGAGCTTGGGCCCTTCGTTCCCGCATCAGGTCTCAGAGCCTCAACGGATCGGATCAATCACCAGCGTGGTCAGCAGAACTCTCCCGATCTTGCATCTGTTTCAGTAGAGCTTCCCGCTTCAACCGGCTCCCCTCTTCGGAGGGCTTCGCCTGGGCAGCCCTCCTAGGACCCCTTCTGCCCAGCCTCTGCATCCCTCCCGATGATGGGCCTCCCTCCGTCACGTCTGACTCCTCCTCCACGGCCGAAGCAGCCCCAATGATGGCCTTCGCTTCCTGGTGGTTATGGATACAATGCATTTCTTTGTTCCTGTCGCCATTGCACTCCAGAGTATCCACTCTATTTCCTACCTCACCGAGATCCGCCCTGAGCTGCTTTGAGGCCATTTCTTATCGCAACCCAGCAAAGTCCTCTCGCAGAGCTCCAAAGAGCTGTTCCATGAATTCTTTTGTGACGGGCTCAGCGGTGTGGCCTGCGGCCTGGCCCATTGTTCCCTCACCTGAAGGGGAGCCGTGCGGATCAGTACTAGGCCTCCCTGGCTTCTTCCCACTCAGCTTCTGGAGTAAGTCCTTAATGGAGGATTCCGTGCCCGGGATATCCTTCTTGGCGTGCTGAGTAGCCATGAGCAGCAGCTCTTGGATGGGGGCCGGTGTACTCGCAGCAGCCGCCAGGTTCCGTCTCAGGAGGGGTCGCCGACTGCCACTGAGGTTGGGTTCCCTGCCCTGTCATCCCTCCTGAAGGGCCGCTGTGGTGAGCAGTCCGGGCTACTCCTGAAGTTTGCGTACCTCACCCACCAGCTATGCGCAATCCCCGAGTTCTGGGGTGTCTGCGTGAAACTGTGGGGGGCCTGCGCGTGTTGCTTCCTCCTTTGTAGCAGGCGTGAGGACCCCACTTGGCACGATCTCCCCCCGATTCCCAATCCGAACCACTGTTGTGGGACCAGTCACGCTCGGGGTCTCCTAGCACTTCTTCACCACAGCCGGCACGTCACTCCTCTATTCCCCCAGCCAGGCCTTGCCTCCAACCCCGCCACTGGGGGCTCCCCTTCGGTCAGACGGCACCGTTGTAGTGACCAAACGGCTGGTGCACTATGTCCCAGAGGGCGGGCAGCTCTTGCCACCGAGGTCGTGTTCCCGCCACCCGGGCTGTCGCTTCTGTTGTGGGGTAAGTTACTCCGCAGCACTCCCCTGGCAACATTCACCTCGTGGCGTGCCCGGCCTGCCTGTCTCTGAGAAGGGCCCGAGACCAATCGCCCCTCCCAGGGTGGCAGAGGGTGAAGTCGGATCATCCGGCCACGTTCGGGCCCAATGAGGGATGTGCGGCCCACTCGGCAAGCCACCAGTAGCAAAGAGGTTGAAAGTCCCCCCTAGGCCTTCGATCGTGATCATGACCGAGTCCAGGCCCACCCTTCTTTGTCCCACTCACTGCAGCTGCCCAAGCTCCACTCTAAGTCTGCAATCGCGGACTCCCAGCGTGGATCAGGCGTCCACCGTCGGTGCACGGTCCTTCGTGGTCGCTTCCACGTCGCTGCAGACCTGACCCCCGTGCCAGACACCAGCCTCTATGTTGGCCTAGCCAGGAGAAGCTAGCGATGGGGCCCCGAAGCTCACTGGTCAAGTCCAGGGGTGGGATCGTCCACCTCTCCTTTCCGCTGTGGTCCCAGGGGTCCATGCTACCGGTGCAGCCCACTGCCTCTAGGCAGCGCCGTCATCCCAGGTCTCAGGAGGGCCTCCGCCCGACTCCGTGTGGGGCCACACTCCTGCCGGGTCAGGCGTCTCTCCCCCTTGCTGCCGCACCTCCTGATTACGTCTGGATTGCGCTGGCACCTACGGCAGCGCGTGTCGCTTTCCACGTGCCCCTCCTCCGACAGCAGGCTCCCCGTGACGACTTCCGCACCGTCCCAGCCTCCGGCGCCGCTCCCCAGCAATGAATCGTCACACCCGGGTCTGCAGATGCCTTTAGCAGTCCGGTTGCTCTGAGACCTCTTTACAGCTATTTCTTGGGTCCAGAGACTGCTTATTGACGCCTTTACACGGCATCTGCGAGCGGAGCCCCAAGGAACCGATGCTACTCTGCCGCCATCTTGGCCACGCCTCCCTAGGAAGCTTTTTATACAGCAATTGGATTTCAAATAGGACAGCCTTATGGTCAGTTACTTTGAGTATTACTAATAAGTGGCTTTCCTGAAGAAGGCGTTATGCCGAAACGTGCATAGACATTTGAATATGAGCCACAGAATGATTTGTCAACAGAAGCTACTAGTCTCATAGAATGAAATATTGATTGTATTACGTAACAAACTTTTGCTCTGTGTATATAGGTTCAGGGCTCTGCATATCTTGTCTTGTACTCTGCCTTTCAGTGTGTGGTCTTCAGTGAATGCTGATGCGCAAGTTGTATACATGAACTATTGTGGCTTTTCTGAAGTACTTGTTTTTTCAAACTTTCAACTTTGTTATATGTGACCTATATACATTATTGAATACTCCTAATAAAAGATGTTGTCTCACATGCTGTATCTATTTCCTTTTTGCCCTCTCAAATATGTATCTAACAAGAGAATGTAATTGTTGTAGTTGCTAAGGTTTCTGTACATTTAAGTCAATTTCCCTGCCTTAGGAGCTTGGTATGCCACCCTAGAGGTGTGGCTACTACTGGGCTACACGCCCACGGCACTGTTTCCCCCTTCTGCCAGCCTGTCTACCTACACAATAGAGCAACCCCTCCTATATGGGCTTGCTACTTGTTGTGGTGCTTTGTTTCTGAATGACTGCAGTTTGTTCAAATCAAACAAGTAACGCATCTTTTTCATTAAAGCCAAAATCTGCCTCGCTACAATTTGCTTTCCAAACAATCGGACCATAAAACAGCCCACTTTGGAACCATTGCTGAAAATAATTAATGTCAAGCTTATCCCAATGTTGGTATACGGCACAGGGGCATTTCTAGGAAAACTAGCTGCATTTTTTAACAAAGCATAGAGTACTATGTTCAGGTCCATGTTTAAGCTCCCAGATAATACTTCACCAGCCCAGATTAGGTTGAAATTCAAGCTGAACGACCAACATCTTGTAGGTTACAGTTATCTGCATTTTATATATGTATGCACATTGAGGCTTTTTCGGTTTTTAGCATGCAGCGAGACCAACATCTCTCATCACTAACTCTGTACCATAATTAACACACTTTTCTGTCAGAAAACAGCACCTTTGTATTTTACAGCAACAGGTAAAAATGTCAGGACCACCTTTATCGTTTTTCATCTTTTATTAGAGATGCTACACATGTAATTAAACGCTTTTAGTCCGCTCTAGTAATCCTGGGCCCAAATGGCTGAATGGATATAAAATCTTATGCCAAACCAGAGTTTCCACCCAGCCTCATATGCTTTTTTAACTCCTTTTTAACTATTTAATGACCAGGAATGTATAAAGTGGCATAGCTTTTCTGCTTAGTATATTTTAATGTTCTATACTTGTATGTCTTTTATATCATGTTGGCACTTTAATTGCCTAATGATTGTCTAAATAAAGCATTTTCAATTGAAATTTAACACTTTGCCTATCAGTGACATTAAATTTGATTTAACCAAATAAATCCTAATGAATGCTCTGATTCTTTTGATACTTTGAAGTACCCACCTCAGTAGTCCCAATCAGAAGTTTCAGCCTGAAACTCTGCACTTGCCAATGGGGCGCCTAGCCTCTTAAGTAAAAACGACAATTGCTAGGTTTTACTGTTCGAACATGAAAAATACACATTCTTGTTAATATGCTCCACCCTACCATCAGAGTAGATAGGCCTGGTGTAAGGGTGAATTTATGCACTTCAAAAAGGGAGGTTTAGGCTTGGCTGTTGCTTTCAATATCATATAGCTGTTTAAATTGCTCTACCTGTCTACAGTGGTAGTCTGGGAGACATGTTTTACTTTGTCATATTTGTGGTGGCACTACTAGTCCTGCAGTCTGTGTGATACTTTAACTTACAGGACCTAGGTACACCTGGTACCATATACTAGGGACTTACAAGTAAGTTATGCTATGCCAATTTGGATAAAAGCCAAACAACCATGTGCCTTTTCAAGGGTCAGAGCACATGCACTGAGTCCTGATTATCAGAGCTCGGGGCATTTCAGAGCCATTACACCAGTGCCTAGTTGTCAAAATTGAGGCAAAACAATGGGGTGAAACCTGCTAAAAAGCCTGTTTCCTCACACTTGGTAACCTCCCCACAAACAATATAGTTATATACTATTTACTGGCTAGGATGCACTTTTTCAACCACCACATACATAATCCAAAATACACTTTGAGGGTAACACTTCATAGACACAGAATCCACAGCAGGTACATGCATAGCACACAAGTCCAGGTTGCAACACTAAAGGACAGAACTTGCACAAGATGATCCATTGCCATGGGCCTTGTTGATCTTGGCCCTTTATGCAGGGCCATCCCCAAACGTTTTGCCTTCACCCTCCTGTTGTCTGAACTCGTTTCTGTTGGTCTTTAGGACTCTGAACACTTTACCGCTTCCAACCAGTGCTAAATTGCTTGCGCTCTCTCCTTAATACATGGTAAAATTGGCTTAGACCTAATTGGCATATTTAATTTACTTGCATGTCCCTAGTGAACTGGTACTACATTTACTAAAGGCTTGTAAATTAAATGCTACTAAAGGGTCTGCAGCACGGATTGTGCCCCCACTTAAATAGCCCTCTAAACATGTCTTAGGCGTGCCGTTGCAGCATGTGTGTACTGTTTTAAACTGCTATTTTGACCTGGCTAAATAAACCTTTGCCAGGCCCACGCCTTCCTTTTTAATGCATGTCATCCGTAGGGTAGGCCCTGAGCAGTCCAGGGTGCTATGTATTAAAAAAGTTGGACATATACGTTTTACATGTCCTAGTAGTGGAAAACACTTTATTTGTTTTTCACTACTGCAAGGCCTGCCTCTCCCATAGGTTAACATTGGGTTTCCTTATTACATTTTGTGAGTAATAACTTTCGATTGGAAGTAGGTGGACAGTCAAGTTTGGTGTCTAAAGAATTGTCATTTAAAGCCCTCTTTAGTGGTAAAGTTGGATTGTAAGTCACATTTTAGAAAGTTGAAATTTATTTTGTCCTAATCATTTGGAGCCTTCAGGCTATCCCTATGTCTCATGTCTGGGTTTTGCTGGCAGTTGGTCCTTGAGTATTGCTCCCACAATGTAAGACAAAGGGAAGATGTGGATGGGTGCTGACTTAACTAAAGGGGGGGGAGCTGTCACCTACCACTTGCACATCGCAAAGGCTCTGCATGAATACACTCGCATAGGGTTTTTCACTAGTTTTTTGTGATTCCCAGACTAGCTGGCGCCAGGGTGGGGAGGCAGGAAATTGTGGGTGGGAACCTCCAGAACTTTCTCCTACTTCAGAATGGGCACCAGGAATAAATAATGGATCCTCGGACCCAATACATCTCTGGACCTGTGGAAGACTCAGAAAAAGGAATGCTGTGCTGCTTTGCTGCAAGGACGACAGCCACTTTGCTGACTTATTGTCCTCCTGCCTGAGTAAGGAGGACTGGGCCTACATCTGGAACCCAGGACCATCAGTGACTAAAAGGACCAGTTGGCTGGCCTCCTGATCAGAGCCTCACAGACCGTACAGGTTCCAACTACCTTGAAACCGGCAACTGGATTCAGATAACCATAGTTTGTACTTTGTGCTTTTTGGCTCTGTTTTCACTTAATTCTTTAAAAGTGCATAGTTCTAGTTCTACGGATTACATTTTTGATTATCTGATAGAGACATCTAGCAGCAGATTCCTTAACGTTTGAATTCTCCGAGGTGCCAGAATAGATCAGGATTTTTTTTTAGCTGTAGCGCTGCGCACCAGGGATCGGCGTCGTACGGCTCCATGATGGTGTCGGCTCCAGTCATGATGTCAGTGGAGCCATACAAGTCCCCTCCGGCTTTCAGATGTCAGTTTCTTCTTTTCCGCACTGCAACGCGGATCTAGAGAAGCGGTTCCTCTGGCTTTTTTTTTTTTTTTTGGCCTTCTTTGACGCCTCTTTGCGTCACGGAACAGTGTGCCTATGCCTTCAGGTTTTTAGTCGCGTGAGACCTGTGGTCGACAGATGTGTGCTACAGATCCCCATCCCATCTGCATGTACATGTGGTGCCTAGGAGAGCACCATGACTCCAAGGAGTGCAGCGCCTATAAATGGTTGAAGTCTAAGGCCTTGCGAGAAAGGCTGATGAAGCTGTTGACTGTGCGGCTCTCCCGTTGGAGTCCATGCGACGATGGTCTCCTTCCTGCTCTTAGGTTCCTGCCTGGGTCCATTCAATGAGCCGTTCCTGTGAGTGGCACTTACCCAAGATGATTAAACCCCGTCCTAAGGGATAGAGGTCGCGGCACCCTCCTAGTCCACAACATGTCGTGACGTGGATGCTGGTGCCTCCCATTCCTTACCGGAAGATATCGCACAAGAGTAAACTCCGAGCCCTTTTCCTTTTCCAGGAGCTGGGGCAACTATGGTCCAGATGCATGGATACTATTCTGGGGTGCATGCCTCCCCCTCCGCCCCGCCCCCGTCCCTGAGCACCTTCGAGCCCCAAGGAGGTAGGGGGGACTCGGACTGGAAACACGCCAGCGGGTTTGCCCTCGGCTCTGGTCAAAGACCTCGACTCCTTGCCTGGGGTCATCACGGTGTCGGTGCACAGCCCGGTCTGGCTTCCAGTTGCGACACTGACGGCGGAAGATGAGGTAATGGAGGTGGATATGAAGCTGCTCCAACATCAGTCGACGCCGGAGGCGCTGATCATGGTGCATGACGAATCGACGCTGCTCATAGCCACTGCGGTTCCCAGGTCTTCTCCTTTGCATTCCAAGGACAAGCTGACTCTTTTGCTGTTTCTCCAGCAGTGCAATGTGGCTCGGGTGACACCAGTGATGGTCTTGTTCAGCCTCTTGTAGGAGGTTCTTGGGCTGCATTGGGTGAGGATAGTAGTCTACAACCCTCTCCTATTTCTGATCTGCTTTCTCCACCACGAATGGCAACGAAGGGTCCTGCAGCTTTTGCTGAAGTTATAAAGAGAGCTGCTGAGGTCTTGAAATTGCAGCTTCCTTCAGTGACTTTGTCATCTGATCCTTTATTGGATCGCCTCACCATGGTGTGACAAGTGTTGAACCCTTACTGCCTTATGGAGAGTCTCAGTATGATATTCTCCTGGGAACTTGGGTGAGGCCAGTGACTGAAGTCTCTGTTGATCATGCCATTTCCCATCGCAATCGTCCTGCTCGGACGACCCTGTCTGTCGTTCTCTACGACTTCGCCGAATCTAAATGTTTCTCCTTTACTTCCATCAGGTAGAAAATCTGGGTGGTTGGATTTTTCTGGCTGGAATATCTTTGCTTCGGCTAGTTCGGTCTTGAGGTTGTTAAACATGCCTTGTGTCTTGGGCAGGGCTTCATATGCTTTATGGGACTCTTTCACCCATCTGCTTACTTCCCTTCCTGAAGGAGTCGGGGCTGAACTCTTTCAGTTTGCGCAGGATGGCCGTGAGATGGCAAAGTTTAATATTAAGTCGGAAATGGACATCACCTATTACTCCAGTATTGGAACTTTCATTGATTCACATGCTTGAATCATTCCCATTCGTCATGATGGGAGTCCCCTGTACTTAAAATAGTAGTAGACTTAAATAGTCATAATACACTAATAGGTATAGACCAAAGAAGACCATGGCCTCTTAGTTTAATAACCTATCTTAGGCCTTATAAAGAAAAGGACCACATTTTTTACCTCAACCAATCAGCACTAATCACCCTCTAAAACACTCCTGGAGGGAGCTCAGAACCTCAGAATTTCTACCGCACGTTGTGCTAGGGAGTCTCCTCTGAGCTCTGCTCAGTTTTTCTCATCAAGAAAAGAGAATTTTGGACTTCTTTAACAGGAAAGTACAATTTATATATATTTCTTAATATCACCTCCTATAGAACTTAAACTGACTTTCAAAAAACCTACTTCTGAAATTCTATGCATTTCTGGCCCGTCGACTACATGTTCTATGGCTATTTAATCATCGACGACGACCCTTACATCATCGACGCGAGGTCCAGTTTCACCAACCATCATCTTGATATCTCACAGGAGGCTGACGCACCATGGACGAAGCTCTCGTCTTCGAAACTGACTACATCGTCAAAGTAAATACCGTAGACGGAAAAGTTGGCGACGCATCAAGGGTCGGCGAGGTCATCCCTGTCGACGAGTGTTCCACGATCATCGAACACATTGGCGTCGATGAAATTGAAGTCCCCGGCGTCGACTAAGTCTACCGTCGACGACCCTACAGGCGCCGACAAAGTCATCGTCTGCGACATCGCCTACGGCAAGTACAGTCAAGGCTGTAGAAGTGAAGACACCGTTGTCGAAACAATTATGGACGCATCAGTCGACGCAATCATCGATAAACATTGCATCTTTGAAACGGACTATGCCAAAAAAGATTCTGGCATTGGAAATCACGCCTGAACACACTTCACCCAGCAAAATTACTCCTCAGTCACCCACACACATTTTAGAGGAGGGAGATTCTGAGGAAGGGGATGAAGATGAAGGTTCCTTTGGGGTTGCATATAGTCCTTCAGAATTACACGTCTAGTGCCAGCCAGACAATGACGACGATGAGGAAGAACAACATTACTTTGGTCAGACCTATTTTACCCAGCCTTAACAACATCATCAGTACCATGAGGAAATGATCACAATGCCGTCTGCATTATTGAATGATTTACAGTTTGTGTAAGACTACAGACAGCGGTTCCCGCTTTCGGACCCGTCTATTATGCCTCCTCCTCAGGTGACATCGCCATAGAGAGTTAAAGATCCTACGATCCGTTCAGTGCAGAATACTCCTTAATCTGTTCCTCTCTAGGAACCAGTTTCTTCTGATGAGGAAGGGGAACTTCAAGATGCAGCTTCTGAATGGGAAGACTGCAGGATGTCTTCACCAGCCTTACCTGTTGCTCCTACAGTACATTCCCCACTTGAGGATATTGGGGGATTTCACAAGATGTTGGAGCATACTGCGAAAAGGTTTGTCATTCAAAAGCCTTCCAAACAGGTGGACTGCTTTCTATATGACTTTAAGGAACCATTTCGTAAGTCAGTTAGGTCTATTCCCATAATTGATTATATTTGGGAGGAAGGGGTTAGAATTATGAAGAAGCCAGCATCTGTGGCAGCGGTGCTCCCACGTCTAGATAAAAAGTACAAAACCACTGAGGGTGCCCCAGCGTGCCTCACAGGACACCCAAAACCGGACTCCGTAGTAATGCAGGCTGCTCAACGCTGCTTGAAGAATCCTACAGTGCCACTTTCTGAGCCTCCAGACAAAGAGGGCTGAAGATTAGATTCTATTGGGAAAAGATTCTCATCAATGTCAGCTCTCACAGTAAAGGCAGCAAATTCCTTGGTGATTTAAGGGCGCTATGATCGCCAAATGTGGTTGGACATTGCTTCCTATATTGATCAATTGCCAGAAGATGTTAAAGAGGAGGCAAAAAAGATATTGCATGAAGGGAAAAGAACATCAAATGAGATTATAGGCTCAGCGATGGATGTTGCTGTAACGGCAACATCAGTAGTGGCAACATCTACTGGCTTTTGAAAACAGAGTTCCCGGAGTTGGCTTAAGGCTATCTCCTTTTGCCCTGAAGTCCAGAACAAGATATTGGACCTTCCATACGATGGAGAGCCTCTTTTTGGCAGCCATGTAGAGGTAGCCCTTAAAACCATCAATGCAGAACTCCAAGTCTTTGGTGATGCTGCAGTTCTGGAAAACACCCTTTCGGGGATCAAAGGGCAGATGTCAACCTTCCTACAGAGGGGGTTACCAGCAATATCATTACCCGGCGTATTTTTCCACCCCACAGTCATACAGACCTCAGTTCCAACAAAGACAACCGTCTCAGACATCCTATGTCAGATCAAATAGAGGAAAGATGTCCAGGGCTGGTAAGGATACTAGCCGCTGCCAATGATGCATCTCCGACTCCAAATCTCAGGTCACCAAGCTAATCTTTTCAATCTCATCCTACCGTCTGGGAGGCAACATTTCACACTTCCTTCACCAGTGGCAAGCTATTACTACGGACCAATGGGTTCTGCGCCTAGTTAAATTTAGACACACTCTAGAATTTACTCAAACACCGCCTAGAACTCCCCCACAAGCCTCCCACCACAAACATCTCAAGGCTCTTCAACAGGAGGTAAAGATCATGCTGTACACAGGGGGGGATAGAGAAAGTACCATTCTGAAGCAGGGGCACAGGTTTCTACTCCCCTTTCTTCTTAATCAAAAAGAAGTTAAGGCAGTGGAGACCAATAATGGACCTTCGAAATCTCAATCTATACCTGAAAAAAAAATGACATTAGACCTCCAAGATGCCTATTTCCATTTGCCTATTCACCCAAAACACAGAAAATACCTAAGATTTGTGGTAGCCGGATGCTACAACCAGTTCAAAGTGATCCCATTTGGTCTCAAATCGGTGCCCAGGATTTTTACAGAGTGTCTCACTCTGATTGCAGCATTTCTCAGACAGCGGAAAGATCAAGTCTTCCCGTATCTGGACGACTGACTAATCAAAGCCCCGTCCGAGTGAGAAAGTCCACAGAGGCCTGCACAGATCTTTTTAGACGCTTGGGTCTGACTATAAATCAGCAAAAATCCAATCAGAATCCGTCACAAAAGAGTGTCGTCTTAGGAGCTATATTGGACACGGTCCGTTTAAAAGCATTCACAGCAGAGGAACGTCGGCAGCAATTCCTTGTTCTGGCAAATTCCATCAAAAGAAAAAAGTCACTTTTGGTCCGACTGTTCAGATCATTTTTATGGATGATGTCGTCGTGCATAACACTGATTTCCGTTTTGTCGTCTCAGGATACGCCCATTCCAGGAAGAGCTGGACAGTCAGTGGGTACAGTCGGTAGGCTCCTTCGATGACCTGGTCAGAATAACTCCTCATACGGTGAAGGCCCTAGAGTGGTGGTTAGACACAGACCATCTGTCAGCAGGGATGCTCTTGCATCAGGAGGCCTCACCACTAGTGATCACAACAGATGTGTGTGAGAAAGTGGCTCTGTATATACTGTTCCCAAATAGGTACAGGGTGTACAGAGCCCACAGTCCCTAGAGGCTTGGCAGAGGCTAAGGTTATACATAACCATACTCTCTAAAGTGGTAGCTTGGTCGCGCAGTAAGGCAGTATCAGAGGACAGTGTAAAGCATTTGTTGTACACACTCAGTCAGCAAATGGTCTCACACACTCAATAACTGAACTCTAGGCCAATGGTTTATATATATATAAAAAATGTATGCTTGTTTTGTTTTATTTTAGAACCAACAATTGGTATTAAAATATACTTTCTCAGAATGAGATGCTTTATATAAATACTTTTGCAATATGCAATTGACTTTTGTAAACAGTTACAAGTGGTTACAATAGGCAACACTATTTTAAACACAATAATGCATTGAGTTCAATGGAAGTTTCAAGTTATTTGCAACAGATTACTTTTAGGATTACTTTTGGAATTCCAGGACTGGATCCTAGATTCAGCCCTGGGTCACTACTTGGAATCAAGTGATAAAAGTCGACTTAATTACTGTGATGATTTTTAGACAATATTTTGCTATTTTAAAAGTTGACACTTAGAAAATATTTAATAGAAAACAGTCAATGATTCCCTATGGCAGAAAATTCAAGTTGCAGGTCTAGTATGTTCTCGTTACTTTTGTAATCCAGTACTGGGTGCCTAGACTCAGTACTGGGACCTTTATCCAAAACAGGTAAGTAATTAAGTTTTCAGATATTATACGATTTTTAAAGAATATTTAAAGATTGCAGAAATTGACAGAAGAAATTTCACAGAAAAACAGTCAATGGTTTCCTATGGGAGAAAATTGGGTTACTGGTAAGTATTTTTCAGAGTCAGTGCTGGGCACCAAGATCCAGCACTGGGAGCTCGCCTAAGAGCAGGTGACTATTTTCGTTTTCGTTACTCGGCTGATTTTTGGTGAATATTTTTAAGATTTGAAAAGTCCACACTTAGAAGAAATTTCAGGAAAAAGCCAGTCAATGTTACCCTATGAAGAAAATGGAGTTATCGGTTTAAAGGTAAGTACTCGACTGGCAGAGTTGAGGTTCTGGGCATTGACTCAGGGGTCCCCCAGGGTCACATAGGTACAGTTGGTTCACTCCCAGTGGCACTAGGGCGGCCGGGTGCAGAGTTATCCTATGAGGCATAGGGGGGCCTTGGTTGGTGGCTGCTGACTAGCAGTCCACGCGGCTGTGGGAGCTGGGCTCCTGGTCTCTTACTCAGGGCAAGTGGGGAAGTAGATAGGTGTAGAGGTTGCACTGCTAGGGCCACTCGGGCGGCTGGGTGCAGGGTGCTTTTGAGCCTTCGGGCGCTCAGTTGATTTCAATGGGAAATCTCCGGTTTAGAAAGACTGCAAGCTCGGGGACGAGGATACTTCAGGTGCCGCCACCACTTCGAGAGCTAAGTTGGGTAGTTGGAGGATAGGTAGGTACACCGGGATTGGGCACAGGGGGCCGCGGGGCGCCGCGTGCAGGGGTGCCTTTTGGTGTCGGGAAATCTTACCCTCTGTTGATCGCGGTGGGGGGGGCACCTTTTTCTGAGGCTGCAGGCTTCTTCAGGAGTGTCAGGGAAAGTCCTTGGGTGCCGGACTCGGGGTCACAGTCGCCGTGGGGTCGTCCTCGTGGTCTTTGTTCACTCCGGCACAGGCCAGGCTTGGCTAGTGCAGAGTGTGCTGGGTTCGTGGTTCCGGGCTGCTGCCAGGGATTAGAAATAGGTTTTGAGTAGAGCCTCTACTCATGGGAGTCCCAGGGGTCTAGAGTCAAAAGGTAGCCAGGTCCTCCGGGGTTTGTGAGGTTGCTGGCCACAAGAGATGCCGGGTTTGGAGCAGGAGCAGCTTCGAGGGTCGACAGGCCGGTAGGGCTGGGGACAAAGCAGTTTGTGTCTTCCTCTTCTTAGCAGCTGCAGGGCAGGTCTTCTTTCTTCTAGCTCTTCTTTGGATTTCGGAATCTGGGGAAGGAAGGTTCAGGGTGCCCCTAAATACTAGATTTAGGTGCGTTACAGGTAGGTGAAGGGCAGGGACCAATGGGTCCCTGTCCTGGGGTGGGTACACCCCCTATCCTGCCTCTCTCCTGTGGGAGGGGGGGGAAGTAGCCTAGTCCTGATAGGGTAGGACTTCCCATCTCCAAGATGGCGAGAGCCCGGGGATGTGCTTCACCTCGCCTCCCCCCCCCCCCCCCCCCCCCCCCCCCCTGAGGGGTGGGATTGGCAGGCTGGCACATCCCCTGTCCTTATTTGGGGTTTCCGGCCAAGCTTCCCGCCAGAGTGGGGGGTTGCAGTCGCCTGGGGAAGCTCACAGAGGCGGCATGCCTTTGAAGCTTCCCCCTGCCCATCCTGGGGGAGGAGAGTTAGCACCTCGCCCAGGATGTGCATTGTTGCAGGCCCAGGAGAGCAGGGGCTCTCCTACCCAGGGGTCCAGCAACGTGTCTGCTGTGTGGCAGCCTCAGAACTGACGTGGCTTGTAGGTTAGGTTTTAGTGGGCATCTCTAAGATGCCCTCTGGGGTGCTTGGTACTTTAAATCCCACACTGGCATCAGTGTGGGTTTAATGTGCTGAGAAGTTTGATACCAAACTTCTCAGTCTTGCTGCCTTTATGGTGCTGTGGAGTTTGTGTTTGACGGGCTCTCAGCACCATGTACTCTTAAATGGCAGCACTGCACTTACAGTGCCCAGGAACGAACCTGGGTACTGTAGGGGCACAGGGCTTCTGCTCCTGTGCCCACACCATTGGCATAGGGCACCCAGATAGAGAGGTGGCTGATGTATGCCATGCCAGTGTATGATGGGCATGGCACACAGGGATGTGTGCCATGTCGACTCTTTGTTTTATCTTGCACCCAGACACCCAGCCTGCAAGGGCAGTGTGTGTGTGTGTGTGTGTGTGTGTGTGTGTGTGTGTGTGTGTGTGTGTGTGTGTGGGTGTGTAAGGTTCCAGGGCCTCTAAGGGTGGCACAATGAGTGCTGCAGCCCTTAGAGGCCTTCCCTGGTCACAAGGCCCTTGGTACCTAGGGTACCATTTACCAGTGGCTGACATGTGGCCAGGGTTTGCCAATTTGGGTTTTGGGTTTTTAGGGAAGGAACATAGGCCCTGGGCACCTGATTGGCAGGAGTCCAGGGTACACTCAGTCAAAGTACATTCAGCAATTCAGCAAAAAGTGGGGGCATGCCATGCAAGAAAGATGGCACTTTCTCACAATGTATCCTTAGAGGGATGGGGAGCTTACCTACAAGAACTCAGAGTAAGCTGAAAATGGCATCAAGCTCAAACTCAATCTCACATAAATTTGTTAGTTGAAAGCTGTGTATCTGACGCTCAAGGCATTTCTGCCCAGGATACAGAATTCATCAGTGCTAGTCCGAATGGACAATACCGCGATGATGCACTATGTAAACAAGCAAGGGGGCACGAAATCTCGCCTTCTCTCCAAGGAAGTCCAAAAGTTGTGGGAATGGCCCATAGACCACGGTCCATGTTACATGGCGGCAGAAAACGATTGCGGACACGTTAAGCAGACAGAAATCAAATTCCTATCTTGGAAGTTGGCTTTGTTCTTGCTTTGACCTCAGCCAGAAGGTTCGGTGAAATACAAGCTTGTGTAATAAAGGAACCTTTCTTGCAATTCAGATCAGATGGAGTTCTGCTCCGAACAAATCCAAAGTTCATTCCAAAGGTGCCATCTGATTTCCACCTCAATGAACCAGTGGTTCTTAAGACATTCTTCCCGAACCCTACGACATCGGCTGAGAGAGCTTTGTATTCATTGGACATCTGACATTGCCTGAAGTTCAATTTAGAGAGAACAAAATCTTTCTGTAAGACCTCTCAACTATTTGTGGCATACAGTGCACTAAGGAAAGGTTTCCTACTCTCCAAACAGAGTATTTCCAGGTGAGTTGCAAGTGCAATACAATTCTGTAATCAAAAGGCTGGCAGTCCTTTGTTGGCTGGAGTCCGAGCACATTCTACGAGGTCAGTAGTGGCAACATCTACTGGCTTTTGAAAGCAGATTTCCGGAGTTGGTGTTGCGCCACTTGCAAGCAACAACACAACTGTTGTTCAACTTGGGTTTCTCGATAAATGTACCCGAATCTCATCTGGTGCCTTCACAGCGCAGCTTGTTCATAAGGGCAATACTGGACACTTCTGTGTGTCGAGCATACCCGCCTCCGCAGAGGATTTTCGACCTACAGGAAATGATTCCTTTATTTCACGATGGAGCGGTTGTTCCAGTCCTAAAGGTTCTACGTCTGCTCGGTCTGTTCGCTTCCTGCATACTTTTGGTCAGTCATGCACGCTGGCACATGAGGACACTCCAGTGGTGCCCCGCAGGCAGTGGTATCAGCACAACGGAGATCTCTAGGAGAAGGTCAGAATCTCCAGAGACGCTGCAGCGGAGCTGACTTGGTGGAGTGTGCAGGGCAATCTGTCTCGAGGAAAGCCTTTTCAGCCTCCTCCGCCGGTGGCCACAGTTATCACGGATGCCTCCACTCTAGTGTGGGGTGCTCATTGGGGGATCTGGATGTCAAAGGTCTTTGGTCTCCAGAGGAAAGGTTGCTTCACATCAACCTTCTGGAATTGCGTGCGATACGTTTGGCACTAAAGGCTTTCCTTCCTTCCCTTTGTGGTCAGTCAGTTCAGGTCCTGACGGACAACTCTACCGCGATGTGGTACATCAAAAAACAGGGAGGTGTAGGGTCGTATCATCTCTGACGAGAGGCTCTTCGACTCTGGTCCTGGGCTCAGAGCCATCCGATTTGTGTTTTTGCAAATCTAGCTGGTGTGCTGAATGTTCGTGCGGATAGTCTCAGTTGGCATTGCTCGGCCGATGAGGAGTGGCGGCTTCATCCGGAGGTTGTCCATCACATCTTCCAGATGTGGGGGTCTCCTCGGTTGGACCTCTTTGCAACTCACGAGAACATGCACTGCGCGTTGTTCTGCAGTCTCCAGTTTCCAATGCAGGGAGCGCTGGGGGATGCGTTTCAATTGGATTGGAGCTCGCAACTCCTTTACGCGTTTTCTCCCCTTGCCTTAATTCCTCGGGTTCTGAGGAAGATTCTCCAAGATCGGGCCCAAGTTATATTGATCGCCTCGGATTGGCCAAAAAGGGTGTGTTACACAGATCTTCTTCACCTCTCATCGCACCCTCCGCTCCGTCTCCCTCTCAGGGCAGATCTCCTGTCACAGGGGCAGGTTCTACACCCCCACCTCCAGAGCCTGCACCTTCATGCCTGGAAATTGAACGGGGCAACCTGAATCCGTCTCTCTCTCCCCGGATATGGTGGATGTTATTTTATCGTCCAGGCGACACTCCACCAAGTCTGTTTACTCTTCCAGATGGTCTAGATTTGTTAAATGGTGTGGAGAGAGAACCATTGATCCTTTAAAGGCCCACTTGTCGGATGTTCTTCAGTTTTCGCTTTTCTTGGCCCAGCAGGGTTGTGCTGTGGCCACGGTTAAGGGCTATTTGTTGGCTTTACTATGTTTGCCGGACTCGCCGTCTTTGTATAAGTCCCCCATTGTCATGAGGTTCATTAAGGGCCTTACAAATAAGTTTCCTCCCACTCATTTCATTATGCCTCAGTGGGATTTGAATCTCGTTCTTACCTTTTTAATGGGTTCTCCATTTGAGCCTCTTCTTACTTGCCCCTTGAGGCTTCTCTCTTTTAAAACGGTTTTCTTGATTGCCATTACCTCGGCTAGGAGGGTAAGTGAGCTTCAGGCTCTTAGTTCAAAACCGCCTTTCATGCCAGATAAGTTGGTTCTAAGGACCAGGGCGGCTTTCCTTCCCAAGGTGGTTACTCCTTTCCATATGGGACTGTCCATTACTTTACCTACCTTCTATCCTCCCCTCACCCTTCCAAGGAGGAGGATAGACTTCATTGTTTGGACCCTAAGAGAGCTGTAAGCTTTTATTTGGACCGAATAAGAGATCTGAGACTGGATGATCAGCTATTTGTGGGCTACATTGGACGAAAGAAAGGCAGAGCTGTGCACAAGCGGACACTCTCCAGGTGGATCATCTTGTGCATCAAGATCTGCTACACCTTGGCCAAGAAGGACCCTCCTGAAGGTATCAGAGCTCATTTCACCAGAGCGAAGTCTACTACTTTGTCTAGAGGTGTTCCTGTTATTGATATTTGTAAAGCAGCAACTTGGGCCTCCCTCCATACTTTTGCAAAGCATTACTGATTGAACTCGGAGGTTAGGAGGGATGGCCATTTTGCTTGTTCTGTTTTGCAAGATTTGTTGGTCTAGTCAGGTGGACACCCTCCTCCGGGAGAGGTACGGCTTTGGGATTCTATTCAAAAGGTGAGGAATCCACAGGCAGAAGTATCCATCAAAAGAACAAGTTACTTACCTTCGGTAATGCTTTTTCTGGTGGATACAGGATCTGCCTGTGGATTCCTCATGGTCCCACCCGCCTCCCCGTTGTCCACCTGTTTCTACCAAGAAAATGCTTTAACTGTTTGACATGAATGTTTTTATTATGTCTTAATCGTCTTATGTTTTAATAGTGAGAAATGCTTGATCTGTTGCTATTTCTCTATGCCTTTATTTGTTATGCATTTGTGTGTGTGTATATATATATATATATCTCCACTGAAAAAACAATAGGTTTCAGGCCTGATATAGTTAGGAATTAGCATTTAAAAAAACTTAGAAATTCACTGAAAAAACAATAGGTTTTAGGGGTGTTATAGTTAGCTGGACATTTCACTTGAACAAAACCATTGAAATTCCTCCGATATAGTTAGTTGTATTAACTACATCTCGCGCGCCCGCAATCCACTGCTGATGATGTCACATATTACATCATTCATGACATGGTCGGTGACATCACTGATGTCTTCTCAAATGACATCACTGATGACGACATCCAGAGAATGTGGTTTGGTTCGTTATTTAAATATGTATTATATATATAGCAATTTACATTGAAGAATGAGTGGATATATAAATATCTGGATGGTGGATTTAGTAGCAGTGTGATTAACTGTTTACTTGACTAATTTATAGTGTCTCACTAAATATATTGGATAGTGACTAAACTGTGTGAATATCTGTATCACTTTGTCAGTTGTTGTGTAAACTGCTGCACTAGTTGGTTACTAGCTACGCGAAAGTCTGTATTATTTATTGATTAGTTAACTGAGTATTTGTATGGGAGAGTGAATGTGTGTGTGGTTCGATGGGGGTGTGTGACTGCCCGAAGATGTGTGAATAGTTGATTCAGTAGGTATATGAAGTTAAAACTACATGTTATAACAGTTGTTTGGGTGAGTGAATATCTTTATGGGTGTGGCGATGAGCAAATATATGTCTCAATGGTACATGTCCAACAAACTAGAAAAATAAAAGCCAGTGTATGTGTCAGTTGTTGTATATAAATAAGTATACATAACACTCAGTGATTTGTATGAGTGACTGTTTGGAT
Organism: Triturus cristatus; assembly: GCF_964204655.1. Taxonomy (NCBI): domain Eukaryota; kingdom Metazoa; phylum Chordata; class Amphibia; order Caudata; family Salamandridae; genus Triturus; species Triturus cristatus. The sequence continues at coordinate 774,313,431 of NC_140584.1, read as the reverse complement.
AACTGTATAGTTGTAATAGTGATTTTAAAACACACTAAGTATGAGCTATAATCTATATGAATAGATGAAGTGGTGTTTTTATAAGTGTATAGCTAAGTAAAAGTAAGTATGATCCATTGTTTGCATAAGTAAGTAGGATGACTTCATAAGTGATTAGGATGTTTTCTGGTGTGTAATGTCGATATAGGTGTATAAGTATATTTGATAGTGTTCTATTGATAATTGACAGCATGTATGAGTGAATCTATAGGTAAGTGATTAGATGTGTGTATAGATCTAGGAATCACTGAGTGGGTGTTTAGAAACTTGTATTGGTGTGTCAATGGTTTTAAATCTGGCACTCTCTATTTTACAGTGAGTGATGAAAGGTTATACTAGTGTATGATGAGGTGTATCGGATTGTCACGTGGATGATGTCATCAGTGATGTCATTTGAGATGTCATCAGTGATGTCACTGACCATGTCATGAATGATGTAATATGTGACATCATCAGCAGTGGATTGTGGGCGCGCGAGATGTAGTTAGTACAACTAACTATATCAGAGGAATTTCAATGGTTTTGTTCGAGTGAAATGTCCAGCTATAACACCCCTAAAACCTATGGTTTTTTCAGTGAATTTCAAAGCTTTTTTAAATGCTAATTCCTAACTATATCAGGCCTGAAACCTATGGTTTTTTCAGTGAATTTCAAAGGTTTTGTTAATGACAATTGTTAATGTATTAATTGTTATACTGATTTTTTTTTATACTGATTTACTACGTTGTTTAAACTGTTTAATTTTAGATATTTTATTTTTTTAATTACATTATACATTACAATACAAAATATACATTCTCAGAATGAATTACTTTAGTTTAAATACTTTTCAAATAGGCAATAGACTTTTAAGTACAGTAGTTACAGTTGTTGCAATGGGCAACACAATTTCAAACACAAAGCAACATTGAGCTCAATGTGAATTTCTAGTCAAATGCAATTAGTTACTTTATGGATTACTTTTCTAACCACAGGACTGGATGCTAGATTCAGTCCTTGGACATCTCCTGTAAACAGTTGAGTAAAAGCGTTTTGGTTACAGTAGTGATTTTTAAGGATTATTATTGTATTTTAAAAGTTGACAGAAATGTTTTCATATAGAATCACCAAGGTTATCCTAAGGCAGAAAATTCACTTAGCAGGTAAGTAGTGTTATCGTTACTTTTTCTTACTCAGTAGTGGATCCTGGATCCAGCACAGGTGAATCTCCTGTAAACAGTTGAAAGAATGTGTTTAAGTCATACAGACGATTTTTTAGGAATATTTTTAGTTTGTGAAAATAGACACTTAGAAACTTTTCTACTTAAAAGCACACAATGGGTTCCTATGGAAGGAAATAAAAGTTACTGTTAAGTATGCTTACAATTACTTTTCAGGGTCAGTGCTGGGCTAAAAGATGCAGCCCTGGGTTCTCTCCTGATAACAGGTGAGTAAATCGTAGTTCGGCTGATTTTAGAGGAATATTTGTACGTTTCAAAAACGGACACTTAAAAATGTTTCTGCTGAAAACCACACAATGGATTCCTATGGAAGGAAATACAAGTTACTAGTAAGTACGCTTAGAATTACTTTTCAGGGTCAGTGCTGGTCTAAAAGATGCAGCCCTGGTTTCTCTCCTGATAACAGGTGAGAAAATCGGAATTCGTAGTTTGGCTGATTTTAGAGGAATATTTGTACGTTTCAAAAATGGACAATTAGAAACTTTTCTGCTGAAAACCACACAATGGATTCCTATGAAAGGAAATACAAGTTACTGGTAAGTACGCTTAGAATTACTTTTCAGCGTCAGTGCTGGTCTAACAGATGCAGCCCTGGGTTTTCTCCTGATAGCAGGTGAGTAAATCGGAATTCGTAGTTCTGCTTATTTTACAGGAATATTTGTACAATGGTACAGGAAGGGGGCGGGGCCTGAGGTGACGTGTGCAAACATGCTCTGTGGCGCGGTTTAAGTTGGTGAATTAATTCCTCTTCAATCCTGCGGTCCCCTGGGGGCCAACTAGCCCACCAGGTACCTCCTGTTTGCGACAGGGAGCTGTGTTGCAAAGCGGTCTTCAGAGGCCACGCCCCTTTTTACAACACTCTGCATCGCAGGTCCGTGGCGCTTCCTGGAGGTAACTGGTGGGCTAGTTGGCCCCTAGGGGACCTCTGGATTGAAAAGGAATTAATTCCCCAACTTAAAACGCGCCACAGGGCGTGTTTGCACACATATCACCTCAGGCCCCCTCAGACCGGTGGCGGTCCCCAGGGCCATCATTGGCTCCAGGGAAGGGGGGCTGCGCGGCCCCCCTCTCACTTAATTTAAAGCCCCGGGGGTGGTGGTCCCCGGGGCTTGGGGGTCTGTAATGGACCCCCTATGTTAAAAAATTAGTGCCCAGGGGAGGTTGCGGTCCCCGGGGCGTGTGGGGGGGGGGACTCGAGCCCCCCCACACAGGATTTTTTGGTTAACAAAAAAAAGCCCCGGGGGTGGCGGTCCCCGGCACTGCGGGGGGGCCATGAGCCTCCCACCCCCACCGCATACATTGACATAAAGCCCCGGGGGGTGGCGGTCGCTGGGGGGGGCTAAGAGCCCCCCCCCCCAATAATTCCAATAAGCCCCGGGGGGTGGCGGTCCCCAGAGCTGGGGGGCCCCTCTGGGTCCCCCATTATAATATCATATTGCCCCCGGGACTTAGCTCCCCCGGGGGCTTCGTTTTGTTTCCCGGCAGCGAGATGCGCGGATCCTAAGCGCATCCCGCGATTTAATAAAACAAATTTGGGTCCTTGGGGGTCCTTGTGGGACCCCCTGAGCAGGCCTAGGGGGTCAGGGTGTTTCTACCCTGCCCCCTTGTCGCTTTTTGCGCCTTTTTTGGATGGTTTCCTTGTGCCTCGGCACAAGATAGCTGTCAACACGTCCTGATTCGGAGTGTTGGCAGCCAATTAGCATTCAGCTCATGCTCGGGAGGGTGCGGGGAGGGTGAGCGGATCCTCCGAGGCCATAGATATATCTATCTTTTTAACTCTAATTTTCTCAGGAACTACTGAACGGATTTACACCATTTAAGCAAAAGGCACAAGTCTGAACTGAGGACTACCTCTTTGCCAAATTTGGTGTAATTCAGTTCAGAAGTTCGGGCTGTAGCTGTGTCAACAGGTCCTATGGGAAAGTGCATGGGGGAAACGCGTTTTGGGACCCCCCTTTTTTCTCGGCCTCCGCTTGACGAATCACTGTGAAATTTTCAGGATAGGAGCAGACCGGAGCTGGCCAAAAGTTTGGAAAATTTCGCGAAGATTCGTCAATCGGCGCCAACGTTATTCCAAATAGAATGTTGCGGATTTCATATGGAAAATAGGTCCTAACTATATCTACCTACTGGTGACCGCCAGTATGTAATATATTTAGTATACTATGTATACATGTGGAAATGTGTCAGTCTGCCAGTTTGCCTCGGTGGCAGGGAAAAAATGGGTGGAACTTACGTCAGCACACCGAATAGGTCCTCTTATGGGTCCGATGACTTCATACGGTGTCGCGGGCGGAACCGTGTTATGATGTCCTCATCAACATGGGAGAGCTAGGAAAGAATTTCAGCGGAATGCTGGCGCAGGGGGTATTCAAAAGGTGAGGAATCCACAGGCAGATCCTGTATCCACCAGAAAAAGCATTACAGAAGGTAAGTAACTTGTTCTCCATTACCATTGATGAATGGTCTCAATAGAGTGTAAGGTTTTTCCCTTGCATGCTGGTTATTCACTAGGGTACAGGGTTTCACCTAGCTCTGTGCTTCATTGTTTCTTTTGGGAGGTTTCTTTAAAATCCATATCTGGTATTAACATACCATCTGATGTTTATTCTTTAATAATGTTTCAAAGATTTTTGATCTTTTTGGCACACTGTTTCCACAACCAGTTTCTATAGTGGCTCTGCGTTCTGGCGTGGAAGCTTTCACAGAAGAAATGGATGTCCGCGCACCAGAGGGGACTTGTATGGCTCCTATGACATTATGACCAGAGTCAATGTCATCACGGAGCCATACATCGCTGTGACCCGGCATGCAGAGGTACTGCAAAAAAAAATCCAGATTCAGTCTGGCACCTGGGGAGAATTCAAAAGTTGAGCAATCTGCGGCTATACTGTGTTTTTACCAGATATTACATTACCGAAGGTAAGTAACTTGTACTTTTGGTCTTAAATTATTTATTCATTTTTACCCTATTTTTCTAAATAGATGTGCTATTTTCCTTGTGTTGTGTCACTTTGTTACTGTTTTAATTACATTACTGCAAAAATACTTTACACATTGCCTCCGAATTAAGCCGACTGCCCTGTGCCAAGCTACCAGAGGGTTGAGCACAGGTTCATTTGAGGTTTACTTCGGACTTCACCCTGACAAGAATTATGGCTGCTTTCTGGAGATTTTCACCCCCCTCAACCAGTAACCAAATTTCCTAGAGGTCTATGATGCACACCTAGGTTGTGCAAAAAGTTTTTACTACAAGCCTTTATATGCTTATTCTCTTAGTTCTTCTGTATACAGATGCAGTCTACAGGACAAAACCCACAGCACATGCACATTCTCAGCACTTGGCAAAAGCACAAATACAGGTTTACACTCCTAGCTTTTGTAATCTGTACATATTTGTTTTTATTGGGTATGAGCATTCCTAGTAAGTAGTGGAGCTCTGTACAACGTGATTGGGAGAAGATTCAGCATTGTCTACAAAAAGCTTGATATAATTTCATCTGAGTAGCGCATGGATAGGTGGAGGGAGCTGGGTATTAGTTATGGATGAGATGTGTTTTGAAGAGCCAGCTCCCATTCTTTTTTTTTTTTATGGAAGGTGCAAGCGTGGTGTGTCAGGAGATGTTTTGTTTACTAAGAGCACTGATGAGCACTTTTTCTAGGCATTTGCTTTATTTATTACTTCACTAATACACAGTGCTGTCCTTCTTCCTGTTTGTTTTTTTTGGCTACCCAGAGGATTGTTTCTGGGTTTTCTTGCCCGAGTCACCATTCGTTGCTCTTTTGGATGTGATGCAACATGCCTCAAAGATGATGCTCAATGGATGTTTTATCTGTGAGGTAGTGAAAATTATATTTAGTTCTTTAGTTTCTGTCTTCAGTTCTTCGAGGCGTGAATTGACGCGGAGAACGCTGTCTAGTTCATTCAAGGTAGAATCTGAAGCCTTGCAGGTAAAGCATTGCTACCATCTAGATGTGTGAAGACCAGAGCCTAAATGCTCATTTTTAAAGAGTGCTTTACACATGTAAAGCATTCCGTGAGATTGAAGTTAGTGCCACTGTAGTTTTTTAGTTTTTCTTGGAAGATGTCCGCTTGAGAAGACACTCTCTAGTGAAGCTAAACTGTATGTCTGTGGAAAGGTCGGTGTGAATCCATACAAAGCAAATGTCAACCAGAAGCCATCAGGGTTATGCAGCAGTGCAGCATTTTCTCATTCAAAACCCTTGCTCAGGGCAGTCAGAACAGCGTAGCAAAGCTGTAGGCAGAACCCAAGCAGACTAAGCAATTGAACATTGTGATCATGTGCACTTTCACAGGGGCGTTATCCGAAAGGAGGAAACCATGTATGTCACACTGCGCTACCATGTTATGCTGTTATGTGTCGTCTGTGCTGTGCATTCGATCCAATACATAAGATAAAGTTACAAAGGGGAAAACAAAAACAGTATACCAGATAACAGGGATGTGGAATTCCGATAGCCGGACGCCCAGAACATGTTGTTTGGGGTCAAGGGCAATAAGTTTTCATGTGTATTTTGTCCTTTGTACAAAAAGGCCCAACCTCCTCCTGCAGCACAAACCTTTTGGCTGCCAGTTTGCAGTACCACATTATGGATCAGGGAAGGGCACTGTCTGCAGTTAAGGTAATATTTTTGTCCATATATTAATGCTGTTCAAACTTGTATTTATGGTTCATTAATTGAAAGCCTTTATTATTAGGGTGGGTGCTCTAAATAAATGTTGTAAGCACTGACTGCACTAGTGGAAGTGGTTCCAATGTAAAAATGTGTACACAGTGACAGAGTTTAGCAATATGAGGCTATGCATAATGCTTCCAGAATGCTGTGTGATTTGATGCAAATATTTGCAGAAGCTTGAAAGCCGGATTGATGATTCTTTGCTTTCCAAATAAAATGTTAATAAAAAAACGAAAGAAGGAAAAAAAATTTTTTCTAAACTACTGTAAAATTTCAGGTACCATTTCTTTGCAGCTTCATTTAGTAACATAAGTTGAAGCACTCTAGTATTTCCCAAAAATATTCATAATGGAAAATCATTGTAATCAGTTTCAATAAGATTATGGGAAACAAAAATAAACAAATATTGGCAAAGCCAGTAGGTCTAAAATTGGTGGTCAGCTCTTTAGTTTTATCAATGTATGAATTGTTTTGGCATGGTTTTTGTAAAACCATATTGGTGTGGGAGCTGCCGGGCCCTCACCATTATAATAAACATTGGCAAAAGCACAAAGAAATTGAATCTCAAAAAAGCACACACTGCCACAGTAGTTACTGGCACTGAACAAAACTACTTTGTGTGCCGATATGCTCATTGTGAAAGAGCAGAATGCGGTCCATCATAGTGAAGCCAGCCGATAGAGAGAGAGAGAGAGAGAGAGAGACAGAATTTTAATAAACGCAAAAGTTCATGGTCAACACCAGACCAAATTAGGGGCACTATTATTAACGATAGTCTCAAAAGTGCCAACTTTGGAAGAATGTTTACGTCTGCCATTGTCAGGAGTATATTTCCAACATTTCTCAGTATGGGAAAAGATTAGAGAAGAGTTGTTTAAAACCCCTAAAACATGCAAGTTAGTAGATTTGCACAGACTCTGCAAACAGAATAACAAAGTATTTAAAAAAACAAAAAAATTAAAATGACGTTTTGCATTCTGACCCTGGAACTATTGCTTACCACTACCTTCAGCCCCAGTATGTAGATCTGCGGAAACGTGGCAACCTAAGCGGATTGTAAGTATTCTAACACTACTATGGTATCAACCCTGGCATAATCAGAGAGGCTATATCAGAGCTCTTATAATGAGATTGCTGCCATAATTTGTTGCCGCGCTACACAGCACCAAAGGGACAAGGGGATTTTGTTACAGGACAAGTAGATTTAAGAAGCAACCTGCCCCATGGACAAGTAGATATTTTTTATAATTTCACACCCCTGCTCAGATAGAAAAAATGTGTACAAACACTACCCTCGACACTGGAACTCAATACATGGCATATATATATATATATATAGCTACGTTTCTTATTTGCACAGTGCGTGTGCACAGCTCTAGACCATACACACAACCCATCGGTTTTCTCCAACTCTGCCACTCTAGACAAAGTTCCACCTTATGCAGCTCAGTATTGACCCTCCTCCTCATGGGAACATTGGTGCCACGCTGCCAGACCAGTGATGGCCTTAGTAGGCGGCATTAAGGTGTAGCTTGAATGCTGTGACAGAGCAAGCAAGGAGGGCCACGTTTAGACGTTACTTCAGACATACGAATGGTGGTGATGGAATGCTTGCAAATAGGCTGAACCAGTGGTTCTTAACCTTTAGACTTCTGTGGACCTTCACCTAATCTTTACTGGAACCTGAGGACCCCCACTGAATTATTATTGTGGATCCCAACCTCTGTATTTTCGATGATTTGAACCACAAAATACAGAAAGATTCATCAAATGATGAAATATTTCATTTAATTTGCAAATATAAAATAAAATCTCAATTTGTATTGGAAAGATAGGGATTTTCTAAATTTGAAGTCACTCATTCTCCATAGTATATTCTGATTGATGTACTGTTTCCACTAATCAATCTGAGTATACTAACTTAATGTTTAGCCTCCTAGTTTCAAATTCCTTCACATTTACCAAACGTTTTCAAATGTTCTATTTTAATTTTTGCTTCTTTTATCACTTTACTTTATTTTTCTGTTCAGACTAATTTTCTAAGGAGTCACAGACCCCTGGTAAGGGCTTCAAGGCCCCCAGGCATCCCCAGACAGGTTAAGACCACTGTTCTAAACATCTGGTAATCACTCTGGGTAGCATTCCAGCTCATGTGCCACTGTTTGTCTGCATTTAATGTAAAGCCCCAGGTATGCCCAGAGTTGGGTCCCTAGCTGGCCGTTCCACAGGATCCAAACTAAACATCATTGACTTCGGTTGACGACCACCCTGGACTGGCTTTGGCTCTTCTGGGGAGGGGTCCTTGCCTTGGCAGTTTGGGATGGTCTGTTCCAGTGAGGAGTAGAGCCTATAATGTTTACTTAAGGTGGACATCTATCTAGAGTGGCACAGTGGGTCAAAAATGATGGTTTGTAATGCTACCCTGAGTGATTGCCAGTGGATTAGACTATTTGCAAGCATTCCTCCCATTACCTTTTCTGTGTTATACCCATACCAATAGCTTGACAATCTGTTATGCAACAGCATAACACTCGATATATATTTTTCTTTATTTTAAGTACAGTGTATAGTAGTGTGTATGTGTCTACATATGTGTGGATATATATATGTGTGTTTATGTATGTGTATAGAATATGTATATACACACACACACACACACACACACATAAGGCATGACTACCCTATGATAATTGTCTTGCATACTATGCATATATTTCTCTTGAACTGCTTACATTATTTGCTGTAAAACGTAGACTGCCAAAACCTTACAGAAATGCCCACTGTTGAACTACGACTGAGTGTTACCCTACCATCTCAGGGTAATACGCAACCACACACCCAGACAAGATAGGCCACTCTCTAATACTAAATAATTAAAATGCCTTCTTGCCAGTTATAGTGTGTTAAATATGAACTCCTTCCCTCACCCCATGCTTCCCACAAGAACCTTCCATTATGCCCACCCTTCACGCCCTTTTGCAGCAATCCACTCCTACGCATGTGGTGTCACTCCTGTATTGCACCACTCAAAATGAATGCAAGTGTGACCTTCCCCCAGCTAAGAATAAATTGGAAGGTGAGCTGGGACACCCCCTCACTGAAGAGCAATGGTCCTGCTGTTGTCGCCAAACTGGGGAAGTCTCGCCAGAAGTAGACTGCATGTCATACACTACAAATACATTCACCGTTTATACTATATGCCTGCATGCCTACATCGCCTACACTTGTGCGATAACAATCACTGCAATCGATGTGGGGAGGAGGGCGCTGACTTCAAACACTTGGCGTGGGACTGTCCACCGATACTAGGGGGAAGTTATTCTCTCTTTAGATCAAATGACAGGGATGCACGTGTCGGAAGACCCCCTCACGGGATACACTGAACCGCTGCCCACTAAGGTACGGCGATATGTTTCCTTGGCACTCCTCCTTGCTAAGCAGCGAATCGCCTGCAGGTGGGGCAGTGGAAGAGCTCCTAAATGCCTAAATGTAAGGATTGGCTACATGACCTTATATATTGCCAAGACCAATTACATACCTATGCTGAACTCTTACCACCCTCCTCTCCAGACTTACCTCCTGGAGCACACCGCAGACACAACCACTGACTCCCGCACTGATGTGGATGGCACACAGGGCGGGGATGAGAATTGATGCATGGGGGTCATCAAACAGGATGGAACATAACAACTAAAATGTAGCTATGGGGTTTAGGGCAAACCATGTATGAATGTACCTAGGTGGCAGGGATTATCGAATGTGGACATTTTATTCTGCTAAAATTGGCGAATAGTGGCACTATTATTATGTTATTTGACTTTTAGACCATAAACGTTCGGGACCTTTTCTGAGGCCAATTAAAATAATTGCCCACCTGACGCGGCTGGCCTGATGTGGTTGTAGGCGGCTTGCTGTGCATCTTCTCTCCCGCCTCTAATGCTATATAAAACGTCACCTTGCATTGCCGGCCTGTCTGGGAATTAGGCATCATGCTTTGTATGGAACCATTTGACACCAATAAAGGTCTTTTTGGGGGAAAAAAAAATATGAACTCCTTAGACAAACACATGCATATTAACTGAAAAATTCTTCTTTCGGCAAAGATGTAAAAGCTGCTTCTTGTATCATTTCTACATACCTCATAGTAAAGACAAAATTATTGGCTTTTCGAGTGATTGCGATCTAATTCTGTGATTTGTGAACGCTTTGGTGAATTTAATACCTAGAGTCAACCTTGTGCTGCTTTGGTGCAGTTTTAGGGATAGCAAAATGTCTGCCCTCTTTCTGTAAAAGGCCTAGTCTTTCTTTGCTGGAACCTACCGTAAATTAATTTCACACCGTTTTATCCTGAAACTCTGCCTTTGTACTTACTATAAATATGAATGTTCCATTGGGAGAGCTTAATTATTCGATATGACTAATTACTTTTTTTCCTCTGCCTCATAGCAAATTGCGGAGAGGAGATCAACACACAAATACTGATTTCCTGAGGTCCCCTATTTTTAGAGGCTCAAAGAAAAAGTCTGGAAAATCCCGTGTGAAGAAAGCCACTGTAAAGTCAGTGTAAAGTGTGTAACCAACATACTATACAGTACAGTTGAAATGGAAAAAGAATACTTGTTTTTAGCAAATGTTTGTGTATATCTATTTTAAAGGTGCTAACCAGATGTATGTTTTTATACTCAGATGAATATAATTGGAAATAAAGATTACCGATTTTATTTTACTCCTTTTTATCATTTGCAACCATTCTGTGCTTTTTTGTGTGTATTTTTCGTTTTCTTTGGGTGAATATACCAGCGATGCTCTCCAATGTGGAGTGTCATGTATTTTGCTTCCTGCTGTCACCTACTGTATAACCAAGTCTATACTTTTAACAACGAACGGTCACATGCTCCTTTCACAATGGATCAATTAGAATAGATTCATGCGAACCCCTGAAATAGTAATTGGTTTTTTATGATAAAAGATTAAAGGAGTACATCTCTAGCATTAAGATGCTTATATGGACACATATATTGGAAACATTTGATTTGCTTGTAGAATTCACAAAGCGTTTTACTGATATTTGTATTATTATCTCTATCATGATATAGTAACATACATTCTTGATCACTAAAATAGACTACTAACTGTAGGTTCCTCACCTCGTGAGTTGCCCCAGGAACTTTCATAGCAATTTCCTCGCATCTCTACAGTGGCCTTGTGCCATTTCGTTGTTACCAGATGTGACTCTGGCCGAAATGGGCATGCCAATGCCCCCACGCCGCCAAACAATTTACCATAGTCCCCGGGAGGCAGATTGAGGCAATGGCCCCTTATCTGCCCCCCGCAGGGGACGCGGGGGAGTTCAGAAAGCCCACTAGGTACCAGGGATATGTTTATTGGCATGTCAGGGAGAAGCCCCATAGGCAAGGGTCGCACTCCCTTTTTAGGGACTCATTTTTGCTGTTTCAGTGTTTATCTTTAGTCTCATCTACCCCCAAGCGGGGTCACAAAACCCCTAGAAACCAGGGAAAGTTTGTGTGCGTGTCAACTGGAGCTTGGCTGATGGTCTGCGTGTACCCTCCTTTGACTGGCATTTTGCTGGCGGTGTGTATGGACTTGCACTTGACTAATAGTGTGTGTGGACTCTAGCTTGATGACTGTGTGTGTAGATTGACACTTGCCTGGTGGTGTGAATGGAGTGGAGTGGGGGATCCACGCAAGTCACACCTCCATGGCCTCCCCTGGGTGTCTAGTTTTCAGAAATGTGTGGGTTTGGTAGGTTCCTTAGATGGCCGCCAAGCCCAGGACCCAAAACGAAGATGCCTTTCTTTCAAAACCAGGTCTTTTTGTGATAGATAATTTTGATGTCTCCACAATACGTTTTGGGCCCTTGCCTGTTGCAGGTACTTGGCCCAACCACACACATGAGGGATCATTTTTATTGGGAAACCTGTGGGAACGCTGGGTGGTAGAAAATGTGTCAGCCCGGTGATCCCACAACGTTCCCATACAGAAATGTGAGAAAAATGTGAATTGTTTTTTCAGCTAGATTTGAAGTTTGCAGGGGATTCTGGGTAGGAAAATGTTGGGGGATCCACGCAAGCCACACATCCCTGGGTATCTAATTTTCAGAAATGTCTGGATTTGCTAGGTTCCCCTAGATGACCGCTGAGCCTGGAGCCAACAACCCCGGAGACCCCTCCTTGCAAAACCAGGTAGTGTAGTGATCGGTAATTTTGATGTCTCCACAATACGTTTTGGGCCCCAGCCTGCCGCGGGCACTATGCCTACCCACACAAGTGAGGTACAGTTTTTATCGGGAGACTTGTGGGAATGCTAGGTGGGTCGAAGTTTGTGGCTCCCTGCAGATTCCAGAACTTTCCATCACAGAAATGTTAGGAAATTTGAAGATTACAAGGGATTTTTGATAACATTACCTGGTGAGAGCCCACAAGTTATCCCATCCTGGATATCTAGTTTTCAAAAATGTACAGGCTTACTAGGTTTCCCCAGGTGCCCGCTGAGCTGGGGTCCAAAATCCAGAGCTAGACACATTGCAAAAAAGGGTCAGTTTTCACTGGAAAAATGTGATGTGCCCACATTGCGTTTTGTGCCATTTCCTGTCGCAGGCACTAGGCCTACCCACACAAGTGAGGTACAATTTTTATAAGGAAAATAGTAGAACAGGTGTTTTAGCTATTGGCTTTCTATGCATTTCTGCCTTCCAAATGTAAGACAATGTGTAAAAAAGAAGCCACTGAAAAATATCCTCTAATTCACGTTAGTATGGGTTAGTATGCACAAATAACTACTGCTTCTAAACTCTATATTTTGATCCCATTTAGGGAATACATATGTGTCCTTGATTCCTATTTTTCACTCTTTATATTTTACCAAATGAATTGCTATAAACCCGGTACACAATGAAAACCCATTGCAAGTCGTAGCTCTGTTACTGCCTCTGGGTACCTCAGGTTCTTGGTAAACCTACAAGTCCTATTTATCACCACAACCATAAGGGTCCAGCGGATGTAAGGGTATATTGTTTAAAAAATCTTCCTTTGTTAGAAGCAGTTGCAGTTGAAAATGTAGACACAAATGGCTGTTTTTTTCAACTCCATTTCAATATTTTATTTATTTTAACTGCTAGTTTCTTTAGGCAAACCTTAAAGGATTTACACAAATGACCCCTTACTAAATTCAGAATGTTGTCTACTTTTCTGAAATGTATAGCTTCCAAGATCCATTATTGCTTTCGCACCCATTTTTACCATTAACTGGAAGGAGGTTGAAAGCACAAAAAAATAGGCTGTCACAGTAAAATGCCAAAACTATGTTGAAAATTGTGGTTTTCTGACGAGAATGTCTGCCTGTCCCTGAAAGTTGGTGATTTCAGCATCACAAACCCTTTGTTGATACCATTTGCAGGGAAAAAACTGATTCTTTCTTCTGCAGCATTTTTTCAAAAAAAAATTTTTTGCTGTATTTTAGCTAATTTCTGGGTCCTCTCCAGGGGAATCCACAAACCCTAGTTATCTTTAAAATCCTCAGGATGTTGGAAGAAAAGGATACAAATTTGGCGTGGATACCTTCTGTAGATAAATAGTTGCAGGGGCCTAAGCGTGAACTACCCCCAAATAGCAAAGTGGTAAATGCAACAATGTGACGTCCGTAGCATAGACTGTCCAGGGCTATGAGAATGAATTAAATTCATGCAGGTGATCCCCTTGCTATTTAAAAAGGTCCATGATGTGACGGATTAGGGGCTTGTCGTGTGCATGCAGCATAAACCCATAATGTTCAAAGCAGCTTGAATAAGAAGCAATCAAATTCTCTGGCCTAAAAGAACCATATTTCTGTAATAGGGGATCTCTGTGTATAGTCATAATCTAGTGAATAGTCCCGCCCATGTGCGCGGACCCCGGAGCAATAAAAATAATCTCTTAAATTGTCAAGCCATGCAGACCTGCATCTACACTTAAGAGAGAATTTCAAAGACAGATAATGCAGCCTATATCCACAGGCCACACTGTCAAGTACTTCAACTAGAAAGAATTCCACCAACAACCACCAACAACACTGCCTGTCCAGCTTTTTCCACAGAGAAAAACCTGCCTCTTCCAGCAAAAGCCTCTGGAATGATAGAGAGGAAGGAATGGACAGACAAGCCCCATAGGCTGCCATTATGTGGCTCAGAACAGGATACTGTGCCTTCAAGAAAACTTTCCAGGACTTTTCCAGTATCCCAGAATGCACAGCAGGTCCCTTTTACTTTCAGTTCTTTTTTCCGGCTCCTGCTAGCAGGACCCTGGAGCATTGAGCTCTCCCTTTTCAAGGATTTATTGGTGACTTTTGTCAAATTTTCAAGTGTTTTAGTGTTGGGACTTCCTTCTGGTGTTGTCAACATGCCTGGCTTGTTTGACAAGTGCCCAGAGTGCGATAGGAAGAAGGCTAAGTCAGACCCACACAAGGTGTGTATAGGCTGCCTTCCCCAATCCCATGTGCCGGAAGAGTGTGAGATCTGCCACTCGTTCTCAGCCAGGACCCTGAGAGAAAGAATGAAGATTAGGCTCCAAGTCCTGGAGGACAGAAGGCTGAAGGCACAAGGTGGGTCAGGAGGGGCTGATTCTGCCCATGCTGAGGCCTCTGGGGGGCTCCCCAGGGGCAGGAAGACCGGCAAACGCCCCCATTCTCCACCGGGGTCGATGACGTCGACTAAGGGGTCGAGAGGGATGACTACGGTCTGTTCGCCGTCTCCCCAGGGCTCTGGGGAGAAGCGACGTCGACGTTCAACGTCGAGGGAGCTGATCAGGCCGCCGTCGACGACTTCGGCATCGTCTGCATCGACGCCGTCAATGTCGGCGTCGAGGCATCGACGTCGAGATCAGGCCCGGCGTCGGCGCTCACCGTCGAGGGGAGGTCGCCGTCGGCGAAGAGGAGACGGTCGCCGTCTAGGCGTTTGCCGTCGAGGCACTCGCCGTCGAGGCACTCGCCGTCGATCGGCGTCACGGAGGCGATCGGCGTCACGGAGGCGATCGGCGTCACGGAGGCGATCGGCGTCACGGAGGCGATCGACGTCGAAGAGGGATTCATAGACGTCGAGGAGGCGCAGGGGGCGCCCGGACACCAGGAGTCCCTCGACGGAGTCCCCGGGCTCGGGGTACTCAGTGGTATATACGCCGCCACCACCACCACCACCACCGCCTCCTCCTCCTCCTCCTCCTCCTGCTATTCCGCCTCGCAGGCCTTCGGACCCACCACCGGTTCCGACACGATCGGTCTCGTTGCCCAGGTATCTGACGCCGCCGCAGGGAACGCCTAGGCCGCGGCGCCAGGGTAAGCCACCGTCGCCGGGCCCGGCGAGGCCGGCGGACAGACTGAAGCCAAGGAGATCGCGCTCCCGCTCCGGACGGAGAGGGAGATCGTGGAGCCGTGGGTGTTCGTCGTCAACATTGAGGCGACACCATAGGAGGCGCAGATCCAGATCACGCACTCGATCATCTGCCAGGGACTTCTCGCCGACGCTGTTGGACTCGCCCGGGACGAGGGTGTCGCCGGTTGACGATCTGGTCTCCTTCCAGGAGGTACTACTGAGAGGTGCAGCCAAGTTGGGAATCACGGTGACGGTACCGACACCTACGACGTCCGTGATATTCAAGACGCTGCACAAGAAGCACCTGTCTCGCCCCCTGCTGCCTCTCGTGCCGGGACTGGTGGAGCCCGCTATGGAGTTGTTCCTCACTCCTGCAGTGACGAAATCCGCCCCTTTCCGGCTTATCAAGAAGTATCGGGCCCCGGACTCGGACCCGACCTTTTTGAGGACGGACCCTAAGCCGGATTCAGTCATTGTGACGGCGTCGAGGAAGCAGCATGCTACCACCCCTTCGACAGTTCCGCCCGACAAGGAGAGCTGATGGCTAGATTCGGCGGGCAGGAAGGTCTGTGGGACGGCTGCTACCACCATGAAGGCGGCAAGTGCCGGGGCTCTGTTGGGGCGTTACGACCGTGCCCTGTGGGAGTCTCTCCAGCAGTACGCGGAGCTGCTGCCTCGCGACAAGAGGGAAGACTTCTTGGAGACTTTGCGCAAGGGGATGCTGGTCTCAAACCAGGTGATCAGTGCGGCAGCGGATGTGTCCCTGCTGGCGGCGCATGGGTACTGTCATGGCGTCCACCAATGACGTCACGCGTGGCTTCGCCTTACCTCGCTCAAGCCGGAGGCTCAGCATAGAGTGGCCAATCTGCCTTTCTCGGGGGAAACCCTGTTCGGCCAGCATGCGGACGACGAGATGGCCCGCATGAAGACGGAGGCAGAGACCCTGACGGCTGTCGGGTTGGAAAAGCCAGAAAAGAAGAAACTCCCGTTCCAGAGACGGTTCGGGTCTGCGGGCAGAGGGCGTGGGCAGGCCTCGGGACAGCAGCAAAACCAGAAGCAGCAGTTCCGTAAACCCTTCCAGAAACGCCAGAAGGGTAGAGGGGGCCAGCAGTCCACTACTGCTACCAAGGGCCCGGCCGGGTCGCAGCCCTGAGCATCTACTTCCCCTGCAACCGTTACCCACGCCAGTGGGGGGAAGCATTCAATTTTTTCCGGCAGAGTGGAGAAAAATTACTCCGGACAAGTGGGTGCTGAATATTGTTTGCAATGGATACAGTCTTCGGTTCATCAGGCCGCCTCCAGCGATTCCGCCGGTAAGCTTGCGGTATCAACTGCGAGAGCTCCAGGCGGAGGCAGACATCCTGTTACGGAAAAAGGCGGTGGAAGACGTACCTCTGTCTCAAAGGGGAAGAGGTCTGTACTCTCATTTCTTCCTGGTTCGCAAGAAGGACAAGAACGAGTTCAGGCCCATTCTGGATTTGCGGCAAGCAAACAAATGGATTCGCAGAGAGAAGTTTCGCATGCTGTCGTTGCATCAGATTTACCCTCAGCTGCAACAGGGAGACTGGCTCTGTGCTATAGACCTACAAGATGCGTACTTCCATGTGCCCATTGCACGGAAACACAGGAAGTTCCTGCGATTCCAAGTCGGCGCCAATCATTATCAATACACAGTACTGCCATTCTGGCTAAAGTCTGCTCCCAGGACCTTCTCAAAGTGCATGGCAGTGGTAGCGGCGCACCTGCGAAGGAACAAGGTGTTTGTCTACCCGTACCTGGACGACTGGTTGATCAAGGCCTCATCTTTTTCGGAAGCGCAGGCGCACTTCCGGAGGACGTGCGTTCTCTTGAACAAGCTGGGGTCACACGTCAACATGTCCAAATCTGTCCCGACTCAGGTCCAGTGCATACAGTACTTGGGGGGCCTCCATCGATGCACAGTCAGCAAGCGTGTCTCCTTCGGAGGAGAGACGGTTATCACTCCTTCGGAAGGCTCAGGACCTCATGGCCGCTCCATCGGCGACAGTGAGGAAGGTGTCTTCGCTGCTGGGGTCGATGGCCTCCTGTATCTTCCTCACTCCGCACGCACGGCTGCATATGAGACCACTGCAGGAGTGCTTGGAGGATCAATCGGATCAGAGAACAGGTTCTTGGGACGACAAGATACGGCTGTCTCTACATGCTCTTCAGTCTCTGAGATGGTGGTGTTTGGCGGAGAATCTCCTCAGGGGGGTTCCCTTCCACAAGGACATTCCCGAGACGAGTATCGTGACGGATGCGTCTCTCCAAGGTTGGGGAGCGCACTCCGGAGACTTACAGATACAAGGAAAGTGGTCCCCGTTGGAGTCGACGTACCACATCAATTTCCTGGAACTCAGAGCCGTGTACTTGGCATTGAAGGCCTTCCATCCGTTCTTCCAGACCAACTCGTTGCTGATACAGACGGACAATACAACCACGATGTATTACCTCAACAAGCAAGGGGGGTCGAGATCGCGCACTCTGTCGCAGGAGTCGCAGGCGATCTGGCGCTGGCTTCTGGCCCGGGGACTGATGATCACGGCCACGCATCTGCCGGGGGTGCAGAATGTTCAGGCGGACGCGCTGAGCAGGCTGCTTCAGGAGAACCACGAATGGGTCCTAAACGACGAGGTACTAGGAGAAGTCTTCGCAAGGTGGGGAACTCCAGACGTAGATCTGTTCGCCACCGCCAAAAACAGCAAATGCCGAGACTTCGCATCCAGGTACTACCAGAAGGGGACGCTGGGGAATGCGCTATGAATCGACTGGTCGAACAGCTTTCTGTACGCTTTTCCACCCATTCCCCTGATTCCGGCAGTGCTCATCAAACTGTCCAAGTCTGGGGCTCGGATGATCCTGATTGCCCCGGAATGGCCCAGGCAGTGGTTGTTCACGGACCTGCTTCACCGGTCTCTCCTTCCTCACATGCGGCTGCCGTGCAGGCCGGACCTTCTCACGAAGTTCGTGGGGCGGATGGTGCATCCCAACCTCTCGTCTTTGAGTTTGGCGGCATGGCTCCTGAGATAGTGCAATATGGCCATTTGAATCTGCCAGAAGATTGTATGGGCATACTGAAGGAGGCTAAACGTCCTTCCACTAGGACTTCCTATGCTTACAAGTGGAAGAGATTCTGCATCTGGTGCAAATCCAAGAACTTTGACCAGACGACCTGTAAGGAAGATGTCATCCTTCCATATCTTTTACATTTGGCGCAGTCTGGCCTTAATTTCCACTCCATTAAGGTTCATCTCGCTGCTTTGACTGCTTACAGGAAATGCCCTCACAGACTTCCTTCTTTCAGATCCCTGTGGTCAAGGATTTTTTGGAAGGCTTGAAGAAGGTGTTCCCTCCTGTCAGACTTCCCTCGCCTTCCTGGGAATTGAATGTGGTGCTGTCCAGATTGATGAAGGAGCCTTTTGAACCTATTCACAAGGCTTCGTTGCAGCACCTGTCCTGGAAGGCGGCGTTCCTAGTGGCCATTACATCGGCCCGCAGGGTGAGTGAACTTCAGGCGTTGTGTTGCCGAGAACCTTATACTGTATGTCATGCTGCTAAGGTTGTTATGCGTACTCACCCTAAATTTATTCCTAAGGTTATATCTGATTTTCATGTCAACCAGACCAAAACTTTACCTACGTTTTTTCAGAATCCTTCTTCTCCAGCGGAAAGGTCTTTACATTCCCTGGACGTTAGGAGGGTGTTGAAGTTTTATCTTGATAAGACCAAAGATATTCGTAGGTCAGACCAATTGTTTATCAATTATGGATCAGTCAGGACCGGTCTTGCTACCTCCAAACAGTCCATCTCTCGGTGGATTGTGTCCTGTATACAGTTGTGTTACCTAAAGGCTAATAAGACCTTAGGGGGTAAACCTAAGGCTCATTCCACCAGGGGCAAAGCTGCCATGACTGCTTTTCTGCGTAATGTTCCGATTGCAGAAATCTGCAAGGCGGCCACTTTGAAGTCGGTCCCTACCTTTGCTGCGCATTACTGTCTGGACGCGGATGCCAGGGCAGATGCTCAGGTTGGGCAGGCTTCGCTGCGAAATTTGTTCGCACAGTAGTGGTATTATTTTGTAATCTTCTCCACCGCCGTTTTTGTGTGGGGATGGGCTTGCCATTCTATTCACTAGATTATGACTATACACAGAGATCCCCTACTACAGAAGGAGTAGTTTCTTTTCTTTAACTCCAGTTCTGTAGTAGGGGTATCTCTGTTATAATAACACAAATTAATGTAGGTGGAGGCCTAAGGAAAAAAATTTTTGAGTACAAAATTGTAGACCAGCAGGTTGTAATTCCCCTAAAGAACAATAATCACAACACTGAAACAACCTGGGTCTAGGGCTGAGTAAAGAAAGTACACAAATTAGCCAAGGTGAACCCCATTACAAAAGTGACAACTCTATAAGAGAGCCTCTCCTTAAACAGGACCCATCAATCACTTAAGGTGGTTAATTGTTATTATCATCTGGGTCTGTATGCTCCAACCTGCTGGACCAGTTCATGAAACAGTGATCCGGTCACTAGCATGGAAAAAGCAACACAGGAGGATCGTCACCTGATCCCTCACGGGTATTGTCTGGGATGAAGTCCTACCCAAAAAGCAAAACGGGAGATCCTAAAATCAGCAGTAAAAATAATGATAGAGTGAATTTAAAAATGGCTAAGGATGCTCAAAGATTCTTTATTGGTAGAGGATCCTTGTCAAGGTTAAGAAGCAAAATGGCAATATGGCATAAATAATTTTGTCATTATGCTATTGTCTCTTATAGAGTTGTCACTTTTGTAATGGGGTTCACCTTGGCTAATTTGTGTACTTTCTTTACTCAGCCCTAGACCCAGGTTGTTTCAGTGTTGTGTGTATCTCTGTTATAGTCATAAGCGCCCGCCCTCCTCCCCGGTGGAGAGATGAATGTTAATATAAGGAATGCTACATGTCTGGCGTGCTACGCCTTCAAAAAGAACAAAGTAAAAGGGACCTGCTGTGCATTCTGGGATACTGGAAAAGTCCTGGAAAGTTTTCTTAAAGGCACAGTATCCTATTCTGAGCCACATAATGGCAGCCTATGGGGCTTGTCTGTCCATTCCTTCCTCTCTATCATTCCAGAGGCTTTTGCTGGAAGAGGCAGGCTTTTCTCTGTGGAAAAAGCTGGACAGGCAGTGTTGTTGGTGGAATTCTTTCTAGTTGAAGTACTGGACAGTGTGGCCTGTGGATATAGGCTGCATTATCTGCTTTGAAATTCTCTCTTAAGTGTAGATGCAGGTCTGCATGGCTTGACAACTTAAGAGATTATTTTTATTGCTCCGGGGTCCGCGCACATGGGCGGGACTATTCACTAGATTATGACTATAACAGAGATACCCCTACTACAGAACTGGAGTTACAGAAAAGAAACTACTCCATCTTTTATCTCCCTACTACTAATATGCCGATTGAACTGCAAAGATTTGAAAAAAATGTTATGCGAGACACTGAAAAATTGGAGAAGAGAAAGAAATGTGAAATGGACTGGACCGGACCAAGGGTGAACATGAAGCCATAATCAGACACAAGAATGATCAAGACCTAATCATCAAGCCGTCAATACACCAGAGAGACCCATTATCTCAGGGGTAAATTGGCTTCTAGAGCGTCCGGCAAATTATGTAGACATCTTCCTAAAACCCACTTACTTGTGATATTCCTAGTTACCACAGAGACACTTTGCGGACAATTAACATATTAGAAGGTATGACTTTTGACCCCTCCTCTAATAGTTGTCACCCTTGACGTAAGTCTGAAAAACAAATATTCCCCAGGACAGCAGCATGGAATCTTTGGAGATTTTCCTTGATAAGAGATATCGTCCACATAAGGTCCCCACAGGCTTCCTGTTGAAATTGGCAGACGTGTGTTTGAAATACAACTTTTTAAAGTTTAACCAACAATGTTATCTAGAAATCAAGGGGACAGTGATGGGTTGCCCCTTCGATCCTGAGATGGCTATCTTGCCCATGGCGATGTACGAAGAAAAATGGATTTATAACAACAATATTTATGGGGGATATATCCATATATGGAAACAATACATCGATGATGTATTCAAGATTTGGAGAGGCCCAGATAAAAAATTACTGACTTTCTAAGCTGGTTAAACGTAAGAAGCCCCGATATCCAATTTTCGATGACCACCAACGAAAAAAGAGATTAACTTTTTGGACATCATGGTAAAGCATGAGGACAATACAATATATACAACATTGTACACTAAAAAGACAGATAGAACCACATTTCTGCATTACTCTAGTCTCCACCAAAGAAACCTGTGCGACAATTTATTGTATAGTCAATTCCTGAGGATTGGAAGGAACTGTTCCAGACGTGAGGATTACTTCACCAATGCACATGCCCTTATAAGTAAATTACAACAATGTAATTACCTGAAAAAGTTAGGTGAAAAGAGCGCTCAAACGCTGTTGGTATATGCCCCGAGAATCCCTACAGGAACCCAAAGAACGAGATAGTAGCAACCCCCTGGTATAAGTGACTATATTTTCAGGTGCCACCAATGAAATAAAAAAGATTATACGCAAAAATTGGATAACCATCAAGAGTCTCAAAGACGTCCATCTATTTGCTCTAAAGAGGAATAAAAACCTGCAAAATAACTTGGTGAGAGCAAATACAGCTCGCAAGACGGACACAGTGTCCTTGAGCACAATGTTAGATTTACCTCCTATAAAAGGACATCTTACATGTGGCAACTATAAGTCATGAAAAATCACAATGCAAGGATAATTTGTTTAATCTTTGAACAACTATTAAGCATTCCGAATTTACAGATTACAAAACAACTAATGCAGTGTACTGTGTGGTATGCTCACGTGACTTGGCAGATGTGGCAAAAACATCCCAGGCTATTAGAAAAAGAATCACACAACACAGATTGCACATTAAATGTAAAGTTCAAAATGCCCCAATGGCCCACCATTACACACAAATGAACTATGGATTCTTGGAGATGAAATGGACAGTTTTATCGCATGTGAAAGTCCAGAATATTGACTCCATCATCTTTAGGTTAGAAGCTTAATGATCCTTCGCCTCTGCATGACCTCTCATGGATTGGATTAAATTAAATTAACGATGTAGCTCATTGTCTTCTGTACATTTTCACAGTATCCCCTTAATAAATGAGGGTGAGTGCTATAGCACAATTTCCATGAACAATTTAGATAGATCATAAGGGATTACTATATAGGGATCTGATGACAGACATATGAGAGAAGCCCTGTCAAAAACGTCAGGGGTTCCTGCAAATATACACTTCACATTTCACTGATTAAAAAAATAAAGGGTGAACCCAGAGTGAGAATGCATGCTAGCAAACATCTCCATGCCTTCTGTGAATATAGTCTCGTCAAAAAGGGGTTCGCATAACCGTTTAGCCATTTGACGTACTGCTATGATGAAAAAATTTATAATCTGAAGATAATGTTTCATGTTACATATGTTAAAATTGTGTTATGAAGATGAAAGACCTGCGGGTCGCGTGAGCTTAGACTTTCACCGGTTGCCACGAACATAGTCTAATTTATTTTAGACCAAGTAGGACAAGCATGTGGTTATTATTTTTTTTAATTATGTCGAATGTACAGAATGAAATATTTGTATTGTGTTGCATCAAAGTGGCAAACTGTCATCTATTTGCTGGCACCGTAGGACCATTAGAGTAGATAAGAGAAAATATCAACTATCTGCTGGGGTCTGGGTAGATCTCAACTAGTTGGAACCATCACCATGGCAAAGGAAACCAGCATGTTGCCTGGCGGAGACATCCATCCAGTCAGTAGATTACACGTCAGTGAAGTTAGATTCATCAAAAGGTCCCGCCCCTCTCACTTCCGCTTCTGCCGCAGAGAAACATGAGCGCCATTACAGCAGTAACGGATCAGAATGCATGACTAAGGTAAGCGGCAGTTCACTACTGTGCTGTTTGAACCTAATCCCCCAGAAACACCTATATGCCGACGTGCACTATGTAATACAGTTTTCTCCTTTAAGCTGCGAACCATGGGCAAGATGTATGACCTTTTTTAAATCTCGCCTAGGCAGCTCTTGCGCTATCTTGTTGAGACATGCAGTATAAACTTTAGCAGGGAAGCTTTGTTTAAGCTCCGGCCACTCTCCGGCCAAATTTTGGATTGGCTTACATATACTGCATTATGATTGGTTTTAGGCTTTTTAGTCCCTCTCCATGACGGCCATGTCGTCATTTGTGTCCTTCCATGGCTAGCAGCCCCTTTACTGCACAGACTACTTTCTTCCCGTCCCTCCCTTCTGCAGTCCGTGACTTTTTAGCGGCCCCCACTCCCCTCCATGCACTCCCGTTCGTGCCTTCTCCCGCCCGCCCGCACTCCCCCTTCCAATGTAATAGGTCTCGCGTAATGTTCTATTCTCATTGGCCGCCGAAGTAAAAAAAAGTCATAGGCAGCGAAAAAGTATTTGATAATGGGTAATATGTAATTGTAGCATGCAGAACGTCAACTAGGTGTAAATTATAGGTTGCACGGATCGTACACCTTCTACAAGGCTTTCCAGTGCTACAGAAAGTGAAGATTTGCATCGCAGTACGCGGTCTAATTGCTCGTGCCGACGTGGACGCTCACATTTGGCAATGAACCAACCTCATATGCCGAACTCACATGCTGCTCCAGTAACGTCGGAGCCTCAAGTGAGCAAGTCAGGTTTGCCGAAAGGCATTAGCTTTGACGAAGTAAGTAGACGCACTTTGCCCAACATCCCGTAAGTGATTTGTCACATGATTTGAAACAGTATTCTAACTTCCGAGAATTTCTCATTTATTAATATACCTTCAGGGTTTAACTACAGGCATCCCTTCAACTCCTTGAACGACTCATGAGGCCCAGTAAAGGTATCTGATCATGTATGTAATTAACCTCAATCACCACGGTAACATAGCGATGTGCCAGCAATTCATGCTTTTTAATTGTTTGTTTATAATGTCTTGTTAGTGCAATTATCACAGCATTTACGCACTTTATGCGCACTTGTTCGGTGTATTTTCAACACTATAACCACTGAATCACCAATGATTTTTAACTCGTAGACCAGAGGGTCGTGAATTTTTTTAACCCTTTTCTTTCTCTTCATACCTCTGCAGGATTTTTGAGATTTAAGACAGACCAATTAGGTGCTGTATATATTTGTTTTCTTATTTTTGTTTATCAATTTAACTGTGCTTATAGCAACATCAGGAGTGGGAGCATCATTTCTCTTTTGTGGTCCTGATGAAAAGCCTTGGGGTAGGGCTCGAAACTAATCGACGAACCAGGGAAACAGTAGATAATCACGCCTCTAGCATTTCCCGCTTGTCTCCAGATTTTAGCATATCAATTAGGGGTAGAAAATAAAGTTGTATTTGTTCCACTATTTTAATATTTTTAACGTTCACTTCCAAAACCCACTCCATCTTCATAACAAGACCACATAGGTGCATAGGATACAGGAACACCCTTATTTTTCTTTTAAGTGCTACCGCATATTCGTAGGTAGCAGCAAGCCCCTGTCCCTAGCAGGCAGGGATGGACCCTATGATGAAGCATGCCACCAAGGGGAAACCCGGGTTATTTCTTTACAGTCCTAGCAAGAGGTGCGATTTCCTTCTGAAATAGAAGGGACTCTCTTTTTTTTTTGTTCCTATACAAAGACATTTTCCCTGAGATTAGTTTCTTTCCAAAATTCGTTAAGTGAGCTCAAGAGATCTTAATATACACGGTCTGTTCTTGTTGATGTTTTTAATATAGTGTACCTCTAAAAAAGCCCCTCAGCCCTGAAGAAGACCTTCATTGGAAAAAAAAAATACCAGGCCCAATACGAAGGTCAAAACGCGTCGACCAGGAGTTATCATCAACTTTAAAGATCACTAATTATATCATGTAATATTGGTGATGTGAACTATGACATTACCTACAAACAGTTAAAGTGCAAGTGCTCTGACCATCACAATAAAGAGCCAAGCTGTACCTTTAGGACTGTGCAGTAGGGGGTCAGAATATGCTATAACCCAACATGTATTAATCGTAGGCTACTACACGTTTGTCTGAAAACATATGTTTAAGTCTTATTTCTATGTAATATTTCAGTTTGTTTGATTTTTGATTGGTTTAATTATATTGTGGGTGCACGTTTTTGTGGTTAATGACGTTATATGTACTTCCTTGTTTCATTTAAATTAACGCCATTGTTTATATGTTCATCAATGAAAAATATTAGATGACTTACACAATCCCTTGATTCTACTTCCTCTTAGTTACACAGTTAAATCTGTGGATGTGACTTCTGATATATTCAGTGTACAGTGGATAAGATTCTTTAAATAATTTACCAGTTGTCATTTATTGACGCTCAGAGAAAAATTGGTGAGGCGTTTTTCTCTGTGAAATGATTTGATTGATTTTTTTTTTTTTTAGTGGGTACCTTCCGAAACAGACTATGTATTGATCCCAGCCCCCTATGTTCTAAATTGGATCACTCTCCTTTATAACAAACAGTCATGGACAGTTGGCAGGCTGCTACGTGGACGTCCCTGCACTCTTTCACAAAGCACTACTACCTAGACAGCCAGGTTTGGTGGGATGGGCATTTCTCCCGTGCTGTCCTGCAGGATTTACTGGTCTGAGCGATTTCACAGACCCACCACCCTAGGAAGGACTGCTTATGTAATTATTCCTATGGGGAGGAATCTGCAATTAAGTCTCTAACAGAAGAACAAGTTACTTAACTTTAACGCCTTTTCTTTTATAGACTAACTGCAGATTCCTCACTGACCCACCTTCCTCTTGAGTTTGTGGAATTTACGCATATAGTCCATTGATGAGATCCCAAATCTGAAACACCTGCACTTCTGATATCATGGCTCCACTTCTGATGGTGTGGTCAGAGATTAGAAAGAAACTGACATCTTCGCGCAGAGGTGGCGATCTTATAGTAGCCCTGACATCACATCCGGAACTGATGGACTGACCCCTGAGCCTTGCTATGCCACCTGTCAAAGCTTGGAGAAATTGGGGGCGTGGCTAGCCGAGCAGCGAGATGGCCGCTCTTTGAGTGAGCTCCGCCGGCTACTCAGATTAATCCTCTATATGATCCTGATCCTGGCGACTGCGGAACCCCACACCTCCCGGGTCCTGCAGCCTACACCCTGGTGATCCTCCGAACCGAGCCGGGAGGGCGGGGACGGTTCCTCCTGGCAGCGGCGACGGACTCCTTCTCTGCCGGCTGGCGGGCTGGTCCTGGCCCGCGCCGGAAGTGCCCCTCGCCGGGAGCCGCGAGTCACGGTGGGCCGCGGCTTCGGAGGCCCCAGCGGATAGAGTAGCGGTTGCTGTGGGCGCACCGCACCGAAAGCCACATTGCTGCCGACGGAGGGTTCCCCAGTCGGAAGGCTGCGAGGAGCTAACAGAGACCGGTGCGCCTTAGCGGAGCGGCCGTGCCGCGGCGAGTGGATCCTGAGGCAACCGGGGGCGGCGCTGGCAGGTGTCGTGCCCGGTGGAGGCTGTGGAAGTTGGTCAGCGCCAGCACCATCGAGGCGCCGGCCGCAGAAGAGGTGAGAGGGTGCCATGGAGGGATGAGGGGCACAGCTGATCCTGCAGCTTCGTAGTGGTGCCGGGACCTCCCACTGCTCTGCAACCCGGCGGGTCACACAAGTGAACACCCGGAGAGGACCCATTCAGCCCTGTACCCCCTGAGCCCCGGCGCGGCGCTATCCTGGGGGAGTGAGCGGACACCTCTTTGCATTGCGGAAGCCCGCCACTTTGGCTCCGGGGGAGGCCCTAGCTGACTGCTGCTGCTTGCTGAGCTCACTGGGCACCTACGTAGTTCACTAGAGCGGCTGGCCCTACTTGCCACGTGTTAGGGGTCGCTCCCGGTGCACGCCGGCGCCGTCTGAACAGTCGCGCACATACAGGGCAATAGCTTGAGGTGGCACGGAGGGGTGCTGCCCTATTGCTGGGCCGGTGGATAGCTCTTGACCGCTGAGATGGGGAAAACTGACGCCAAACAACCTAAGCTGACATTTGATGGTAAAAGACCACCGAAGAACGCGATAATGGAGCCTGATGCTGGCACGTCGACGTCGCAGGGTGCTGCCCCAGACATAGACTTTGGGGCCCTGATCATGGAGGTGAGGACCAGCCTTAAAAGCATAGATGCTAAACTCGACACCATGACGGCGCAACTCGAAACAGTGACGGCTAAGGTGGACACCCACGAGAAGCGGCTGGACTGCCTCGAAAATGGGCAAACTGAGTGTTGCGAATTCCAGCAACAGGCTAAGAGGCACATCACGACGCTGGAGCGCGAACTCGACACTCTGCGCGCCAAGTCGGACGATTTGGAAGCGCGCTCCAGACGATCCAACATTCGCATTACGGGCGTCCCAGAGACTACGAACACGGGGAAGATGGAATCGTTTGTGTCGACCCTCCTGCATGAACTGTTCGACCCGGACTTGTCCCCGGTGTTCACAGTGGAAAGGGCACACAGATCGCTGGGGAAGAAGCCACCGGTGGGGGCCCCACCGCGTCCGATCCTGGCTAAACTACTTAATTACCAAGACAGGGACATCATTCTCAAATTGGCGAGAGAGAAGGGCAAGATCACACATCAGGGTAATCACATCTCCTTCTACCCAGATTTCACCCCGCTGGTGCAAGCAGCCCGGAAGGAATTTTTACCAGCGAAGAAAGTTCTATTGCAAGCCGGAGTGCCTTACTCTCTCTTATACCCGGCAAAGCTGAAGGTATTCCACGACAACACCTCACACTTCTTCACGGACGCCAAATCAGCCCTCAAATTTGCTAAACACGTTTGTGCTGGGGTCCGGAGGAAATCGCCCAGGCTCGAGGAAGCCTCGGAACACCTGAGTGACAACGACTGAGGTCTCTGACATGTTCACCCTGCCAGGCTGCAAATTTACTCTTTTGCGACACAGTTGAACGCTGGATTGAACTCTCGCACAGGTTTGCTCCTCCCGAACTGCCGTTTTGGGGGCGGGGGGCTGCGGCATCACTGTACGCCGGCTGGTGCTGTTGTCTCCGCTCTCCCGCTGGGACACAGGCTGGCTGCGGTCCTTGAGGAGTACGGGGTGGGGGTACTGCCAGAACCCAGGACCGCTAAAGTTTGACGGTAGCCACCCCGAGTATACGGGGGTGTAAGCCGAGCGCACCACGCCTCATGGGGTGCCTCCCTCTGTTGTTGCTGTTGGGGTATTTCATTGCATTGAGTATATGTTACTGGGATATGTCACGACCTGATTGGGGGGTTGCTGAGGGTAGGGGGTGGAGGGGGGGGGGTTTCTTTTGTTGCGAATTTTGGTTCGTATTGGGTGCATTGTACTACTACGCATACCTATATTTCAGTGTGCTAGCTCCACGGATGTGGGGTTCAGGTGCCAGGATGGCTTCCGGGGGCGGGGCTGGCTGATGGGGGTCCGGGACTGTCAAATGCTTTGATGGGAGGAATCAAAATCTGGACTTGGAACATTAGAGGCCTTGGGGACTTCAAGAAGGCCCGATTGCTGCATGGCATGTTGTCAAGACACAATGTAGATATTTGCTTCCTACAGGAAACACATCTGAATGTCACCCCCGCAGCTAGGTTGAGGAATTCCAGATGGGCGCACGTTTACTCTTCCATTTACTCCAATTATGCGAGGGGCGTAGCTATACTCATTCGCAGAGGGTTGGATTGGCGGGAGTACTCTCAGGTGAGGGATGCGGAGGGTAGATATGTCCTGCTCCATGGGGCTCTACAGGGGCGACCCATTGTCCTAGCTGCAATCTATGGCCCGAATGTAGACGATCCTGACTTTTTTAGAAATGTTTGGGCGCAAATTGTATTGCTGGATTGTCGGGCGGTCGTGTTGGGGGGAGATTTCAATGTTGTGTTAAACGATGACGCGGATCGCACAGGTGTGAGTAGACCGCAGCACACTAGAGCGCGCCAAGCGATCTTGGATATCATGAGGGAGGGTCTACTTTCAGATGTGTGGCGAGTTAGAAACCCGGGTGCAAAAGTAGGGACCTGCTACACCTCTCATAAGGCTGCGTGGTCGCGACTAGATTTCTGGTTGGTGTCTCCTGAAGTTGCGACATGGGTGTCAAATGTTGATATTATGGCTAGATCATTATCAGACCATGCTCCATGTATGTTGGTATTGCAGCCCCCCGACGCTGTACGTAGGGCGTTCCAATGGCGCCTTCCCCCACACGCACTCACAGACCCTGTGTTTGTAGAGGAGATAAGAGAGGATATCACTAATTACTTCACTGAGAATGCTGGGTCAGCCACTTCTGAAGCCATAGTGTGGGATGCATTTAAAGCTGTTATAAGAGGTCAATGTATTGCCCGTAAAGCAGGGGTCCTACGCACCATAAGAGACGCGCTGGCTAAACTTGAGGGGGAACTTAAAGACCTAGATGTCGCTTTTAGCTCCGACCCAACGTTGGCGACTGCTGGCGCTCTGAAAACTAAGCTGTTGGCATTTAATGAGGAGGCGGAGCGAGAGGTGCGGTTTCTAGGGCGGCAGGCAGAGGCGCGCAGATATGGGGAGGGAGATAGGCCTAGCAGGACTCTTGCCAGACTGATTGCTCCTCGCACACAGTCAAACTACATACACTCTATCTACGATAACACTGGACGACTGGTAGTAGGTCAAGAGGCGGTGTTGGGCGCCTTCGCAGAATTCTATGCTGCTCTGTACACCTCGAAACAGCCCACGACACCGGCGTCACTGCGGGACTTCCTTGACTCCATAGCACTTGTGTGGTTCAATAACAATCACAGACAATACATGGACCTCACCGTTACAGTGCAAGACATCGCCCAGGTGATTAAAAGCATGCCGGCCAATAAAGCTCCCGGCCCAGATGGCCTGACCACCTCCTTTTATAAAACCTACGTGACCGAACTAGCGCCGAGACTACACTCTGTGTTTGTCGAGGCCCTCGAGTCACAGTCTCTCCCAGACTCCATGCGTGAGGCTCTCATTGTCACGCTCCTCAAGCCAGACAAGGACGACCAACAGCTGGACTCTTACAGACCCCTGTCCCTCATCAACGTAGATGCCAAAATATACGCAAAAGTTATTGCCGATAGATTGCAACCGATGTTGCCGATGATAGCACTCCCAGATCAATCGGGATTCATCCCTGGCCGAGCAACATCTCATAATCTCAGAACGATCTTTTCGGTCCTTCACTATTTACACCCGTCAGTACAGGCAGCGGTGGTGTTTCTAGACGCCACCAAAGCCTTTGACTCCTTAGAATGGCCCTACCTCTTCTGTGTGCTGAGGCGGATGGGATTCAGCCAAAACTTCCTGACTCTTATTAAGCTCCTCTACACGAAACCCAGAGCCCGAGTGAGCGTCAATGGTCTTGTCTCCAAACCGTTTGATGTCTCGAGGGGCACTAGGCAAGGCTGCCCTCTCTCCCCGCTCCTCTTTGCGATTGCGATGGAGCCGTTAGCGGCTCGAGTTCGGCAGCACCATACAGCCAGGGGCATCGGATTCAGTGCTAGAAGCTTACTGATCTCGCTGTACGCGGACGATGTCACCTTGTACGTCCTGAACCCTAAAGACAACCTGAGCCCTATACTTCGTGAATTTGTGAGGTTCGAGGGCTTGGCAGGGATATCCATTAATTGGTCGAAGT
This sequence comes from Triturus cristatus, assembly GCF_964204655.1. Lineage (NCBI taxonomy): Eukaryota > Metazoa > Chordata > Amphibia > Caudata > Salamandridae > Triturus > Triturus cristatus. Next base: position 774,282,376 of record NC_140584.1, on the reverse strand, counting down.
CAGTGGCCTTCCCCCTGACGGAGAGCACTGTTCGGCCTGCCCCTGACTACCCCCTCAGGTGGGAGACGGAAGCTGTCAAGTATTTGGGCATCTGGATCAGCCGGGATGTGCAGGAGTTGTGGTCGCTGAATTTTGGTAGGGCGGTGGACTGGTTGGAAGGAAAGATCGAAGTCTGGAATAAGCTACCGCTGTCCCTGGTCGCTAGAATTGCTCTTGCCAAGATGGTGGTCCTTCCCAAATTTTTGTACCTGTTCGTAAACGTGCCACTACCTATGACAACGCACTTCCACACCCGGGTCCGCTCACTACTGCTGAAGCTGGTGTGGGCCGGCGGCCAGGCCAGGGTCTCTTGGGACCTTCTCACGCTTCCGCTCCGACAGGGAGGCCTGGGGGCCCCGGACTTGAAGCTCTATTCACTCTGTGCACAAGCTCAGTTCTTACATTTCTGGGCCTACCCAACCCCCTACCAGCCGCATCTGGCGGTGGAACTGGCAGTAGTCGCCCCCTCGCCATTACGAGTGGCACTATATGGTGAGGTTACGTGCCCGTCGCGTGATGTGGACACAGTGGAAATGGTCCGCTGGTCCTGGCGCGAACTTCGGAAACGAGCTGGTCTCTCCCTGCTTTATGCGCCGGCGATTCCTCTGAGGGGCAACCCGCTGCTACCTTGTTTGACGGCGAGAGGTGACGTCCTCACTATCTGTGGGAGTCGACTTCTCACCTTCGCTGACCTATATCCTGATGGCACATTTTTCGAGATGCCTGTGGATGAGGATGCCCAGCCTTGTACGTTTGCTGACAAATTACTATATCATTCCCTAAGGGAATCTTGCAAGAAGATAGGACCGTGCTTCCCGGAAGAGCCCTGCGCACTAGAGGCCCTGCAAAACTTGCTCTCACGGCCCTCCTCTAAAAAACTGGTGTCCAGATTATATAACTGCATGCAGGAACAAGCACCGGTGACAGTAGCCGCGGCCGTGGCCGCTTGGGCTGAGGACCTGGGGGACCAGCTACCGGAAGACGCCTGGGAGTATTGCTGCGCTCAACTCACGGCTCTCTCACCGAGTTACCGACTGCGGCTTATCCACTTCAAATTCCTACACAGATACTATCGCACTCCGACGCTACTACGCCGCATGGGTCTACGTGAGGACGCCTCTTGCTGGAAATGTGGGGGTGACGATGCCACCTTTCTTCATGTGGCTTGGAGCTGCCCCAAGCTGGGGGCATACTGGACAGGGATCTTCAATGCCATCAATCAAATCACGGGGAGGAGGGACTCACCATCTCCACTGCTGGGATTACTGGGGTATGTTAAGCACACTGTGCCCTGCGACAGGAAACTACATGCATTACTCCTTTTATACGCCAAGCGGCAGATCGCTATACACTGGGGCAGGCCGGCCCTCCCCACGCTTGAGAGCTGGATCAGAGATGTGACTTACGGCCACACTCAACTGACACACTATTGGGAGACCATGCCCACCGCTTCCAGGCCCACTGATATATGGGGCCCGTTTGTACAGTGGACTACAGAACGCACGGCTCCTGACTCCGCCGGTACTTCACGGGCTACTAGTATTTCAGACGACATGGGCTGAGTGTACGCGCTGCGTAGGTTAACGACAGAGGTCCCGCTGCCCCCGCGCTTACACTGACAGGAACTGCCCAGACGTAAGCTCTGCGTTTACTGCCTCCGCTGACCCGGATAGTGTCCCCCGCCCCACCCCCCCCCCCCCTCACGCCCTACTGGGCCGACTGTGGATAATTCATTGCCCCTCCCCCCTGCCCCGCCCGCCTGTCGCTACCTCATACACAGCCAGGATACCTTTCCGAGCCTGCCCTGAACAGGACTGGCCCTCTACTGGGGAGACCAGTGGCGGACCCACTCGACCCTTTGGTGAACTGAAGTGTGATACAAACGCTGTTTCCAAGTACTTGCACCTATGTTTGACGTTTTTGGTTTGGCTTGTTTGGGGGTATTGTTGGGAGAAACAAGGTGCTGGCTGGCACGTCCTTTTTACAGGCTGCTGTGGCGGGTGGTTGACTGCTGCTTATTCGGAGGCGGCCTCATTGATTTTCGCTATCCTTCACTTGTCAGCAGCACTAAGAGAAAAAGTAAGACCGTTTACTTGCTAGAGATGCACAGTACAAAATGCAGATTTTATTGTACCTTAAGTTTACCTCTGAACGATCCACTGCCCGGATGACGACCTTAAAGATATTTATATGTAATCTTTGTATAATCTACCAGATAGCGGCCTGCCTCCGGGTTGTTGGCGTGACGCAGTGTACAACATCTCTTTCATTTGTTAATAATAAATGTCTTACAACCAAAAAAAAAAAAAAAAAGCTTGGAGAAATTCACAAAGGTAAGGAATCTGCAGTTTGTCTGTACTAGAAAAGGCATTACCGACGGTAAGCAACTTGTTATTTTATACATAATTTCCTTAGAAAACCAATTCAAAACTTTAACATGGTAGAGGCAGTAGTCTCAACTTGTCCATGCTTGTTTTTTAAGTAGAAATAAATGACAGGAAGTGCACCAATATGCACAATGCCTTAAAGCTATCACGCTGTACTGGTAACTTTAGCTGTTGGTTGTCGAAGACCTATTGTGAGCAATACAATACATAGATAGAAGGCTTGGGTCTTCCCCCTTTCTCCCAATTATTTGAATTTATATAGACATTCTGTCTAAATTCCCTGCTCCTGGTTCAGTGACTTTCCTCCATATAATACCACATCTTCGTTTATTTGTCCAGATTCAGTAATGTAACTCTTTATATGTGGTACGGATGACAATATGTTCTTCTTGATAGGAACGTGTAAGTTTTACCATCATGGCTTCTGTGATGTATAACTGTTGCCATACTTTTGTTGTGATTCTGGAGGGCAACAAAATACAATAAAAATAAAAGATACCACATCTTCATTGGATGCCATGTATTCCTTCACTGCTGACATCAGATCTTGCATTGCTGTCCATTTACAGAAATGTTTTCTCTCCTTTTCCCTGCTCTTCCCCTCGTCCCCACTTATGTTGTGGTTAGCCTCGAAAATCAATACTACCCTTATTGCAGGAACTCGTTTTTTATGTCTCATTACTGCACATTAGTCAGCATATGCCAAACACCTAATCTAAACTGAACCCTAACTATACTTCCCACCTTGGCTCTTTCTTTTTCAGTAACTAACAATTACCTCAACCGTGAGCTAAAGGTGGATTCTGGATGACACACATAAGGAGCTCTGCAAAATCAATCAGCCTTGTTCAAAAGCATAACGTTTTCCTTCACTCATTGGGTATTGTGTGTGCTCCTGTGAGAAAGTGAATGGTAGAATTAGTCAGTGGCTGGATGAATTGATGGATTACTGAATACTTGGAAAAATGGACGGGTCAGTAAATGGGTGCATGGATCGAAATGAAAATGAATGCGTGGACAGGTGAATGTTTGGGCGGATGGGGAAGTTGTTTGTGTTCTTTGCATTTCCTACTTCTTACAGCCAACAAATAAGACTAGAAAATCTGCTTTCCATCTGCAAAGATCAGTGTGGAACATGCAGGTCCCCTGTTTCCTTTCAATCGGGAACAGTTCAGCCTGAACTACCAGGCTAGGACCTCTCTGACCTGGAACACAAGCACCCCAAGACCAGTTTTGCCCTGTTTGTGGTCGGTCATTTTGGTGAAACTCAGCTGCGTGTCTCATGAAAAGACATGACCCCCGTGAGACGGTATGCTGTGAACATTTTAGATCTCTTATAAAAATGGATTGTCATTTCAAGCCATCTCTGTGTGCAGTGTGTGGCTACAACTGAGAAATGGTGCTTGCTTGAGTATACAACTGATATCCAGAATCCTTTTCTTCATACACCCAATCTGTCGATTGATAAATAGTGAAGGGGTTCATCAAAGTCTGAACTCCTGATTTATGACAGTAGTTCGTTTCACAATGGAGCTTCCACAAACGTGTCTCCTCTGAGCATGGACATACCTTTTATTGCCCATCGTAAACCTCAAAGGCGCTCCTGGTATCTCAGAAATTGACAGGCCTGCGCCTACTTAACATGCATCATCTACCCTTGTAAACAGCATAAAAATGAGTCGGGTGAAGAGGTGAGTTAAAGGAGAGGGGGTGACATCCTACTCATGTACTGATCTTAAAATAAGGATGCGTGACTCTTGGAGTACCTTTGTTAAATATGAAGTCGACTAGATCAGCAGGTCACCTGGCAACAGACAATGCTCCCTTTTGGTTAGATGTGTCCGGTGTGTCTGTCATGTATGCTTTATCATAGCCTTCATTAATGCTTTGTGAGACGCATTTAAAACGTAATCCTTGTTAGTGAGCAGGGCTTTATTACAAGCCAAAATACCTCTTCATTCCTCCAAGCCCTCTGAAAATTACACTTCATAGCGGCCACTTAGCGCTATGTTACATGTGAGACCATTATGAAGACCTGCCTTTTTGCAGGGAGTAGCAGTTCCATTTCTGTCCATGTAGTTTCACTTTTTACATTGTGAGTGTAGGCGGAAACAAATAACACTATTCAAAGTGCTGCAAGCACAAATGTGATAACTGGTTGACGTTGCTTTGTAGCTGCTGCACTTCAACAGTTAATTCTCCAGCATTGGATTTTTCATAGATTATTAATACATTCCCCATTGTCAGGTTGGGAATCCCCGGAAACTTTTAATAGCAGTCAACCATGTCAAAATGGTCATCGGCCCAAATACAGAGTGTTAGTAGTACATCCAACTCTTTCAAAATATCCCAAACCTGCACCAATGAGGTGGAAATTGTGGCTAAATGCCTCTTTTTGAAATGGTTAACCACCTTTTGCCTGGTAATTGATGCACTTTTGAGAGAATGTTTACTGGGTTCCTGCTATGTAGATACCCAGTGCCAGATCTCTTTCCCTAAAACTGTACAAATGTTTCCCCAATTGGCCATACCTTTAGCACCCCTGTAAGTCCCTAGTGAAGGGTGCCACAAGTATCCAGGGCAATGGTACTAAAGAGGGCCCCTAAGGGCTGCTGCATGTATTGTGCCACCCTAAGAGACCCCGCACCAAACTCCTGCAGACTTCATGTCTTGGTACTGGTAAAAGTGAAAACACGACATGGCACACGCTGTGTGCCATGCCTACAGACACCGCATGCAGCCTAGGTAAGGCATCCCTACAGCAGGCCTTTCAGCCCCAAAACCAGGTCTTCTATACTTCGTATGGACATATCTGCATGAGCGAATTTGCTCCTTTGCTGTCTGTCAATTCTTAGAGGTCACAAGTGGACAAGGCAGCCATTTTAAGTACATGTGCTGGACATTGGTGGTACTGACTTCCCCAGCTACATGATGGCTTCACTGAAATCTATGTTTGGTATCGAACACCTTATATTATTAAACCCACAATGATTCCAGTGGTGGAGTTATCAATGCATACACCCAGAGGGCATCTCAGAGGTGCTACCTGAAAACCTACCAGTCTCTAGTGCGCTGACTGACCTGTGTAGACCAGTCTGCCATCACAGACCGGTTTCTGACCCCTTGCAGGTGAGAACCTACACTCTTAGGGCCGAAAAAAATGCCTGCTCTGGCAGCAGGTGTTGTCACTTCCTCCAAGCAGGATGGCTAAATAATCAGCATATCAAGACAGGAGGCTTCAAAGGCCTCTGCTGCCGTTGATATGTGATTATAGCTTCACCAGACAGGAGAAATGGTTGCCTTGTGCCCATTTGGCATTGTAATAAGGAACCAATTGGCAACCCCTAGGTTTAGTAGTAGTTACTTAAAAGAGGCCCATTTGGCACCAGTGCAGGCGGGAAATTTGATATGCAGGGAGGTGTGGTGCACTACCAGGCCAGTTGCGCCCCTTAGGAGTGCTGTCTGATGTGCCTCACTTTAGAGAAATACTTCCATCTTGGTAATGTCAGAATTAGGAACTCTGGAACAGTGTTATGCCGACTTCCTACAGGAAGTGGTCATATAGGGGGTGTAGTGATCCCAAGAGTAAGTAGCCCATTAGCTACCACCCGCCACTCCCTTTGTGTGCCCCTAAATTTAGTATTTAGGGGAACCCCTTATTCCAGGAAAGCAGATTCTACCGACCTAAGAAAGACACCAAAGAGCCGCAAAAAGCAAGAACTGAAGAGCAACTAACCTGGCAACAACCGTGTTTGCCTCATCAATTGCACCAAAGAGGACTCATCCTGCAGCTGTTCTGCCTCCAAATACCTGGGAGGACTGCCAGCACTTCAAGAAGCAACTACGATCTCCCATGGAGTAGCTGAGCTGCTCCCCTGCAGGCATCCAAGAAGAACTGCGAGGACTCTGCATCTCCAAAAACCTGTACTGGAAAGCACCACTGCACATGTGCTCCCCAGCCAGAGTTGAAGACGGCCAACTGTGCCAACGAGGAACTGAGACCCTGCAGAGTTGATCCCCAGCTTGGGGTTGCCGGGCTGGACTCTCAGTTGTCTCCTGCTGCCCTTTTGTGCAGGCCCCCTCTACCGTGAGTGTCTCCTGCAGTCAAAATCCAACGCCTCAAAACACCACTGCACCTGTGCCCTACAGCCCGAGGAGAAGTGAACCGAAGGTGTCCCTGCGTGCCTGAGCATCATGAGACCTGAGACCCCCTGTTGGTTCAGCCAGACTGGACCCCAGTTCTCACGTGTGCAGCCTCTTTGTCCAAGGACCGTTTCTCATTGATATCAACAGGGCACCTGACGCCGAAAAGCACTTCTGCACCCGGACTCCCTAGAGCCTCCCAAGGTGACCTGTTGTTGCTACCTTAGACCTTGCATCATAATTACCTTAACTACAGATGATTGGTCCTGTAAGTCGCTGCTAAGTACCCGTATGCAAAAGACACACAATTGATAGACGGAATGCAGAACAAATCACAACATTCACCCCCCAGTCAAGAGCTCTGGGTTAAATCCATCATTCTTTTGCTCACCATGCCACCCCAGTTTAGACCTGGCCATATGCAAAGCAGTCTTGACCCTGTGCCTCATGGGAACAGTCCAGCCCGAACTGCCAATTGCAACCAACATAGTGTTAGAAAAAGGTACACTGACTTTCCATGAGCAGGTAAGTCAGATCCGGCCCAGAGCAAGCAGGGAAGCCCACGGGAGCCAAAGAAGACCCACGAGAGGACCCATGGGCTGAAGGCACAGAAGTCGCAAGAGGACCTTGAGCAGCTCACCAAAGGATGAAGGCCCTCGGTGCAAAGGATTCAGTGTAGGCGAAGATTTTGGCTGTAGGAGATGATTGAGGCTGGAGCTTCTTGGAACCTGAAGATCTCTGGAAGAAAGTCGACACAGTGCACAGGGGTTCTGTTCCAGCGGTTCCGACGAGGGATACTGGCCTCAAACTCGGTGAGAAGACAGTGCAGGCCTTCGAGGTAGTTGCAGAACCACCACCTATGTTGCTGAGACTTTCGGAGTCCGTGCAAGCCCAGGATCACCAGACTGGTCAGCTGTGTTGCGGTGCCTGCAGATGCAGAGGAGTGACTCCTTCACTCCAAGGGAGATTCCTTTGGGTGTCTTGGATGTCCACAGGTCATGTGAAGAACCTGTATGGAGCACATGCACAAACGTTGCAGCGGACTTGCAGGACGATGAGACCAGGAGCAGCAGGAGTCTTCCCGGTTGCAGTCTCGGTTCCCAATGCGAAGTCCAGTGTGGTCCAGATTGCCCAGACGATTGAAGTGGTATTGGATTTGAATCTTGTCTCATGACAAATCTAGGGACCCATCCACAGGTAAACCCTTAAGTACCCTAAGGAAAGGGTTGGGGTGAATCCGGGGTCCCTCCCAGAGGAGGGGCTGGACAGTGGGGAGGATACTTCCGAGTCCTTTGTCTAGTTTCACGTCGGAGCAGGAGACAACGGCTCCCTGAACTGGTTTGAACTGGAGTGCTGAAGGAGGGCTCTGCAAGCAGTCTCAGTGGCACTGGCAAGCGCCCCCACCCTGTCCCAATACACTAAGTCCTGTCTGGGAGGTGGTCACAATTCCCTGTGTCAGTAAACCTATTATCTCCGCTTGCTTGGCTGAGCAGCAGGAGGGCAGAATCGTGTCTCTGATTGGCAGCAGCCATATTTTGCTGTCCAGGTCTAGAAGACTGGTACCGGGAGCACTGATGGACTCCCAGAGGAGCTTTACAGTGCATAGAATAATACCTCCCACACCGTTTACAGTGTGGGGTTATGATTCCGATGTGGGGGTATGATTCCAATATGTTTGATACCAAATACGACAGGGTTCGTTACAGCCAATTTAGAGATAGCCATCACGTAATGACGCATAGCCACTCTATGTATCTTAATGGCTGATGCACTTACAACCCAGGAGAATGGACTCCAAAGGTTGTAGGGGTGTCTTGTTCATGCAGGGGCACCCGAGCACTCTGCCTTCAGGATTGAAAAACCTGCCTTAGGGCGTGACTTATAGGGTTTAAGTACAGTGACCTCAGATATAAGGAAACATATCTGTTTCTAAGTGCTGCTAGCACCAGCTTACACTGGCTGCAATAGCAGACCTGTAGTCACAATTTGAGTGGTCTCCCATGGGTGGCATAATGCATGCTTAAGCCCATCGGAGACCCCTGTGCACCTATGCCCTGGGTGCCTTAGTACTGATGTAGCGCCTAAAGGTTATGAAATTTGTAGGGGTGCATCATATTCACTGTTAGTTGGCACCCGCATATAATCAATGTATATTTATATGTGTTGTGCGAAAAGAATTAAGAAATGTATTAGCTATATCGCAACATAGAAGTATTAGAGATGTGAACACATATTGTGAATGTATTCCGTAAAATGCATAACGATTAGTTTCAGTTTAATGCAATGTATTTGGCTAAACGTGTAACCTGATTGAATTAACTCATGTATGTCGTTTATCCATGTATATGAAAGTAAAAGCACTAATGTTTAGAATGTGATTTAATAGCGTGTTTAACCTAGTAGAGGCCCGAATCCACATATATCGTTGAGGAGAAAGGCCTGGTATTTCTTATGTTAGCTGAATGCGGTAGGCCGCGATTGATTTATTCTAGTAGAGGTTTTGGGCTGCAGTAAATTGTAAAGTTAAAAGATGTGAAGTATTTCTCCATCCCATGATCTCACCGCAGGTGCAAGGACAGTTGGTTCGTTAGTAGAAAAGGTCTTTGTCTAAGAGTTGAATTATGGGGGAAGCCAGACATGGGAGTGCATTGGAATGTGCCAATCGCAACTCCTAGTACGGACGGTGTCTGGGACTCAAGGCCAAGCTGATGGACGACGGAAGATGGACAGAGCTGGATGGAAAATTACTGGAAGAAGACCTGGTCGAGGAGGTGTGCCGGAGGGTGTGTTCGATGATTTGGGGTTTTGTATTAGGGACAGCGCCCCGAGGGTTGAGCAGAGAGTAGGTGAGCGAGGAGATAGAAGGAGCATTTTAGATCAAGCTCTCTAAGTGAAGACTTCTTAGGAAGTTCACTTCTGACACCTTTTCACGATTTCTTGGGTCTTAAGGGAATGGTAAGCAGGGAGATCTAGCATAGAGTAGGGACAGAGATGCTTTTGTTTAATGATTCCTAATATCGACATCGGCTTGGTAGTTATCTACCTCATGCTTTTAGAAGCTGTACTTTTGTTTATTTTTAGTCGAATGCGGATTCTTCGTAGAGTAGCATTTGTGTTAGTGCCTATTTACCTGTTGTGCCTTGTGCTAAGGTGCCTATGTCTGCAGATGTTTTTGTTGATAATAAAATCCCGAGAGCAATAGAAATTGAGTTCGAGTCCTTAATGATGTCAAATTGCGGAAAGTATTCTCTGATAATTGTGTTTGCTCCCTCCATGCTATTGGGCAAGTAAAAAGGTTCAATCGACCAGAGTGGGTTCTTGGAGATAAATGGAAAACAAGAAAATTGGGCCCCAGCAGTACCATATACTAGGGACTTACCAGTACCAGTTACACCATTAGTCAATCTGGAGTGTACCTAAGTACTCACCCTGTCCAATTTAGGGAAGAAGCAAAGAGACTGAGGTCCTAATTAGCAGGATCCCAGTCAGACGAGTCAGTAAAACTTAATGGCACCAGCAAAACGTGGGGGTTACCATAAAAGCAGAAGCTACTTTCCCACACAACCTCCGCCCCCAAACACAAGGAGATGAGACTAACCATGCCCAGTTAAGTCTTCATTTTCTAAGTGGAAATATCTGGAGAGTCTATCTGCGTTGGCATGGGTACTCCCAGTCCTATGTACACATCTTAAAATGATATTGCTTTGAAAAAGCCCTCGGCCAACTGGCCACCGGGCAAAACACGTGTCAGCTGTTCTGTTGTTTGCAGCATTAAGAGGTCCAACTAAGATAATAAAATAGTAGCAATCACAGTTTGATGAAACAAAACTCTTGGATATTATTTCATTTATTTCACACTTAAGGGGTACAAACCCCCACCAACTACTTGCATTATCTTCTTTTTCAATGGCATTTGTGAGGCGCGTACCATCAGCCTATTGGGTCTCTACAGCGATAGCGTGAATCCCAGTGGCATGGTGAGCACGGGACTCGGGGTGAATGTATGACATGGTTCTGCATTCTGTCCATCAACTGTTGATTTTACATTTGTCACCCCGAGTGGGAAGGTTATGCCCAGACGTGGGTCCCGTGCTCACCATGCCACTGGAATCAAGCTATCCTGGCTGAAGAGGGGTGAAACCCCGAAACCGGTCCTAGGATGCTTGTTTCCATTCCAGGGAGGAATTCCTGGCTTGGCAGTTCGGACTGGACTGTTCCCATGAGGCACAGGGTCAAGACTGATTTGCATATGGCTGGGTTCAAACTGGAACGGCATGGTGAGCAAATAAATGATGGATTTAGGCCCAGATCTCTGTACTGGGGTGAATGTATGACATTGTTCTGCATTCTGTCCATCTACTGTTGATTTTGCATTCTGACATCCAGGCGTCCCTCCACTAAAACGGTATATGCCTGCAGGTGGAACAAGTTTGTGGCATGGTCCACAGCAAAGGCTGTGGATCCCCTTTCTGCTCCTCTATCTGAAGTTCTTCTGTTCCTTCTTTCTTTCGCCAGCAGGGCTCTGCTCTGGGCACTATCAAAGGTTACCTTTCGGCCATCGCCGCCTCTTTGTGGCTTCCAGATCAGCCTTCTCTCTTTAAGTCCCCGGTTGTTAACCGTTTCCTTAAAGGCATTACGCACACGTTTCCTCCCGTGCCGTTCATCATGCCTCAATGGGACTTGAATCTCGTTTTGACCTATCTGATGTGCGCTCCGTTTGAGCCCCTTCATACCTGTCCTTTGCATCTTCTTACTTTTAAGATGGCTTTCCTGGTCGCTATCACCTCTGCCTGAATAGTGAGGTAGCTCCAGGCTCTGTCTTCCAAACCTCCTTTCCTTCCTGTTCATCCGGGAAATGTGGTGTTAAGGACCCGTCCTATTTTGCCAAAGGTGGTCACGCCCTTCCACATTGGGCAGACCATCACTTTGCCTACCTTATTTCCGCATCCTTCGAGGGAAGAGAAGAGGCTCCACCGTCTGGACCCAAAACTTGCGCTCGCATTTTATCTCAAGCGTACACAGCAGTTCCGCGTGGATGACCAGCTCTTTGTTGGCTATGTGGGCGCCAAGAAAGGTCGGGCTGTGCACAAACGGACCATCTCTCGGTGGGTTGTTCTGTGCATCAAAGCATGTTACTCCTTGGCTAAGAAGGAGCTTCCTGTGGGGATGCGTGCCCATTCTACCAGGGCAACTGCAGCCACTACTGCCTTGGGATTTGGCGTCCCCTTGCAGGACCTTTGTCAGGCAGCTACGTGGGCCTCGCTGCACACGTTTACCAAGCATTACTGTCTTGCCAGTCGGGTCCAGATGGACGGCTTCTTTGGCCATTCTGTTCTCCGCGACTTTCTGGTGTCATCTTTTCGCAGACCCACCACCGGTGTTGGTATTGCTGGGGTATCTATTCTAAGTAAGGAATCTATCACTAATGTGTCTCTTTCAGATGCACAAGTTACTACTTGTGTAACGATATATCTGTAAGAGACATTAGTTAGTGATGGATTCCTTACCCCCCCATCCCCCCCCCCATCCTCCCCGTTCTGCGAACTGATTCTAGGGTTAGGGTCATCCCCCTTTCAAGGCCCTAGTATCATGGCACCAGTGGTCAGTTTCTTGTATGGCTCTGCGTTCCTGGCGTGGAAAGTCATGTACAGAACGGACGTCAGCGCGCATGGGTGGCGCCTAGTTAGTCTCTGTGATGTCATCTCGGTGCTTGCAATGCCAGTGACGGGCGCGGAGCTGCACGACGCCACCTACTGATGCGCAGGGGTACTGCTACAGAAAACTTTCCGGATCCAGTCTGATGCCTGGGGATATTCTAAGGTAAGGAATCTAATGTAAGGAATCTAGCACTAACTAATGTCTCTTACAGATATATCGTTACACAAGTAGTAACTTGTGCGATTTGTTCAGAGGACACAAGTTTCTGACTTTGGCACCTGTGTCCCAGAAAGCTATTGCTGACTTTCCATTGATTAAAGGCTGTTGCCTGTACTTGTCCAAGTTAGTGGACTTACTAGTAAGGTGGCAAAATCAGTGCCACCACCACAGACAAAAGCAGCCTGAGTTGGAGTTCTGACTAGGCCAGAACCCACCTCAGAACCCAAGGTTAACTCAACTAATCCCTTGGTTGCTGTAATACCACTTGTACTGGTGCTAGGGGGTGCAGTTGCCTTAGGAGCAGTGGTAGTAGGTTCCTTGTCCTCTGGACAATCCTTTGTTCAGTGGGACTTTACTTTACATAAATAACACCAAGGGTTCTTTTTGCCATTCTTGGAGTATTGGGATTCACCCCCATACGCAGGTTTATGATGACCTTGAGAAGACTCCCTTTTGTCTTTGCCCTTCTCCCCACCCTTCTCTTGGGGTTTAGAAGAATCTTGCTTCTTCTGGTCACCTCCACCACCATGGTTTTTCTGCTTAACTCTGGTACGGACCCATTTGTCTGCCTTCTTTCTTTATTCTTGGGGAGATGTCAGATCAGTATCCATCAGGCACTGGTGCAAAAGTTGGTTCTGGCTGGCTTCCATGAAGCCACCCTTCCAGAGCCTTAATAGCACTATCCATTAAATCTAACCAGTCCTAGGTGTGTGCCTTCTGAGTGTCACTGAACCTAATCCTGTAATGCGCAGTGGTTAAGCCAAACCCATGAATGAGTGCACTTTTCAGGACTGAATAATTGTTAGCATCCTCTTTAACAGTGGGGCACTTATCTCTACCTTTGTTAGCAAAGGAGATCCCCGGGATAGCTGCCCACTGCACTTGAGGGACCCTCTGAACTTTACAGGCTCTCTCCAAAGTAGTGATCCATTTATGGATGTCATCCCCCTCCTGGTAAGGAGGGAATATCCTGCGCATGTTCCTAGCGTCAAAGGACGTTTCCATGATTCTATGGACACAATTACTGGTGTTCTAGTCCCAGTTGCATCCTAGCTTTCTGTACTTCCAGGGCCTCCTTTTCAAGGGCCAACTGATATTGCCTGAGCTTGAATATAACTCTCAAGTTTGATCATATGGTACTCCCTTTCCACTGAGTCCTCCAACTTGTTATATATAGAGGTCCCTATGGAAGTATCTGAAGTATTGGACTGCTCTGAACCCTCCCAGGAGGAATAAAGGGGGGACCTACTTCTAGGGACACCCTCTGTACCATCTGCACTATTCCCTGGGGATCAGAGTTCACCAATGTGGGGTCCTCCGACTCCTCTTGGTCATGCTCAGAATTAGGGCCACTAGAGGAAATCCTTCCTGACTCACCTTCTTGTGCATCCCCACCCACTTTGTCTTGATCTCCTGACCTGCCAGGGTGCTGGAGATCATCTATGATAAGCAGCTCTAAGAGATGCTTAGTGGTTGGGTTGCTACCTTTCTTTAACTTCCTAAAGGTACACAGGGTCCTTCGTTCCTGGAACTCAAGACTGCTGTATCTAGAAGACTGGGCCTTATTGAGGTCCATTACTAAAGACATGGTGTCTAGGTGTAGTGTGGTGTTGCGCCTGCCTACCCTAGTGTAAACTAAACTTCCTAAGATTGGAGAAAGGGTTGTGCTAGAGCCTTAACAAACAATCAAAATGTTCAGTAGAACTAACTTAGACTATCTAAATATTATATGTGCCTAATGCTAGTGATGGTTTTTCAATTATTCCACCCCTACATTAGCTGGTAAAACACAGCAGGCTTTAATCCCAACTGCTGCATACCAATGTAGGAGGCTAGCTTAGTATAAGGTGCACACTTATGTAAGTGTAGCACCCTGCACTAATCCAGACAACCCTTATGGTGATTTTAGTGGTCTTAGACAACCTTAAAAAGCTCTCTAAATGATAGTTGTGGAGAGCAGCCTTCAGGTTTAGTGCAGAAGGCGTGTAAAGCAGCTTCTTTTACCAACACTTAATCTTATAGTATGGGTTAAGTGAAAAAGAACCACACAGTGTAGTTATAAAAATATGTATTTATTAACACTCACTCACACAATCCAGTATTGCCTACCCGGAGAAATATTCACAATACGCACAATACTTGGCAATAGGATAAGCAAAAAGCTCAAATACATAGTGGTCCCCAGGGGGAGACCAAATCATATACTAAAATAGTGGAATGCAAACCACGATTCAAGTCAAGAGTGCCCCCAGAAGATCTAGAAGAGTCAGGGACCCAAGGTGAAATAAAGGAAACCCATGGAGGTCGTGTACCGAGTGGGAACACGACTGTGTACTCCATTCAAGTGAATGGGTAAGTCGCGGTTGTAAGTTTAAAGAAGGACCCTTCCCAGCGGACACTGAAGAAACCCTGTGGAGGAGAAGAAGGTTGGAAAGCCACTCCACCCATGGATACCCGCACCAGCCGGGTGCATAGGTGCGAAGTGGCATCGGAGACCGCCGTAGACATATTGGAGTATTTCAGGAAGATGCCGCTGGTGAAGAAGGTGAGAAAAGTATGGTGGAACACAAAGTTGGATTCAAGGTGAGATGTACCTGCAAGCAGAGAGGACAGAGTCTATGCCACTCAGAAGTGACTAAGAGGAAAGGAAGACGAATGCCCACTGATGTCGGAGATGCAGAACAGTTGATGGTGCCCTTAAAGTTGCCGCTGGATAGTGGGGAGGCTACTCCCATGTCCTCTGTTCAGTATCGCGCCAGAGCGGGAGCAAGTGGCTCCCTGAAGTGGTTTGAACTGGAGTATGCAAGGAGGGCACCAAATGTGCCATTCAAATCTCAGTGGTGCAGGAGAGTTGATGGTGCCCTTAAAGTTGCCACTGTACAGACAAAGGCGACGCAGAGGAAGACCAGGATCTGTTCACGATCTGTTCCACATCGAATGTCAAAAGCAAGGGGGTCAGTGTTTGGCAGGGACACCAACAAGCCTTGCCTATGGCAACCCACGTAGGTGTCGAAGAAGGGGCAGTGTTGGGGCCAGCAAGGTCCAAGTGACTCACCACGAACAGGTAAGTCAGAGCAGGCCCGAGCAAGTAGTGGAGCCCATTGGAGCCAAAAAAGACCCTTGAGAGGACCCACGGGCCAGAGGCACAGGAGTCACAAGAGGACCTCGAGCAGCTTACCAAAGGATGAAGGCCCACGGTGCGAAGGATGCGGTGCAGGCAGAGATCTTGGCTGTAAGAGATGCTTTAGGCTGGAGCTTCTTGGAGCCCGAAGATCTCTGGAGGAGAGAGTCAACAGCCTTGGCAACTGCAAGTCGACGTGATGCACAGGGGTTCTGTTCCAGTGGTTTTGACGTGGGCTACTGGCCTCAAACTCAGTGAGTAGACAGTGCAGGCCTCCAGGGAGTTGCAGAACCACCCCCTGTGTTGCTGAGCCTTTTATATTCCGTGGGAGCACAAGAACAGCAGACCGGTCAGCTGTGCTGTGGTACCTGCAGATTCAGCAGAGTGACTCCTTCACTCCAAGGGAAATTCCTTTGGGTGTCTTGGATGTCCACAGGTCCAGAGAAGAACCTATATGGAGCACAGACGTTGCAGCAGACTTGCAGGATGACGAGACCAGGAGCAGCAGGAGTCTTCCCAGTTGCAGTCTCGGTTCCCAAAGCGAAGTCCAGAGTGCCCAGATGGTTGAAGTAGAAGTGGTATTCTAAGGGCCCACCCACAGGTAAGCCCTTAAGTACCCTAAAGGAAGGGATGAGACGGTTCAGGGGTCCCTTCCAGAGGAGAGGCTGGATAGTGGGGAGGCTACTCCCATGTCCTTTGTTCAGTATCGCGCCAGAGTGGGAGCCAGTGGCTCCCTGAAGTGGTTTGAACTGGAGTATGCAAGGAGGGCACCAAATGTGCCATTCAAATAATCTCAGTGGTGCTGGCAAGCGCCCCCACCCTGTCCCAATACACGAAGTCCTGTTTGGGAGGGAGTGTCACCTCCCTGTGACAGGAAACTTATTGTCCTGCCTTCCCCTGCTCAGCAAGTCAGGTCCCTCCTCTGAGACCCCCCCGAGGTAGCACTCACCTGCCAACAGGTTTTTATCTCTGGAAGGACGACCCCCCTATTTAAGTATAGAGTAGGATCTCCCTTACCAGTTGTAATTTATTACTTCACACCCCACTAACCACATCACCTGCATTCATCATACGGCATCCTCTAAAAAGATCTCAGCTGAAGTGACCCTTCGGGGGACCCGTAGGGCAATGCAACGCCTGCCTGACAAGGAGCACTGCCCTATGATGAATCATGACATCCTCTAGGGGATGTGTGAGGGCACCATGAACAGTCCAACTGATTGTCTCTATATGGTACTCTGACACAAGCACTCTCCACATTTTGAGAGACTGTGCCTCCCTCTATCTTAAATAGGAACATTTGCCACTTGTTGAAACTTTGATCGTATATAGGAGCACTGGCTTTTGGACCTCTTAATTAGGCTCCTAGTCCCGTCCCCCGTACACCTTCTCTCTGACAAAGGGTTCTTCTTGAAACATAATAACTTTCCAAGTCTGATAAATCATTTAGAAAAATATCTCCTTTGTCTGGTAGTCTAGGTTTTTTTCCAATGCAATTATACACCTTTAAATCTTGAGGATTAAGAGAACAAGAGAATGTAATAAAATGTTCTTTTTTCCCACACACACATTCTCATCGTCTATTGTCATTGTAAGTTAGGAAATATTCTTTCCATTCCGTCTCTTCAATGGTTCTCCCGGTACAGCTAAGAACTGTTGAGAAGGCGTAAAAGTTTGAGAGGCAGACATGTTATTTCTTACATTAACAACTAAACAATACCACCAGTATGCCAGCTGAATGTCTCCGGGGATGTAGATGACTGATAAATTGCTCCCACCATAATTAGTCTCCACCTGATGTTATGAAGCTGCACACAAAGTAGATAACGACTAGACAATTGCCTAGAAGTAATTGGTCTATATTTGTAATGCCTGCCAGCACATAAATTGCACCCCTACTGTGACAATATGGAACAATGTTTATCAGTCCAGACCCAAAACGATACTGTTACGGTCCTCCTGATGGGTCGCTGGGCACCTTCCGGAGTCTAAAGACACCGCGTCGCGGCTCCACTTCCACCTGAGCTCACTAGCAATTTGGATGCCTGCTCTCCCTCAGTGCTGTATAGGTTCTCCTCCAGGGCCAAAATCGAAATCACTCTGGAAAAGGTATGTAGATAGGACTTCTTCATTCGGCCCTGAACGAAAGACAGCTGGAGATATAGAGTCAGCCCTTCATAGAAATACCCATCAACTGTCCCCCCAACCTCCCGTTCTAAATCCCACCTTAGATTCTTGACTCAAGCACGAATCTAATGACATAACAAACACTGAATGTCATATTTGGGAATATGAGTGGGAATTTATGCCGCAAAGTTGAAGACGGCAATGTGCTCGAATGTGTTCATGAGCGAACTACTTTTGAACTCTCTGGTTATGGTGTTTACTACAGAATTTGGTGATGATCTGATCATGACCCTGCACCTCACTTTTGTTTGTGAAGTACCTCACTGAGTAAGGATAATTCAAATTTCAGCACATTAAGGCAATCAAGAATTAATCCATGCAGTAGTTGCCACAGGCATCAGATAATCCACTACAATCCATTTGAGAGCTTTCGTCTGTTAGGCGTGATCTATGCAGAGCTCTCGTGTGAGAGCACGGTCAAGTGGACCTCACTACTCTCTCTAGTAGCTGCTGCACAATACCTGTCCTGTCCGAGACATCAGCACAACTCACTGCAAAAGATACTGGTCTTGTAAAGTTGGGACCATATTGGAATTTAATCAAGCAAACAAGCGCAAAAATGTGCACAGTTTGCTCATATGCCTTACTATAGTTGGGAAGAAATTATACTTTTTTTCAGAGACTGTCAAGCCCAAAAATAACTATTGTGTGAATGTTATTCATGAGTCTTTATCAGAGTTAGGTTACAGTTGAAAAAAGTGACTCAGGGGAAGATTATCATGCACTTTCCCCCTGGGATAGCGTCCCAAAAGTGACGCTAACCAGCACAAAATGTTTTTTCCTTGATTCACTTTCAAGTACAAAACTTGTTTTGTGCTGGAAAGTACCCAAAAGTTAGGCAAACTAGCGCAGTCTGCTTTTCATTACTTTGCATCAAGGGGAAGTTACGTAGGTGGTACATGGGCGTTCCCATGCAACCCCGCATGCTTTTTAATGCTAAACCCTATCTACTAATATTAGTAGGCAAGGTTTAGCGCCAACAATTAATGCTGCTGAAAAGCAGTTGTTAAAAGTTGGAATTTTCATTTCTTCTTTCTTCTCTGACTTTGCATGTGTGCAGCACTATATAACACAACTGTAAAGTAGGGAAAGGTTTTTCACGTATCTAGCTATAGTATTTTGTACAGGAAGGTGTTAGAAATGGGGGTCTCTAGTTGGCACAGGTAGGCACCTTTGTCCAAATAGGAACCCTTGCTTCTAGTCAGGGTAAGGTGGGTTACACTCCTAAATAACCCCTGCTCACCCACTTGGTAGCTTGACACGAGCAGGCAGGCTTATCTGAGGCAGTGTGTAAAGCATTTGTGAACACATACAGTAATACAGTGAAAACACTACAAATGGACACCACACCAGTTTGGAAAAATAAGTAAACTTTACTAGACTTAATACAAGACCAAACGACAAAAATCCACAATACTGTAATCAAAAATAAGTGTTTAAAATGGTAGAAAATAGCTTAGTTCAATGTAGTTGGTAAATTCGACACTTTACTCTCAAAGTACCTTAGATGCGTCACGCAATGCAAACAAAAGGATCACAGGGAAGGTGATGCGTCTGTTCCTTGTTTCGGGGGAGTTGATGCGTCGGTTCCTTACTGCAGCGCAGGGGAGGTGATGCCTCGGTTCCTTACCAGAGAGGAGGTGATGCGCCGGTTTCTTACTACATTCCGGTTACGATGCGAAAAGATGGCGCTGCGATGCAACGATCCAGTGTGATGCGACAAAATGGCATCTTTGATGCGATGGAACAATATGGATGCGATGCGAGCACGGCCGTGCGGCGGAATCGATGAACTATGGAGCCGTTACAGGGCCTGCGACACGCTTCTCTGGTGATGCGACGACCTCTGGTGGCGGCACGCTTCTCTGGTGATGTGACATGCTTCGTCTGCGATGCGACGGCGAACAGCTGTGGCGACGGAACACTTATTCGGCAATGCGATGGCAACAGCTGCGGTGGAGACACGCTTCTCCTCCTTGCATCGCGCTTCCAGCTCCCAGCGACACGCAGTCTCTCAGAGGGCCCAAACAACAGCAGGCACCTCACTGCATGTAGAATTCCCAGCAAGGGAATTCAGGGGGAGCTAGTGGTGAAGTCTTGTATCCCTGAGACTTCAGGCAGGAGGCAAGCACACTTAAAGCCCTTGGAGATTCTTCTTCAAGATGATGAAAGTTCACAAATTTCCTTTTCCCCTTTCCTTGACAAATAAAGTAACCACTGCAGGCCAACCCAAGGAAATAGCACAGCATAGGGGCTGTCTCCTCCTTCAGCTTCTTTGGTTCTCCTTGGCAAAGGTTAGTCTTGATTCCCAGAAGTGATCGGCAAAATCCTTTGTTCTCTGAAGGTAGAGAGTGTCTGGGCCTAGTCAAAACCAGTTCTGTCCTCCTGGGTGCAGCTTCCTGGCAGGAGGTGGAGACCGCATTGTTTGAGAGCAGACCTGGCCCAGGTAGCTGAAAGGAAATCTCCTCCCCCCTACTCTCTATTCTGTGAGTGCTCAGGTCAGTGTAAGGAAATCTCCGCCCCCTCCTACCTATTCAATGCAGGCCCTATTCAGCCCAGCCCTGACCCACCAGACTGCTGGTGCCAAGACCCTCTCCAGCCCCCTGTCACTCACAAACCAGACATAGAATACACAAACCCAGCAGAGACATACTGGATGATTAGGCAAGAAAATACCTACTTAAAGTGTTATTTTCAAACGCAGAATATAAAAATCACCCTCACTAAAAGATGCATTTTAACATTCTGAGTTCAGGCATACTAAACTGGAATTTCTACCTTGTTCCCTGGGTCAGTTAGTATTATAAGATGTTATAATCAAACTGCCCATTCTGGCCTATGGGAACAGGTAGCCTTGCAATAGTGAAAAACTAAATTGGCTGTAATTCACTATCAGGACGTGCCGCGCACATCAGGGCATGTCCTACTGTGTACTGCCCTCCCGCATGGGGGGGGGGGGGGGGGATTGGTCGGCACTGGCAGACTGGGAGACGTTTGGTATCCAGGTACTGGGTGATTGGTACGAAGATGGGGTATTACTGACTTTTCAAATGCTGCGGGACAGGTATGATCTATCGCATGGGGATTATTTACTGCATGCAGCCCTGGTTGCGGCGATACAACGTCATTGGAAGGAAGGACTTTCGGAACCACGGACCTCTATGGCGTGCCAATATGTAGTAATGGCGGCGGGGACGTTTAAAGCGGTTACTTGTATCTACAGGCGACTGGTCACAGAAGGCTTGCAACCACTGCAAGAATTACACAGAAAGTTGGAGGTGGATCTCGGGAAAGAAATACCGGAAAAGACATGCGCAATTGATTCAGAGGGCCTGGAAGAGTACTAGGAATGCTAGATTTCAATTAATACACTTTTTTTATATTACATAGGGCTTATTTAACACTGGCCAAGATTAATCGGTACTTTCAGATAGATACCGCCCAGTGTCCACGCTGTAACTTAGAGGGGGCGGAGTTATATCACATGCTGTGGAGTTGCGGACAGTTAGGAACATACTGGGAGGAGGTAGTCTAACTGCTTTGTGGAGTTACGGAGCGTCACATAGACACTGACATGGGCACCTGTATATTGCACTGGTTTCTGCATACTCCCAGAACAAAAATTACGAGTCAGTTTCTAGATCTAGGCCTACTGCTAGCTAAGAGAGAGATCATGGCCCAATGGAAATCAAGACAAGGGCCTAGTATAGGGAGGTGGAAATCGGAGTAACTCAAATGGGCTAAGAGTGAGAGTACAGTTAGATTGCAACAAGCTATACGTGTTAATATTGAGAAGGTGATTGAAGCCGCAAGGGCGTGGGAGGCCTTAGTAATGGCACTACAGACGCCCAAAACTGACTCCGAGGCGGGCTCTGTTAGGGAGGCCCCAATGGGTTCCCCTTGATTGATCAAAGAGCCGTGATGGAACTAATGGCTTAGCCCTGCGGTGCTTTAACGAGTCACTGTGAAATGCATCAAGAACAGTAGGTATTGTCCCCCAAATAACAGATTAAAAAAAAAAATAATAATAATCAGGGCATGTCCTACCTTTCACATACAATGCACCCTGCCCATGGGGGGTACCTTAGGGGTGACTAACATGTAGAAAAGGGGAGGTTTAGGGGACTGGCAAGTGTGTGCACTTGCCAAGTCAACATGGCAGTCCCAGACTGCACAAGCCTTCTTGAATGCGACAGTACAACTGATGATGAGCTGGAGCAAATGTTATGCATATTCCTTGAATTAAACTACTATTGAAGATGCCTGGATAGAATATCCTCTTGCACTTTGTGAGGAGGCGGGAGGTCTCAATTTCAGTCAGATTCCAAACCGCATTAGCAAAGCCAATAGGCTTGGGCTATTTTAGATGAATGAGTACTTTTTAGGTCTGGTTTTAGCGAAGACCTTTATATTTTTACTAAAATTATATGTGTAATATATTTATTGGGGCTTTCAACCTGTCATCTGCACCTGCTGTTCTGTTATTGTGCCAGTCAACTTTTTCTACGGCTCAACACAGCATGTGGCAATGGGTGAGCCGACTTCAGCCATTTGCTAACTTCCTTGTCTGTGATAGCATTCTACCATTTCATCATGAGCACATGCACATAAAAAGCAGTTCACAAGTGTCAGGGATTACAATTTGTAGCCAATGTTTTGTTTTTAGATTGATGAGGGCCCAGCAGCTTTCCCAAAAATACAGTTTTGGAAAAACGAAACAATCATTGACAAAGTCAAAAGGCTGCTGAATAATGCCAGACCTAATGGCTGTACATTTGTTTGAAGGAAGGTTGCTGTATAGTGCAGTGTAGATTTCGGGTGTTACTGAAAGTTTGGTGCTGAATGTGCTGAGCATTAAGAATCGGAGAACTGAGGTGCAAACCAGGGGCCAAGCAATCCTTCAACAAGCAGTCCTTGAAGAGGGTTTCTCTAACTGCCTATCTAACATAAATCAAAAGCTGGATGATACCAACATGCTCTGTGGAAATCTGCAATTATTTTTTAAGGTTATCACTGGACATGGTCGGAACATACGACTTTCTACTGAAATCAAATACAGCTCACCTGATAGAGAGCTTAGAACATATTATACCGTTTGAGTGCTAATGGAGTTGCCAGTGCCCTCAAATATCAAATGTACAGTCTCACAATTAGTGTGCAATCCAATCATAGAAAACACTGCTCGAATAAAAAGGCATTATTTGGATCATTCATAATCATTTGGTCGTGGAGTCAAGTTTAGTTACTTGATAATAAATCCTGGCTATCTAAAATCGAAAAAGCAGCATTTCATAACGGGTGATGTGAGTATAGGAAGTCTTCTGCCAGTGGGTTTATGATACTTCATCTATCTATTGTAGTCTAAGAGGCAATTACCACACAATTATTTTCAAAATGTGCTCATTATATCTTAGTAGTATTATCTATCTGTAACAGTGATCCAGCGCGAGACCGGGGCGAAAGAGCAAAATATATGCACACAATTATCGTCCCTGCGTCGCACTAACTCACTCACACGCAGTCATTGGTGGGGCTCATAACACCAACACGTCTCCATTCACGAGTCTGCACACAGGAGGGATGAATAATTCAAGCGCTGGACATGTGGGGAGTACCTTATAACCGATATGGAAGAAAAAGTTATTTTATAGAATATACATTTAGCATTCGCCACCTATAGATTCCTAAACATCAAGGCACTCCACCACTTGGTCGACAGACCAATTAGTTAGATTGGTTGATGATGACTTAGAACCAGCTAAAACACATTTTAAGACTCAGAATCCTATACCCTTTTCATTGAATAACCACAATCTCGTAATTTCTGTTAATCAATATTCGTTTATCTAAATATTATTAATATTAGCATTTTTATTCAATCAAAATTTAGAGTTTTGTTCATTTCGCATGACATTATATTTACCTATTCTTGCTATCTAGATTTTCTCTAGTTCATTTGGCTCTGCATAACCGAATTTAGCCTTTAATTGTCCAAATAAAGCAGGCCAAAGCTCAAAAGTTCTTTGATCAGCACGTTACAGTCCCAAAGATCTACAAAGGACCAGAAATCGTGCAAGCATCTGTAATCGCCTGTGGAGTCGGTAGGGGTGTGCAGTCGTCGAAACTGCAAAATGCTAGCCTTGCCCCTCCCTATTCTACTACTCTTTTTATAATACATTTCGGGACATCATGAAACAATTGTAGGCGAAGAACGACGGTGATTGGTTCGTTGGGGAACGTCCGATTTTTATTCTATGAGGTTCTCATGGATTTTGCCAGTTCATTTCCGTGACTCAGGTTCCTCTTATGCAACAATGTTTAAGGCTTCCTTGTATGTCCCAATTGTTCATTTAGACCAGTTTTTACTGACTGATGTTTGGCAGTCCACCAAGTTCCTATCCTTGACCAGGGACATGGTGAGCTGTAGTCATCAGGAAGTTCACGGAACCATCTGAGTCTGCGCAGTAGACATCGCGCCCACGAGGCGGTGGCCACTTCTGAACTCCATTTTGAATGCCAAATTTGGGTAGGCCCGAATGTCAACTTAAGCGAAACAAACACAAAAGAATAATTCATACAAAGAAATGAAGATTCCAATGTTAATCCCTCACTAATCCCTTTATGTATTAGTATTTTCCTAGCATATAGCGACATTTAAAGCAATAATATTACCTTTACGGTCCTCCACGAGAATGCAAACGTCACAAAAGCAACAAATCATGCGATATTCTATTACCACACGTACTACTATTAATATGCGTACAGATTTTAGTTATTTTGCTATGCAAATAGCAGTTTCCCACGTGTAATTGGTGTATGCAAATGATTGATTTAG
This sequence comes from Triturus cristatus, assembly GCF_964204655.1. Classification (NCBI taxonomy): domain Eukaryota; kingdom Metazoa; phylum Chordata; class Amphibia; order Caudata; family Salamandridae; genus Triturus; species Triturus cristatus. Next base: position 774,257,787 of record NC_140584.1, on the reverse strand, counting down.
TTTACACTGAACTCAGTTTGTAAAATTATAATTAGTGGATTATATAGTTTTCTCATGCAAAATAGAGGAGGTATACAAAATTTTGCTCTACCTGTTCCATCAACAGCAAATACAGTGCTGCCTCTTATTAAAAATTACAGAGTAAAAGCCTAGACTAAATTACGTACGGACACTTTCTAGGACCACAATTGATTTCTCACCGCCATAGATCCCACGGAACCCTGAGGACTCTTTCTCAGATCTTTATGCGAGCTTACTACAACTTACAATCTACATTTGTAGACTTAAAGCCTTGAGAAAGCCCCAGGCCTGTGCACTGGCAAGGGGCGAAACACATGTTGGCTGTTTTTATTCTACAAATCTTGGTTCATACCTTGGAACCTTTGTTTATCTACAAAAATAACATTTATTTTGCTCTATTCAAGACAACGGAATCCACAAACCTATTTATACTACGCGATAACGCAATATACACTTAGTGCTTAATGTGTGCCGGTGCTTAGCACCGGCACCTATTTATCAGGGCCGGGTCTACACCTAACTGCCACTGCCAACTCACATCTATGACTGGACTGCACCTCGTGTCACAGTAAGTATAATTGTTGTTTAAACTTCACACTCTGTCTTCCGAGTCCCCATGATGAGTGCTGCTGCTGCTAAGCCAATAATAAATGCACGCCAGTTTGGCGTCAGCAAAGTTTTTCCGGTGGGTGGGACACTGATTGGGCTGGATTTGGTTCTGTGGGGGTAGGGTCTGTGGCAGCATGCGTAACGTTTTTCAAAATTCCACGACATTCACGTACTGCACAAGTCACCGCCCTACAGTTCCGCACGACATCCAGGGTACTATTATTTGAAGCAGGTGTATCCAGTGTGTGGTGCTGCAGTGTGCAGGAGCAGGCCACTTGTATAAAGGAAGTGCTGCCGGTGCCTAAGTAACCCAGTAAGTAACAAACCTACGCTGCTGTTTCTTGAGCGTGGTCACTAACAGACTTGGTATAAACCAAGACTGAGGCTCCCAGCAAGCAATCATGTCTCCATGTGCAATGCCCGAGCCCATTGACTTGACTGACTTACATCTGAAATATTGGTGTTTTTCTGTTACCTGTTCAACGGGCCCTGTTTCATCCCTTTCGAATTCACTATTTCATTACCTGTTATCCCCAGTATGCAATATGGCAGGTGCGGCTGTTTTGTATTGGGATGATTTGTTGAATTGTAAGTTTATGAATTTCCTACATCAAGCCTCGTGGCTCAGGTTATTTATGCAGTCAGTGGTTCCTGCTGTGGGGGTATGGACAAACTCTCAGAAACTGAGAGGGGCCCTACACCGATGTCTCACATGTAAGTGTGTTATCCTTGCAACTAGCTCCTGCTTGTCAAGTGCTCCACCGTAAACGGGAGGACACATCAGATCTTTCTTAATGAGCCTTAACCAAATACAAATATGTGTGCAAGGTACGACACCATCCATCATCACCTCTGTTCTCTTAAAGAGGGGGCCCATTGATGTAAACAAGATATCTAATAGTAGGCCTAGAAGAAGCCGTTCTGCGCCCATGGTTCCATCACTGTGCCACCTGCAACAAATCTCTAGGAGCTTCCACTACCCCATGAGTAATGAGCCCTCGCTGGACGTTTTTGTTCTTTTCCATATTTTAGTCTTTAAACAACCTACTTTTCTTCTCAAAATTATGCTTTGTCTAATGGAATTATCGCACTCAACTGAGTACACCATAAATTAGCATTATTTTGAAACATTTTTTCATCATCAAAATTTGTATGGAAACTTATTGATGCACTATGTTATCAAGCCAGTTTATAAGATTGTCACATCCTGCAAGTAAAAGAGCATTCATTTCTATGTTCAGTACTCTTAACCACAAGGCAAACGCAAGCCAATATTTCAGAAGGAATTCCAACTCTCCCACCCATGTTAGATGTCAAATCTGATAAAAAAAATGTTTTGTCCTGTTTTGTACTTATGAAAATATTTGATGTGTAAGATCTGTAAAATAAGTGCAGAATACCAATAGATCACACTATTGATGCTGCTACAACTACGAAAATACAAATTGTGATCATAATTATATCTTTATTACAGTTTATCCCAATGATTTTCTTCATAAGCAATTGCTAAAACTATTAATTTGATGGCCAAAGAAAATTGCACTGAATACAATGAAAAAAAGTCACAGAAACAACAAACTGATATTTCTATTTTGGTTTGCTGCAAAAATAAACATAATTTGGCAGGTAAACTGACATTTCACTTTCTAATTTCATTCATTGTGAACACAATTACCTCATCTACATATTTCACTATGCTCGACATTTACTCAAAACACATGATCTAACTACATCTGGAAAAGTTCCTATATGTCACTGCTGATACCAAATATATATCCACACCACAGCTAATCAGTAGACTTTTGAGCTAGAAAAGATACAATAATTCATGTCTACCACAGCTTCTAAATTTCACACCTCTACACTGCTTATCCATGGGCAAGTAAAATGTAAAAAGAAGAGAGTGCATGTAAGTTTGCATTGTAACCTAATAGGACAACAATGGCCACCCATTGGGAAATGATTCCATATGATGGATGACACACAATCTTAGTCTTATTAAAACGTGACATTATTGAGGATTTTTAGTTATCTTATATAAGGCTCAACCCCTGCACTTGTTTTCAGAGGCAAATATGCTTTAAACGAAGGCGTAAAGAATTGTATTGGTTCCCAATTAATATTGTATCGTTGTATACATTTCTATTTTGCCAACTGTTCCTCATTTTTCCAAATATCCCGGGGAGCTGTAAGAACAGATCCTATACCAGAGCATGCATCCCTTTTACAATTAACCAAAATCTGTGACTATTAGACAGGTAAGGATACTTAGACAGGGTTTGTCAGTTTAACGTAGCTGTGGGTTTGGACCACAGAGCGATACCCACAGCAGCAACAGGGCTAGTATAGTGAAGTGTTAAAAGATCTTGAGGCCCGCCTCCTTGTGCAATGGTCATGAAGAGATTGATTGGGGAGACTCAACAACTGCCTAATGGACTGTTTTTCCTGATAATGGAGTACCATTAAATGCATATAACCACAAACTCCGGCCCAATAGGCTTGTCTTGGTTGGCACTCTGTATTGTAGACTGCCCGGGGTTTTGTTCTATGAGTGATGCCCAGACTTAGTATGAAAAACCCGGGCCACAACAAGGAGAGCGGTGCTGGCGTGTGTGTTTTTTAAAGTACTGCTGATCTGCCACTAAAACGTTTTTGCTTTGGGCCCCTCCAATCTCTAATGTACGTCAGGACAGGCTAAAATATTTGGAAGTGCAGATGGTGTGCCCCTCATGGACCAACCTCCAGTCACTGCCTCATCTAGTGTCAAGGTACACCTTTCCTGTTACACCACATGTCACCCCCAAATCTTGCAAATGTGCCCCACTCCCAACACCCATCTACCTCTCCAGGCACATTACCAGCTCTTACTGTGACTGAACACCACTTCATGTCACTGCCCCTAATCTCTCAGAACAGTCAACCTCTCTTACACAATTATTAACATCCCCTCTGTCACTGTCCGCTTCTCCTCTTCTGTACCCTTCTCCTCACATGGTCACCTTGTCCTATCACTGCCCACCTCTCCTATCACTGCTACATTCTCCCATATAGTTAATTTTTGATCACTCTGTATTCTCAATCTCCTCTTATAGTTTCACTTGTCATTTCCTATCACTCATTGCATATCATGCTACCTTTCCTGTCTCATATTCATCACTGCCAACCACCTGATAGCACTGAAAGCCTGGTAAAGGAGGGACAGAATTAGCAGGATATGTCACTGTGTCACTGACTCTTCCCCCAAACCAATTACACAACCGGTATCCTACAAACCAGTACAGGAATCCCAATAGAGGGAAAGTAGTCCCCAACACCAACATCCTTCCACAGGACTAATGAGGAGCAATTTGTCCTCAGGAAACTCCTCACCATCAGTCATAGAATATTTGGAAGTCTCGGTTTTGCTTATTTTCCATGAGCCTCGATTCTCATTGACAAGTAGTGCCTGTCAGACTATTGCAGTGTATCAAGTCTGCAATAGTCTCCTGCACTTCCAAATGTCAAGAATGGTGTTTTCACTCTACTAAACAGGGCCCTGTGCCTTACTTCCCCCTCACAACTTTCACTGTAACATTAGACACAACTGAACACTCATAGATCAGAAAAAACAAGACTTATTTGTGACTGCATTCTGTGGTGTGTAATGCTCCTGATAAGATTAGACTCTTAAAGGGAATCTACTACTTCAGAATTGCTGAATATTCTAAACCCTAACGCAGATACGCATTGCTTAGGGCACCCTGAGAACCCGCAGTTTGCCCACAATTTTCCCATGCCACACAATTGGACTGTTAAAAATGACATACCCCAGCACGTGTCCCTTTTGATGGCATTAGTCATTTTAGCTAATTTATTCCAAAATTGTACTGTAAATACGCTTTTGATTTAATATTTTTCAAAATGTTCATGGGGCAAGGGAACCTCCTATCAAAACCTTACTCGGAGGAAGGCTTCCTTGCTGAAATTCAGATCGGGTATTACATTTGACTTTCAGCAGTGCCAGTTGAGGATGTGGGTGGAGCCAATAGAGTACGTAGATAGAGCCAGTGAGTGGAGCCGGGGTAAGTAGGTGTGGCCTCCAACAAACATTTGAGCACCTGGACTTCATATTTTACAAATTAAGCACTGACTTACTTGGTCTTGTCTTCCAACTTTCTATGAATCTCGCTTCAGTGGGGAATGAGTTTCCATTTTATGAGAACAACTGAGCACCTTGAAGTTACCCTTTAATCAAGGACATGAGACTCCTGGGAGGTTCACCCCTCCTTCGTTCTACACCCGGGAAATTTGCCAGCTTCCCACATTGGATCGCGCAGCCACATGCCTTTCCAAATATTTGAAGCTAGTAGCTCTGCCTCTAGCAGTGGTGAAGATGATTCATACATGCCAACCATTTTAAACGGGGAAACAAGACCCGACTAAAATAAAGCCATGTTTTGGCTTAAGAAATTTGGGGTCAGAATCGGGTCTGTTGATATGTATGATGATTGGCAGCACTGAGAAATAGTGTTCATTGCATCTCTAGTTCCATACTGCAGTAGAGCAAACCCATGTCTAATTACAGACCTTTCGCTTTTATTAGTTCAAATGTTTTGCTCTATGCCCTTCGAACACCGAAAACCAATAATCACAGCAATGTCAGTGTTGGATTAGGAGCATAGATAGGCACAGGCACCCCCCAAAAAGTCTCCCATATTTGTGGATTGCGCCTTTTTCTCAAAACACTTCTTCTGTGTTCTATGTAGTATGAAAAGAAGGAGGGCGGGGGTTCTCTAAAAGAGTTGTGTGGCCCAAAACAGTGAAACTGAGGTGGCATAGCTGCAGATGGAGTAAGACATGCTTTGCTGCATCTCCGCTCCCCTGCAGCCGGCCACTGCTAATCGTTCGCCAACAGGCTTCGCTTCACCACCCGCGGCCCCAGCTGTAACTCCCCAGACACTGCAGGCTATGTTGGATGCCTGCTGCGCGACCGAGTGTACAGCCTGAAAAGTGCCACTGCTGCATTTGGAGCCGCCATTTTGAAGGCCACCTGCCAACTCGGCCTGCAAAGGGATAGCCCTCCATCCCTCAGTACACGCGGCGACACTACCTCCTGCCTTCCGTGACTCCGGAGCTGACACTGGTGGTCCTGCATCTGCGTCGTGGCCTTGACCCGCTGTCGCCTCCTCTGCGGGGGACTTGAATGCGTCTGGGCTGGGGGCCCAGATTGCACCGCCATCTTACTTTTGTCCAGGAGGGGCCTCCCCTGAGGTCCTGGAGGCCACGCTTCACTGGACGCCCTGCTGGGATGACCTGCTGCTGATTGACCTGGCTCCAGGTCCTCCCCCCCTCTGCAGACTGATCGGGACGGTGAGCTGGATGGATGTGAGCACCTGAAAGATCACACCTTTGGGCCTCCCAGACTGCCTTGGGCCTCCTGAGGATTGGGGCCCTCCCCCTGCAGCATGGTGCTGACGAGGACGTTCACAGATTTGCCAGTGGCTTCTGGCAGCGTTGCTGAGACTTGAGGGCAGCGGGCCCGAGTGCCTCTCTTTGCCATTGGTCCCTCGCTGGACCTTCTGATCTGTCTGAGTGGCCGGATGTTGGTGGAGTCCCCACCTGGTGGTCCTGGCTGCTGCCCCTAGACATGGATGTTCCGACTGGCTGTTAGTATCTTGCCTCGCATCGGCTGCTCTGTGGATGGGACCATCCATGGAGACAGAGCTAAGGGGTGATCGGCTGTGAGGCTGTGCAGCGGGCTCCCTCTCCCCCCCCCCCCCCCCCCCACCCCCCAACCCCAGCTGCATTGCTTGGAACTTCCCTGCGGGGATCAGGGTCTGGCTCACTTGGATTTTCCAGGTTGTTCTTGCTGCCACCGCACCCGGGCTAGGGACCCCCTTCTCTCGACCTGCGACCCCTGAATTGGCAGACCACGGGGACTGTTGCGGCTTGGGGTGCCGGTCAAAGGACGTCCTCTCCTTGCTTCCATTGGGGCTCTGGCCTGGGCCGAGGCAGTAGGACCTGCCCATCTCTTTCAGTGGCAGATCCATTAGGTAGCGGACAGAGCACCCTTAGCTAACATGATCCCCCTAGTACCTGGGATCTTTTCTGGCTCACCCCGTACACCTGGGTTCCCCCTCTGCAAGGAGGCAAGTCCCCTGGAGAGCACTGGAGTCCCTGCAGCCCCTTCATCGCCTGAGGAAAATCACTCTGGACCAAGAGTGCTGGGCAGGGTCATTAGTGACTTTCGCTTGCCGCCCCCTCGGCACCTCCCAGCAATCTTCGAGGGCCCATACTGAATGGACGCTGCTTTCTTCTTGGACCTGACTGGCCCGACAATGCTACATTGCCCACTGTTGCCTGCCCATCAGCCCCACTCTGCCCCGCATTAGTGGACTCCAACTTCTGGTGTGCGCACGAGGAGACCCCCTTCTGGACATGCCACATACCAAGGGTGGCAGGGATACCTTGCCTGCCCTGGCTAAAGACAATCCTGTAGCCTCACTGTTTCTTAAGTCCAACCCTCCTATGCCAGCCAACACCGGCCCCTTCGGGGCAATGGCCGCTGGCGACTGCATCGGCCCCCCGCACACAGGCCTACATAAATGCCTTCTTGCATGAGATCAAAACAGAAATTGGGCCCCTTAAAATTGAGTTTAAAGCCTGCCTTCACAAACTTCGGTGGACGTTGCAGAGATTGGGGGCCAGGTGGATGATCTGGAACACTCGGCAGACGCACAATCGGAAGACCATGAGAACCTATGGCGCAGAATGGCAGCACTGGAAGATGAGCACATTGTCCTTCTACTGAAGCAGGAGGACTTATAAAATAGGAGTAGACAAAACAACATCGGTATTAGAGGGGTCCCCCGCGGAGTGGAGGGTCCAGACATCATGACCTTCCCAGCCAACCTACCCCAGTCAATCAGGGGCGACAACGATACCTCCCCTCTCATGCTGAACCAGGCCCATCTGCTTGCTTCAGCGCTGGGATGCCCACATTTCACCCCTGATATACGTACCCGAGTCCACTTCTTCACTGAAAAGGAATACATCCTACAGAAGGTGCAGGGTGCAACGGACCTGGTCTACAACGGCTATCCTGTCCAGATTTTTCAAGACATTGACCCAGTAACACTCCACAGGCGCAGAGATTTCAAGCCGGTCAGTGATGATCTCCATGACCTCAACATCAAATATCAATGGGGCCACCCCCTTGCTCTGATTTTCACTTGGGAAGGCAAACGTCCTGTCCTTTGCTCCTTGCGAGATGCGAAACAACTTCTGCATCTTCTGAAATCGGCTAGAGACACCAGCCCCCCTCTTCCTTCCTCAGGCCTCCCCAAGAGAATCTATAAGGCTTGAATGGTCTACGGTGTCTCCTCCTAAACCTAGAGCATGCACTAAAGAGCAAGCATCTTCTCAAGCTAAATTGAACATTATCCAACATCACCGTACCATGGACGAGTCTCACTCACCGGCTCGATCCCCTACAGCATCTGAGTAGCAGACGATCCACACCCTCATGGATTGGATCCGGCATTGCTTCACTCCACCATCTCGCAGTAGGGTCATCTGGCCTTGGCACCTGGAACGCACCCAGTGGGCATGACACTCCTCCAGAGTCCGCCGACTTCAACCCAGTTTCTTTCTGCCGGGGTGCTTCTGGTATCGGGCCATTCCTCCGTGACTAAAGACTTGCTGGTATGCCTCCCTGTTTGCTTGATTGGGCCCGCAGATGGGGCTCCTCACCTGCCCATTTGATCCCTGCTGTGGGGTGCAGAGGCCAGCTCATTGGTACTATCTCCTTCCATGCCCCAACATTTACTTTGCTCCTTTGAAGAGTGACTTCTTCAGAATGGTCCTTGTCTTGATGTATGGGCTGTTCCAGGGTGTTCCTAGGATTTACAGGCCCTGTTGGCCACCATGTGTTTGTTACCATACCCCATCCCCTTCCCTGGTGAGGGTTAGCCTCCCGAGTGACCTTCTCTACCTATCTTACACCAAGGGAATTCCCTGCCCGCAGCAACATAGGCAGCGCTCCCTGCACGCTGCCACCTGCGCCCCCCTCTGCACTCCCGCCTCACAATGCGGTGAACCTCCTCCAACTTCAGCTGTCTGCATACCAAACCCCTTCGTTCTGTTTCCTATTATGATAACAACCTATTATGATAAGTCACTCTATATCCTTGCCATGTGATCGCACTTGACCCTCTTACCTTCCAGTATGGCTGAGGCTTCTCACCTTAAATTCCTCTCTCTGATTGTTAAAGGGCTAGGCTCCCACAATAAAAGGCACCAGGTGTGGCGTTCCCTGCTCAGACAAGAGACTGACATCATTTTCTTACAAGTAACCCACCTATCAAACTCTAACACGCCTCGTATAGCCCACCCTAAATACCCATTTCAATTCTGGGCATCTATTCCAGTCAAAACGGCAGGGGTAGCAATTCTATGTAAACCTAGATTCGGTTCTGCGGGTCCACGGGTGGTGAGGGCTGCTATTCGAAGGTTCGAGTACAACTCGATGCCTGGCCCTTAACTCTACTGAATGTCTATGCGCCCAACCACTCGCAAGATGCTTTCTTGAGATCTCTTCTGAAGGAGCAGCTGACACAAGCTGAGGGGCATGTGCTCCTTGAAGGGGACTTTAACCAGGTTTGGGACTCAGACATGGATCGTAACTATACTTCCTACCAGGGTACGAGGGCAATGCCTGCTGCCCTTAACGAGACCTTACAGATTTGGGACTCATGGACTCTTGCCGCTCCAAATTCCTAGACGCCCGGGACTACTCCTTTTTATCCAATGTCCACCACTCATACTCGCGTATTGACTCATTTTTTCTCTCCTTGGCACTTGAAGCGGCTCACATCTTGGATATTTCCATCTCTGCCTTGCCCATCTTGTGTTGGTCCTGCAGGTTCAAGGTGGGGGCCACTGCACCTCCCCTTGTTGGAGGCTCCCTCACCATATTCTGCATGACCCGGTTGATATCTCCGAGATACGGCAGGAGATTACTGCTTTTCTTTTTTTTTTTTTTTTTTTTTTTTTTATAACAAATGCGCGTCCCGAAACCCCTGAGTACACCATCCTGGATGCCTTCAAGGCGACCATTGGGGGGGTCATCACCTCCATAACCATCCGATCCCAGGAAGCCCATGTGAGAAGTTGGCCTGATATATGATGTCACTAGTTCTAGTGTACACCTTGTATCAGTCCAAATAACCTTTATGGTGATTGGTTGTAAAGTCAACCTTATAGACCAGCTATCCTAGTGGTAGCATGGACAAGAGCAGTCTTAGGTTAAACTCTGTATGGCATGTGAAGCCAGCTGTTATACCATTACAATCCCTTGAATACCAAATGAAAGGACACCACACCAGGTATATATAAAATTAGAATGTATTTATTCTAACATATACCCTCAGCACTCTTTATGAGTTCAGAGGTCTAAGTACAAACAATTTCTTAAGTAGCATAGGTTAAGTTACACAGGAAAATACAGTTAGGCCCAGGGGCCACGCAAACCATATACTAAGAAAGTGGTATAGTACCACGTCACGAACAGGGAGTAGTCCTATGGCCTAGGGAATCGCTGAGGCTACACTACCCTACCAATAGTTAGGAAGTGGGAGACCCACGGGAAGCGTGTGCAGTGTGGAAACACACACGCGGGTTACATTAAAGTCAATGGGAATGTAACAGTTAGAAATAGGAAGAATAAGGACACTTCCGAAGTAACTAGGAGGAAGCAACTAAAGACTTAGACACTTGGATAGTCAATATCCACTGGAGCACCGGAGTACTCGCGTTACCTCACCCACAGGAGACGGGTGCATAGGTGTGAAGATGTGTCGGGTGTCGTCGCTGGATCCTATGGATGCCTGAAGAACAGGTGCTTGCAGGTGCCCAGGAGGAAGATGTCCGGTGGATCCAAGGATGGATCTTGAAGGAAGAACACCTGCAAGCAGTGGGGACAAAGTCTGGGTCACTATCCAGTGACTGTGTGGAACCAGGAAGGAACCAGGCGATGTCGTGCAGAACATAGGTGATGTCTTGAAGCTTGTCTCTGCAGCTGCGTGGACCAGGAGGCGTCGAGGACGACCAGAACCAGGGTACGAGCTGTCCCACGAAGGATCTTGCTGCTGGCGGAGTCGACGTCCCGATTGGAGTCAACCAGCCTTGGCAAGGGCAACCCACGCGGAATGGGAAATTCGCTTCAGGTGCAGACCAGGAAGGTCTGAGGTGTTTCTCTTTCACAGGGAAGCAAGGGCCAGTCTGGAGGAGCCAAACCAGCGGTGAAAAGTCAATGGTTCATAGTCACTGAGGCTACTAGCCAACGGGCAAGCAACCGGACAGACGCGTGGAGCAGAAAAATGCAGAAGGGCCCCACGCAGAACTCGTGGAGTGTGGAGGGCTGATCTTCGGTGCAGATGGTGCTCGGGGTTGGGGCTTCTCAATCCCCAGAGCACAACTTCGAGGATGCCTCAGAAGCTGCACTGGAAGCTACTCGCCAATTTTCCCAGGTAGCCGGTCCCACGTCTCTCGTCGCCTCCACGGATCTCAGCTTGGCTGTGGATCAGGGTCAGAGAAGTCTGGAGGTCAAGGTGCTGGTCGGGCTCTGCAGTCGGTTCCTCGTAGAACTTGGGCAAAGCAAACAGCAGGTCGCTTGTTGGTGCCTGTTTGCACAGGGTGGCCACTTCTTGTCGTTGAATGTCGAAGGTCCAGAGTTTTGTGTCTAGTTTCAGTTCAGGATAATCCAAAGTCCTAGGGACTCAGCTCCCACCCTTATACAAATCTGGGGGGCTGGGTTACCTGCTAGGTCCCTCCTATGGGTGGGACCAGGGAGGGGGGTGGTTACACCCCCTTCCCTTTGTCCAGTTTCGCGCCAGGACTGTGGCTGGGGGCCCCAGCACCGGTTTGAACCGGACTATGCATGGGACACCTTGTGTGCCCCAGGCAGTGTCTCGTTTCTTTCATCCCTCCCTGCCCCAATACACTAAGCCCTGTCTAGGTTGGTGCTAGCACCTCCCAAGGCAAGAAACCTATTGTCCAAGCCTCCCTCACTGGAAGGAATCCCAGCAGCAGGAGGTCAGACTTGTGTCTGTGGCAGCAGCATCCATTTTGTGATGCTGGGGCTCTGGTTAACTTTCACCGGGTAGTAGGACTTTAACATGTCTTCTCCCTCTAGAAGGGGGGGAATACTATCCTCATCACCAGAAATGGTGTGGGGGTAGTATTCCAAAGTGTTAGACACCTTACACAACATGTTTTGATAAAGCCAAACCATAGTTACCATAACCGCGAGGATTATAAGGCACTTTAAGAGTATATGGTAGGCGATATCATAGAACAGCTATAAGGACATGGTTCCGAAAGCTGCAGACAAGCTCAGCTCATGCTAGAGCACCATCTCACATGTTACCAAGCACTCTGCCTCCAGGATTGTTAAGGCCTGCCATAGGAGTGGCTGAAAGGTTACCCATGTGTCTATATATAAGGTAGGTATAGGAATACTATACCTAAGCAAGGGGTGATTACACGACCTTGCCCCAGCTGAGTGATCCGCCAGTTGTCATGATGGGAGGCCAGCCAGGGGTGGCATAATACATGCTGCAGCCCCTGGTAGGCCTAGGGTACACCCATGCCCTGGGTACCTAAGGTAGACTGTACAGGACCCTATAAGGTGATCCTTACCAATTGGGTTATGTACCTAAAGTACATAGTATGAATTTAGAGAGAGAACAGATGGGCTGTGGGTCTGATTAGCAAGCCCACAGCCACATCTAAGTCGAAAACCAGTGAAGCAAAAGCAAAAAGTGGGGTTGACCATAGGAAGCAGACCCTACTCTCCTACAGCCCACCTGGTTGATAGGCCTGACGGACATCATTAAGACATTAGGGTGGTTGGATCACACTGAGCCCTTCGGGCCGCATAAGACATGCCTGGCCATACTCCGGGGGCAATTGAGGGTTGCCCAGACAAATAAAGCGGAACGATCACTCATAACACTAAAACTGAAATTTTACGATGGGGGAGACAACGTGGGATCAGGCTTGGCTCGCCGTCTCAGCCCCCACTCAGCTAGAGCCCACATCTCAAAGATTAAAAAAACAGATGGTACTTGGGCCATATCCAAGCATGAAAAAGAACAGGCATTCCTTACCTTCTATGCGACTCTCTATGCTGAAGACTCCCACTCTCTGGAGGACATCTCCTTCTTGCCACATACCCCTGAGAACTCCTTGACCACCATCACGCCCAACTGCTTGGCGACCCCATCCGGCTGGACGAAATATGTAGGGCGCTAAAACACCTCCCAACAGGGAAAACCTCTGGTCCTGATGACCTCCGTGTCGCATTCTATCACATCTTCCTCCCCCAGCTTCAGGACCAACTCCTATTCCTCTTCAACACATTCTGTGAAATCTCGGGCCTTACCCCCACGATGTCCTAGGCGGAGGTTGTTCTCATCCCTACGCCCAGAGAGGACCCTTGTCTGTGCGCCTCATATCAACCTACTGCCTTGCTCAGTCTGGACACCAAGATCTACACTAAGATACTGGCGAACCGCCTTGAACCATACCTCCCCGGGCTGATAGACCCTGCTCAGGATGGATTTTTACGCCATTGCCAGGGAGTAGATAACATCCGCCAAGTGGCCCAACTCGTCGAGAAGGTCCAACGTCTTGACATCCCAGCTTGTCTGGTATCCCTGGACGCAGAGAAAGCCTTTGATCAGGTTGACTGGCGCTTCCTGCGTGCAGTCTTGCAAAAAATTGGCCTAGGCACAGCTATGATCTCTACTCTCATGGCCTCCTATGTTGCCCCCACAGCGAGGATTTGTGTCAATGGTCATCTCTCTCCTTCTATTCCTATATAAAGGGGCACTAGGAAAGGCTGCCCGCTCTCTCATTAATGTTCGCCTTGGTGGCCTAATTCCTTGCCATAGCTATATGCCAGTCAGCGGATATCACCGGCATCCCCTTCGGAGGTCATGAGGACAAAGTAGCCTTGTTCACGTATGATTTCTTACTTTCATTAACTGCCCCTAACACCTCCCTACCGGCACTAGCTTCTCTCCTTGGTTCCTTTGAGAAGGCCTCAGATCACTCGCCAATCTCTTTTGTGGGACGCCTTCAAAGCTATCATCGGAGGGCGATTTATTGCGATAGCGGCAGGGGTCAATGAAAAAAAGAAAAGAAAACAGGGAACACCTCGAATCGCAGGTGCAAGAGCTAGAGAGAGTCTATCGCCAGACAGGAGCCATTCTGGTCAGGAGACAACTTAATGCTGATAGACAGCAGCTGAAAGCCCTTGACTTCGACCTGGCGGAATACTCTCTACTGCGGACTAAACAGCGGTACTACGCTGGAGGTAATAAAGCCGGAAAACTCCTCGCAAACGTACTCCCGGCACAGGTGAACACTCGGCGTATTGTAGAAATTAGAGACATCCCTATGTGAAGTATTGCTCGCAGACGGCGAACTAGCAGGCAGATTTGAGTACTTCTAAACTGATCTATCTGAAAGAAACACGTTAGTTAGATTCCTCACCTTAGAATATCCCCAGGCGTCGGGCTGGATCCGGAAAGATTTTTCGTCAGCAATACCCCTTGCGCGTCGCTAGGCGTCGTCTGCGGCTCCGCGTCCGTCGTGCGCTGGAATGACGTCGTCGGAGTACTTAGATGCCGCCCTCGCGCGCTGACGTCAGTTCTTCTTTTTTCTGCGCCAGACAGCGCCGATCCGGGAAGAGCTTACCCCTTAGTCAATTTTTGACTAAACTTTTTGACTCTTTTTGGTCTTTTGTCGGCTCGACTCTGGTGCCGGTAGGATGCCTGGATTTAAGGCCTGTGACGCCTGTCATCGCCTGATGTCGGTGACGGATCACCATCGCCGGTGCCTTTACTGCCTGGGGGCCGGCCACGACGCGGAGTCGTGCCCCGATTGTCAGGCCTTGACCTCGAAGGCTAGGCGGGAGCGGTCCCGTAAGCTTCTCGAGCTTCGGCACTCGGCTCCGCGCCTCTCACGGTCCCGGTCCAGGAGGAGGTCCAAGGACCGGTCGCGGAGCCGCAGTCACCATCATCGCTCATCGGGCTCGAAGTCTTCAGGTAAGTCGAAGCGATCAAAGAAGTCCAAGAGGTGACACCGCTCTTCGGACTCCCCTCGCCGGTCACGCGACTCGGCCGAGGGTCAGGGTGGTCCCACCCCCGCGGCTCCACCGGAGCCGCGTCCGTCTCCATACCCGCCGGTCCCTGGGACTGACGCGACTTCGGCGGAGGTCAGTGCCTTCCTCTCGGCCATGAGGGGCCTGGCTCCGCCGTCGACGCCTGCCGGCGCGCCTTCGGGCCCCGCGGGTTCGTTTGGGCGACCTCACGTGCCTCCGGCCCCGGCGCCATCGACGACTTCGGTCCCGATGCCGCAGGTCCCCGAGGGATCCAGGCCTGGATCTCTGTCGGTTGACCTCACGACGCCTCCTCTGCTGGCGCCGACACCGGTTCCACCTCCGGCGCTGTCTCCGGATGACGCCGTTCCCCGGTTTAGCCCCTGTCCGGACCCTACGCCGGCACGGCGCCGCACCCGACGCCGATGGATGACCGTTTCATCTACCGTCCGGCTCCGATAGTTCCTCCTGTTTATCAGGAATCGGATGACGGGGGCGACTGGGAGGGGTCTGAGGACCCTATAGCCCTCCAGAGTCAAATTTCACAGGGCTGGGCAGACGAACTGGGGGATGCCAGTGGTCTGGACACTTCGCCGGACCCTGGCTTCATCTCTCCTCCGACTGTGGCTTCGGAGGAAGGTGCAGCTTTTTCAGTGGTGCTGCGCAAGGCAGCCGAAGCCCTGGGGCTCGAGTTGCCTGCTGTGGCCGTGAGGACTAATATCCTCACAGAGGTGCTTCAACCGTCAGCAAGCTCCACAGAGCCTTTGCTGCAGTTCAATCAGGCCCTCATCGACGTTCTGCAGGGCACTTGGTCCAAGCCCTCCACAGTTCCTCCTGTGGATCGGAACGTGGCCCGGCGCCACCGCCCTGCTCCGGGCGACCCCAGTTTCCTGTCCCAATACCCCACCCCGAGAGCCTGGTTATCCAGGCCTCCACTTCCCAATCCTCCTTCCCGTCCGCTCCTCCGGATCGGGAATCCAAGAGGCTGGAACAGTTCGGAAAGAAACTGTTCTCTTCCCTGAGTTTGGGCCTGTGGTCTTTGAACATCGCTTGCCTCTTGGACTGTTTCTCCCACTCTCTATGGGATGCGGTGGAGGACGTGCTGCCACTGTGTCCGGTGGAGGCCCGGACACGTCTCTCCCAGGCACTTGCTGACGGGCGAGATGCAGCGCGACATGCCATGCGGTGTGGACTTGACTCCACGGACTCGCTCGGTAGGGCGATTTCCACCACGGTGGTGCTCTGGCGCCACGCCTGGCTGAGGTCCACGTCTTTTTTGGGGGATGTCCAGAGTACCCTCATGGATATGCCTTTTGATGGCGCTCGCCTTTTTGGTGAGAAGGCGGATAGTGCGCTGACTCGTTTTAAGGACTCCCGGGCTACGGCCACGTCCTTGGGTCTCTCGGCCCCACGGCCGCACACTTCGGCCTTTCGCCCATTTCGTGGCCAAGGAAGGGGCGCCTCCTCACTTCCGCCTAGCCACCGGCCGCAGAACCAACCTGCACGCGGTCGCGGACGTGGGTTCCGCCGTGGCGGTTCTAGAGGACAACGCAGTCAGTCCACATCCACCCCAGCAATCTGCCTCAAAGCCCTCCTAGTCCGAGCTTTGAGGCACATTCCATGCCAGTGGGCGGCAGAGTTCACCATAACCTGCTCCACTGGCACTCCATCACTTCGGACAGGTGGGTGCTGCAAATCGTCCGAAGGGGCTACTCCCTCCCCTTCGAGATGACCCCTCCAGCCATGCCACCGCAGTGCCACCGTATATCGGAGGATCACTTGAATCTTCTGCGGGAGGAAGTTACGGCCCTCTAGGCCAAAGAGGCCGTCGAGCGCGTTACTGGTCCAGAAGTAGGCCGTGGTTGCTATTCCCACTACTTTCTGGTTCCCAAGAAGGGCAAAGGGGGCCTACGCCCTATCTTGGACCTCAGGAGCGTCAACACCTTCCTCTGGAAGGAACGGTTCAAGATGCTAACTTTAGCTCAGGTTCTGGCTGCCCTCGACCCTGGAGACTGGATGGTAGCGTTGGACTTGCAGGACGCCTATTTTCACATCCCCATCCTGCCGGCCCACCGGCGTTACCTGCAGTTCACGGTGGGTCAGGAGCACTTTCAGTTCACCGTGCTCCCCTTCGGCCTCACCAGTGCCCCTCGGGTGTTCACGAAAGTGATGGCGGTGGTCGCAACTCATCTGCGCAGATCGGGGGTTCTAGTCTTCCCCTATCTCGACGACTGGCTGTTGAAGGCGGGCTCGCCCCAGCAAGTCGTCTCCCACCTCCAGATTACGGCCGTCCTCCTGCATTTGCTGGGGTTCTCCATCAACGTGCCGAAGTCACACCTGAGTCCCTCCCAGAAGCTCCTCTTCATCGGAGCGGTTCTCGATTCGGCGCAGTTCCGGGCTTATCCTCCGTGTGAGAAGTTGGCCTGATGTATGATGTCACTAGTTCTAGTGTACACCTTATATCAGTCCAAATACCCTTATGGTGATTGGTTGTAAAGTCAACCTTATAGACCAGCTATCCTAGTGGTAGCATGGACAAGAGCAGTCTTAGGCTAAACTCTGAATGGCATGTGAAGCCAGCTGTGATACCATATATAATCCCTTGAATACCAAATGAAAGGACACCACAACAGATATATATATAAAATAAAGTGTATTTATTCTAGTCAAACCCTCAGCACTCTTTATGAGATTAGAGGTAAGTACAACACAGTCTTATTTAAGCATACATTAAGTCACACAGGTAAGTAATACAGTTAGGCCCTAGGGGCCACGCAAACCATATACTAAGTAAGTGGTATAAGAACCACTGTCACGGAAATAGAGTAGGCCTAGGCCTAGGGAATCGCTGGGGCTACACTACACTAGCGTTAGTTAGGAAGTGGGAGGCCCACGGGATTCGTGTGCAGAGTGGAAACACTCACGCATAATGCGTAAAAGTCAATAGCAATAGTACAGTTTAGAAAACGGTAGATTTAGGACACTTCCGGAGTAGCTAGGAAGTTGAGACTTGAAAACTAGACACTAGGATAGTCACTATCCTGATGAGCACCGGAGTACCCAAGTTACCTAGCCCACAGGCTGCGGGTGCATAGGGGTGAAGATGCGTCGTTTTCGTCGTCGACTCCTATGGATGCCTGAAGAAAGATGCTGACAGGCAGTCAGTGAAGAGTGTCCGGTGGATCCCAAGGCTGGGATCAAGAAGAGAGGACACCTGCAAGCAGAAGGGACAGAGTCAAGGTCACTAGCCAGTGACCACGTGGAACCAGGAAGGAACCAGGCGATGTCGTGAAGATTGCAGGTGAAGGTGAAGCTTGTCGCTGCAGCCAGGAGGACCAGGAAGCGTCGAGGACGACCAGGACCAGGAGGCGAGCTGTCCCACGAAGGCTCTTGCTGTCGGCGGCGTCGAAGTTGGACTAGGACTCACCAAGCCTTGGCAAGCTGAACCCACGAAGAACGGAGGACTTGCTTCTGGTGCAGACCAGGAAGGTCTGGGGTGCTTCTTCTTTGCAGAGAAGCGGGAGCCAGTCTGGAGGAGCCAAACCAGCGCAGAAGATTTCAGGGTGCGTCGTCACAAAGGCCACTAGCCAGCGGGCAAGCAACCGGACAGACGCGGCAAGCAGGAAAATGCAGAAGGGCCCCACGCAGGACTCGTGGAGTGTGGGGGGCTGATCTTCGGTGCAGATGGTGCTTGGGGTTGGGGCTTCTCAATCCCCGGTGCACAACTTCGAGGGTACCTCAGAAGCTGCGCTTTAAGTTACTAGCCACTTTTTCCAGGTAGCCGGTCCCACGTCGCTCGTCGCCTCCACGGATCTCAGCTTTGCTGTCGATGTGGATCAGGGTCGGAGAAGTCTGGAAGTCAAGGCTCTGGTCGGGCTCTGCAGTCGGTTCCTCGTAGAACGTGGGCAAAGCAAAGGGGTAGTCTCTTGATGGTGCCTGTTTGCACAGGGTAGCCACTCCTTGGCTACAAGGGAGATTCTTCAGTCTTCTTCTTTCGTCGAATGTCGAAGGTCCAGAGTTTCTGTTCAGTTTTGCAGGTTCAGGATAATCTAAAGTCTTGAGGCCCAACTCCCACTCTTATACTAATCTGGGGGGGGCTGGGATACCTGCTAGGTCACGCCTTATGGGTGGGACCTGGGAGGGGGTGGTTACACCCACTTCCCTTTGTCCAGTTTCGCGCCAGAGCTGGGGCTGGAGTGCCCCAGCGCCGGTTTGAACTGGACTATGCAAGGAACACCTTGTGTGCCCCAGGCATGTCTCATTCCTTTCAGCCCACCCTGCCCCAATACACTAAAGGCTGTCTGGGGAGGTGCTAGCACCTCCCCAAGCAGGAAACCTATTGTCCAGGCCTCCCTGGCTGGGATCACTCCCAGCTGCAGGAGGTCAGACTTGTGTCGTGGCAGCAGCATCCATTTTGTGATGCTGAGGCTTTGGTCAGAGGCTAACAGTTGAAGTATGATTTTATCATGTCTTTCCCTCTAGAAGGGGGGAATAATATTCTCATGTCCAGAAATGGCATGGGGGTATTATTCCACAGTGTTAGACACCTTACACGACATGTTTCGATAAAGCCAAACCATAGTTACCATAACCGTCTAAGATTATAAGGCACTTTAAGAGTATATGGTAGGCTATATCATAGAACAGCTATAAGGACAAGGTTCCGAAAGCTGCAGACAGGCTCAGCTCATGCTAGAGCACCATCTCACATGTTACCAAGCACTCTGCCTCCAGGATTGTTAAGGCCTGCCATAGGAGTGACTGATAGGTACACATGTGTCTATATGTAAGTTAGGTATAGGAATACTACACCTAAGCAAGGGGTGATTACACGACCTTGCCCCAGCTGAGTGATCAGCCAGTTGTGTCAGACTGGAAGGCCAGGCCAGGGGTGGCATAATACATGCTGCAGCCCCTGGTAGGCCTAGGGTACACCTATGCCCTGGGTACCTAGGGTACACTGTACAGGGGCCAATAAGGTGATCCTATCCAAATGGGTTATGCACCTAAAGTACATAGTATTAATTTAGAGAGAGAACAGCAGGGCTGTGGGTCTGATTAGCAGGCCCACAGCCACATCTAAGTCGAAAACCAGTAAAGCAAAAGCAAAAAGTGGGGGTGAACATAGAAAGCAGACCCTACTCTCCTACACAACCCCCCCCCCAAACTTAGGGACATTAAACTAACCTTGACCAGTTGAGTCTTCATGTTCTAAGTGGAAATATCTGGAGAGTCCATCTGCATTGGCATGGTCAGTCCCAGGTCTATGTTCCACTGTGAAGTCCATCCCCTGTAGGGAAATGGACCACCTAAGAAGTTTGGGATTTTCACCTTTATCTGATTTAGCCACAAGAGGGGCTTATGGTCTGTCTGAATCTTGAAGTGAGTGCCAAACAAGTATGGCCTCAGCTTCTTCAGGGCCCAAACCACAGCAAAGGCCTCCCTCTCAATAGCTGACCAACGTTTCTCTCTAGGGGTCAGCCTTCTACTTATAAAAGCAATGGGCTGGTCTTGACCATCTACATTCAGTTGTGAAAGAACAGCTCCCACACCTAACTCAGAAGCATCTGTCTGGACAATGAACTCTTTGGAGTAGTCTGGACTTTTCAGAATAGGTGCACTGCACATGGCCTGCTTCAGGTCATCAAATGCTTTTTGACAGCTTACTGTCCACTGAACTTTCTTTGGTATCTTCTTGGAGGTCAAGTCATTAAGTGGTGTCACTATGGACCCATAGTTCTTAACAAACTTTCTGTAGTACCCAGTCAGGCCCAAGAAAGCTCTGACCTGAGTCTGGGTAGTTGGAGGAGCCCAGTCCTTTATGGTCTGGATCTTGCTCTCCAGTGGTTGAACCTGACCCCCACCAACTAGGTGGCCCAGGTATACAACCTTGCTCTGCCCTATCTGGCACTTAGTGGCCTTGATAGTGAGGCCTGCCTTTTGCAGGGCCTCTAAAACATTCCTCAGGTGGACCAGGTGATCCTCCCAGGTGGAGCTAAAGACAGCAATATCATCAAGATAAGCTGCACAATAATCATCCAACCCAGTAAGGACTTGATTCACCAACCTTTGGAAAGTGGCAGGTGCATTCTTCAAACCAAAGGGCATTACCACAAATTGATAATGTCCTCCTGGGGTCGAGAAAGCAGTTTTGGCCTTTGCACTCTCAGCTAGTCTGATTTGCCAGTAGCCTGCTGTTAGGTCAAATGTGCTCAAAAACTTAGCAGCTGCCAGTCTGTCAATGAGCTCATCTGCCCTAGGTATTGGGTGGGCATCTGTCCTAGTGACAGCATTGAGACCTCTGTAATCCACGCAAAACCTCATCTCTCTCTTACCATCTTGGGTGTGAGGTTTTGGCACAAGAACTACAGGACTAGCCCAAGGGCTCTCTGAAGGTTCAATGACTCCCAGCTCCAACATCTTTTGTACCTCAACTTTTATGAAGTCCCTGACATGGTCAGGTTGCCTGTAGATTTTACTCTTCACAGGCAGACTGTCACCAGTGTCCACCTCATGGGTGCACCAGTTTGTCTGACTTGGGGTCAGAGAGAACATATGTCTGTAGGATTGCAGAACCTGTCTGCAGTCCTGTTGCTGATGGACAGTGAGGCTGTCAGAAAAGACCACACCATCAACTGAGCCATCATCAGGGTTCTGAGTCAACAGGTCTGGGAGAGGGTCACTCTCTTCCTCCTGCCCCTCATCTGTAGCCATGAGTAGCCCCATGTCTGCCCTGTCAACATATGCCTTCAATCTGTTGACATGAAGCACCCTGTGGGGGCTTCTGGGAGTCCCAAGGTCCACCAAGTAGGTGACTTCTCCCTTTTTCTCAACAATAGTGTGGGGTCCAGACCATTTGTCTTGGAGTGCTGCTGGGGCCACTGGCTCCAACACCCACACTTTCTGTCCTGGCTGGTAAACAGTCAGTACAGCCTTTTGGTCATGCCAAGCTTTTTGGAGTTCTTGGCTTGCCTCAAGGTTTTTAGAAGCCTTCTTCATATACTCTGCCATCCTGGAGCGGAGACCAAGTACATAATCCACTATGTCTAGTTTGGGTTGTCTGAGAGGTCTCTCCCATCCTTCCTTCACCAAACACAGGGGTCCTCTTACAGGATGCCCAAACAAAAGCTCAAAAGGGCTGTAGCCAACCCCCTTTTGTGGGACCTCTCTGTAAGCAAACAGAAGGCAGGGTAAAAGGATGTCCCATCTTCGCCTAAGCTTGTCTGGTAATCCTTTTATCATTCCCTTTAGGGTCTTGTTGAATCTCTCAACAAGCCCATTGCACTGTGGGTGATAGGGTGTGGTGAACTTGTAGTTAACACCACACTCCTTCCACATTGCAGTCAAGTATCCTGACATGAAGTTGGTACCTCTGTCAGAAATGACCTCCTTTGGAAAGCCCACTCTGGAGAATACTCCAAGCAGGGCCCTTGCCACAACAGGAGCTGTTGTGGTCCTCAGGGGAATTGCTTCTGGGTACCTGGTGGCATGGTCCACTATCACCAGTATGAATCTGTGCCCAGATGCTGTTTGTGGGTCCATTGGTCCTACAATATCTATGCCCACTCTTTCAAAGGGGACCCCCACCACAGGTAGTGGTATGAGGGGGGCCTTTGTGGTGCCACCTTATTTGCCACTGGCTTGGCAGGTGACACAGGAGCGACAAAACTCCTTAGTATCTTCTGACATATGGGGCCAGTGAAAGTGAGGGACAAGCCTGTCCCAAGTCTTGTTCTGGCCTAGATGTCCTGCAAGGGGAATATCATGGGCCAAGGTAAGAAGGAAGCCTCTGAACTTCAGTGGTATGACCAACCTCCTGGATGCACCAGGCTTGGGGTCTCTAGCCTCTGAATACAGTAGCCCTTCATCCCAATACACTCTATGGGTACCTTGAGCATTCCCTGCAGCCTCAGCAGCAGCCAGCTGTCTGAGGGGTTCAAGAGAGGGGCAGTCTAATTGAGCCTGCCTCAGATCTGCCCTGGAAGGTCCCCCTGTCCCAAGAAACTCAACCTGATCAGGTTCAAGTTCTTCTAGGACAGTTCCTTCAGGGCTCTCAGAATCATCCTCCTGGGAGGGCTGATCCACCATCTGAGGCAGGGGGGAAGGCACAGCCTTAACCCTACTGCTCTTTCTCTTGGGTTGTGACTGGTCCATAGTTTCAGGATCCAGCACTTGTTCAGTGGTGCACTTTTTGGCCAGTGACCTGGTCACAGCAAGGACATGTGCATCTATCCCCAGCATTTCTGCATGGGTCCTATACTCCACTTCAGACCAAACTGAAGTTTCAAGATCATTGCCCAGTAAACACTCTACAGGAAGGTCTGAACTAACAACAACTTTCTTGAGGCCAGTTACCCCTCCCCAGGAGAAGTTAACAATAGCCACACTATGGGAGGTAGTGGCATCGCTAGCGTTGGTCACTAGGTAATTCTCACCTAGTATGATCTGTCCAGGGTCCATAAAAGCAGGTGTCACCATTGTGACACTAGCTCCAGTGTCCCTGTAGGCCTGAGCCATTCTTTGGTTGATAAAAGGTGTCTGTCTGTACTTGCCCAGGTTACTGGGGCCTACAGTAGAGGACAAAGCTAAGTCCCCATCACAGATCAGAACAGCCTGAGTAGGTACTCTGACTAGGCCAGAATCCTCCTCAGTTCCCAGGGTTAACCCTACTACACCCTTTTGCTGGGAACCACCACTTACAGCTGAACTAGGGGGTACAGTTGCCTTAGGGGCAATGGTGGCTGGGGGCTTATCCTTTTTGGTGCACTCACTAAACCAATGTGAGTTGGACTTACAATAGTTGCACCATGGTTTCTTTTGGCCATCTTTCTTTTTATCCTTTTTGGGACCACCCTCCCCCTGAGCCTTTTGGGGGCCTGGTGAAGACTTCTGGTCTTTTTGTTTCTGCTCATTACCCTTCTGGTCTGCCTTTTTCTGATCACCGCCCTGGTTCTGGTTTTTCTGCTTAACTCTAGTCCTGACCCATCTATCTGCCTTCTTTCCCAATTCTTGGGGAGAAGTCAGATCAGAATCAATCAGGTGTTGATGCAATATCTGTTTTTGACAGTTGTTAAGTATTTGTTCTCTCATGATCAAATTATACAATCCTGTATAGTCCTTAACCTTACTTCCCATTAGCCAGCCTTCCAGAGCCTTAGTGGCACAATTTACAAAGTCAGTCCAGTCCTGAGTCTGTGTCTTCTGGGTATCCCTGAACAACAACCTGTATTGTTCAGTGGTTAGGCCAAACCCATCAATCAGAGCACTCTTCAGGACAGTGTAATTATCTGCATCCTCATCACTAACTGTGAGGAGCTTGTCTCTGCCTTTCTCAGAGAAGGAGAGCCACAAGATAGCTGCCCACTGACTTTGGGGTACCTGCTGTACTTTGCAAGCTCTCTCCAAAGCAGTTATCCATTTGTGGATGTCATCCCCACACTTGTAGGGAGGGACAATCTTGCTCAGGTTTCTATTATCATAGTGCCTGTCTCTATCCTTAGGGATATTGCTGCCACCAGTGGGTTCTGACCCACTCAACTTTTGTTCTCTAGCCAGAGCAAGCTTCTCTTTGGCAAGGGCAAGTTCTTCCCTCTGAATCCTCAGATTAGCTTCCCTCATTCTGGCTTCATGCTCCTTTCTCTCAGGGGAAGTCATTCCCCTGTGAGAGGAAGCATTAGAGATGTTAGAGACATGGGAGTGGATGGATTCCCTTGAAGGGGATCTGTCCCTCCTGCTTCTCTGTGTAAGCCTACTTGGGGGTCTGTAAGGGGGGACCCCATGCAAACTCCCATGTAAGCTTAGGTTAGCCTGGCTAAGTCTTCCTACTTGGCCCTGGCTGTCTACCTCTTCATCTGAAGTCTCCTCTGACTCCTCTGTGGTGGGTAGACCCTCCTCTGTACCTAGGGTACCTGCCTGAGATGCCCTAAGAATGTCATACTCCTCTAGGAGTTGTCTTAACTGAAGGAGGGTAGGGTTTGCACCCTGTTTTATACCTCTGGAGGTACACAAGTGTCTCATCTCCTGGAATGTTAAGGTATCATATCTAGAGGGGGTCTTTTGCAGACCTGATCCTCCTGAGAGAGCATCTACTTGATCTCCTCTCAGAGACGTGATCTAGTGAGGGTGTGGTGTGTGCACCTACCTACACTAGTTATATCTACTAAACCTCTCTAGTAGTTGTAGTCAGGGTGTGTTACTCCCTTCAACCTACAACTACAAAGTCCAGTAGGACTTAAGTATTATAATCTATGTTAAATGTACCTAGACAATATCTGTGTGATCTTTCAATTTAGTATCTCAAGATTACAATGGTATTACAACAGCAAGCTCAGATCCCAACCGCTGCTCACCAATGTGAGAAGTTGGCCTGATGTATGATGTCACTAGTTCTAGTGTACACCTTATGTCAGTCCAAATACCCTTATGGTGATTGGTTGTAAAGTCAACCTTATAGACCAGCTATTCTAGTGGTAGCATGGACAAGAGCAGTCTTAGGCTAAACTCTGAATGGCATGTGAAGCCAGCTGTGATACCATATATAATCCCTTGAATACCAAATGAAAGGACACCACAACAGATATATATATAAAATAAAGTGTATTTATTCTAGTCAAACCCTCAGCACTCTTTATGAGATTAGAGGTAAGTACAACACAGTCTTATTTAAGCATACATTAAGTCACACAGGTAAGTAATACAGTTAGGCCCTAGGGGCCACGCAAACCATATACTAAGTAAGTGGTATAAGAACCACTGTCACGGAAATAGAGTAGGCCTAGGCCTAGGGAATCGCTTGGGCTACACTACACTAGCGTTAGTTAGGAAGTGGGAGGCCCACGGGATTCGTGTGCAGAGTGGAAACACTCACGCGTAATGCGTAAAAGTCAATAGCAATAGTACAGTTTAGAAAACGGTAGATTTAGGACACTTCCGGAGTAGCTAGGAAGTTGAGACTTGAAAACTAGACACTAGGATAGTCACTATCCTGATGAGCACCGGAGTACCCAAGTTACCTAGCCCACAGGCTGCGGGTGCATAGGGGTGAAGATGCGTCGTTTTCGTCGTCGACTCCTATGGATGCCTGAAGAAAGATGCTGACAGGCAGTCAGTGAAGAGTGTCCGGTGGATCCCAAGGCTGGGATCAAGAAGAGAGGACACCTGCAAGCAGAAGGGACAGAGTCAAGGTCACTAGCCAGTGACCACGTGGAACCAGGAAGGAACCAGGCGATGTCGTGAAGATTGCAGGTGAAGGTGAAGCTTGTCGCTGCAGCCAGGAGGACCAGGAAGCGTCGAGGAGGACCAGGACCAGGAGGCGAGCTGTCCCACGAAGGCTCTTGCTGTCGGCGGCGTCGAAGTTGGACTAGGACTCACCAAGCCTTGGCAAGCTGAACCCACGAAGAACGGAGGACTTGCTTCTGGTGCAGACCAGGAAGGTCTGGGGTGCTTCTTCTTTGCAGAGAAGCGGGAGCCAGTCTGGAGGAGCCAAACCAGCGCAGAAGATTTCAGGGTGCGTCGTCACAAAGGCCACTAGCCAGCGGGCAAGCAACCGGACAGACGCGGCAAGCAGGAAAATGCAGAAGGGCCCCACGCAGGACTCGTGGAGTGTGGGGGGCTGATCTTCGGTGCAGATGGTGCTTGGGGTTGGGGCTTCTCAATCCCCGGTGCACAACTTCGAGGGTACCTCAGAAGCTGCGCTTTAAGTTACTAGCCACTTTTTCCAGGTAGCCGGTCCCACGTCGCTCGTCGCCTCCACGGATCTCAGCTTTGCTGTCGATGTGGATCAGGGTCGGAGAAGTCTGGAAGTCAAGGCTCTGGTCGGGCTCTGCAGTCGGTTCCTCGTAGAACGTGGGCAAAGCAAAGGGGTAGTCTCTTGATGGTGCCTGTTTGCACAGGGTAGCCACTCCTTGGCTACAAGGGAGATTCTTCAGTCTTCTTCTTTCGTCGAATGTCGAAGGTCCAGAGTTTCTGTTCAGTTTTGCAGGTTCAGGATAATCTAAAGTCTTGAGGCCCAACTCCCACTCTTATACTAATCTGGGGGGGCTGGGATACCTGCTAGGTCACGCCTTATGGGTGGGACCTGGGAGGGGGTGGTTACACCCACTTCCCTTTGTCCAGTTTCGCACCAGAGCTGGGGCTGGAGTGCCCCAGCGCCGGTTTGAACTGGACTATGCAAGGAACACCTTGTGTGCCCCAGGCATGTCTCATTCCTTTCAGCCCACCCTGCCCCAATACACTAAAGGCTGTCTGGGGAGGTGCTAGCACCTCCCCAAGCAGGAAACCTATTGTCCAGGCCTCCCTGGCTGGGATCACTCCCAGCTGCAGGAGGTCAGACTTGTGTCGTGGCAGCAGCATCCATTTTGTGATGCTGAGGCTTTGGTCAGAGGCTAACAGTTGAAGTATGATTTTATCATGTCTTTCCCTCTAGAAGGGGGGAATAATATTCTCATGTCCAGAAATGGCATGGGGGTATTATTCCACAGTGTTAGACACCTTACACGACATGTTTCGATAAAGCCAAACCATAGTTACCATAACCGTCTAAGATTATAAGGCACTTTAAGAGTATATGGTAGGCTATATCATAGAACAGCTATAAGGACAAGGTTCCGAAAGCTGCAGACAGGCTCAGCTCATGCTAGAGCACCATCTCACATGTTACCAAGCACTCTGCCTCCAGGATTGTTAAGGCCTGCCATAGGAGTGACTGATAGGTACACATGTGTCTATATGTAAGTTAGGTATAGGAATACTACACCTAAGCAAGGGGTGATTACACGACCTTGCCCCAGCTGAGTGATCAGCCAGTTGTGTCAGAATGGAAGGCCAGGCCAGGGGTGGCATAATACATGCTGCAGCCCCTGGTAGGCCTAGGGTACACCTATGCCCTGGGTACCTAGGGTACACTGTACAGGGGCCAATAAGGTGATCCTATCCAAATGGGTTATGCACCTAAAGTACATAGTATTAATTTAGAGAGAGAACAGCAGGGCTGTGGGTCTGATTAGCAGGCCCACAGCCACATCTAAGTCGAAAACCAGTAAAGCAAAAGCAAAAAGTGGGGGTGAACATAGAAAGCAGACCCTACTCTCCTACACAACCCCCCCCTCAAACTTAGGGACATTAAACTAACCTTGACCAGTTGAGTCTTCATGTTCTAAGTGGAAATATCTGGAGAGTCCATCTGCATTGGCATGGTCAGTCCCAGGTCTATGTTCCACTGTGAAGTCCATCCCCTGTAGGGAAATGGACCACCTAAGAAGTTTGGGATTTTCACCTTTATCTGATTTAGCCACAAGAGGGGCTTATGGTCTGTCTGAATCTTGAAGTGAGTGCCAAACAAGTATGGCCTCAGCTTCTTCAGGGCCCAAACCACAGCAAAGGCCTCCCTCTCAATAGCTGACCAACGTTTCTCTCTAGGGGTCAGCCTTCTACTTATAAAAGCAATGGGCTGGTCTTGACCATCTACATTCAGTTGTGAAAGAACAGCTCCCACACCTAACTCAGAAGCATCTGTCTGGACAATGAACTCTTTGGAGTAGTCTGGACTTTTCAGAATAGGTGCACTGCACATGGCCTGCTTCAGGTCATCAAATGCTTTTTGACAGCTTACTGTCCACTGAACTTTCTTTGGCATCTTCTTGGAGGTCAAGTCATTAAGTGGTGTCACTATGGACCCATAGTTCTTAACAAACTTTCTGTAGTACCCAGTCAGGCCCAAGAAAGCTCTGACCTGAGTCTGGGTAGTTGGAGGAGCCCAGTCCTTTATGGTCTGGATCTTGCTCTCCAGTGGTTGAACCTGACCCCCACCAACTAGGTGGCCCAGGTATACAACCTTGCTCTGCCCTATCTGGCACTTAGTGGCCTTGATAGTGAGGCCTGCCTTTTGCAGGGCCTCTAAAACATTCCTCAGGTGGACCAGGTGATCCTCCCAGGTGGAGCTAAAGACAGCAATATCATCAAGATAAGCTGCACAATAATCATCCAACCCAGTAAGGACTTGATTCACCAACCTTTGGAAAGTGGCAGGTGCATTCTTCAAACCAAAGGGCATTACCACAAATTGATAATGTCCTCCTGGGGTCGAGAAAGCAGTTTTGGCCTTTGCACTCTCAGCTAGTCTGATTTGCCAGTAGCCTGCTGTTAGGTCAAATGTGCTCAAAAACTTAGCAGCTGCCAGTCTGTCAATGAGCTCATCTGCCCTAGGTATTGGGTGGGCATCTGTCCTAGTGACAGCATTGAGACCTCTGTAATCCACGCAAAACCTCATCTCTCTCTTACCATCTTGGGTGTGAGGTTTTGGCACAAGAACTACAGGACTAGCCCAAGGGCTCTCTGAAGGTTCAATGACTCCCAGCTCCAACATCTTTTGTACCTCAACTTTTATGAAGTCCCTGACATGGTCAGGTTGCCTGTAGATTTTACTCTTCACAGGCAGACTGTCACCAGTGTCCACCTCATGGGTGCACCAGTTTGTCTGACTTGGGGTCAGAGAGAACATATGTCTGTAGGATTGCAGAACCTGTCTGCAGTCCTGTTGCTGATGGACAGTGAGGCTGTCAGAAAAGACCACACCATCAACTGAGCCATCATCAGGGTTCTGAGTCAACAGGTCTGGGAGAGGGTCACTCTCTTCCTCCTGCCCCTCATCTGTAGCCATGAGTAGCCCCATGTCTGCCCTGTCAACATATGCCTTCAATCTGTTGACATGAAGCACCCTGTGGGGGCTTCTGGGAGTCCCAAGGTCCACCAAGTAGGTGACTTCTCCCTTTTTCTCAACAATAGTGTGGGGTCCAGACCATTTGTCTTGGAGTGCTGCTGGGGCCACTGGCTCCAACACCCACACTTTCTGTCCTGGCTGGTAAACAGTCAGTACAGCCTTTTGGTCATGCCAAGCTTTTTGGAGTTCTTGGCTTGCCTCAAGGTTTTTAGAAGCCTTCTTCATATACTCTGCCATCCTGGAGCGGAGACCAAGTACATAATCCACTATGTCTAGTTTGGGTTGTCTGAGAGGTCTCTCCCATCCTTCCTTCACCAAACACAGGGGTCCTCTTACAGGATGCCCAAACAAAAGCTCAAAAGGGCTGTAGCCAACCCCCTTTTGTGGGACCTCTCTGTAAGCAAACAGAAGGCAGGGTAAAAGGATGTCCCATCTTCGCCTAAGCTTGTCTGGTAATCCTTTTATCATTCCCTTTAGGGTCTTGTTGAATCTCTCAACAAGCCCATTGCACTGTGGGTGATAGGGTGTGGTGAACTTGTAGTTAACACCACACTCCTTCCACATTGCAGTCAAGTATCCTGACATGAAGTTGGTACCTCTGTCAGAAATGACCTCCTTTGGAAAGCCCACTCTGGAGAATACTCCAAGCAGGGCCCTTGCCACAACAGGAGCTGTTGTGGTCCTCAGGGGAATTGCTTCTGGGTACCTGGTGGCATGGTCCACTATCACCAGTATGAATCTGTGCCCAGATGCTGTTTGTGGGTCCATTGGTCCTACAATATCTATGCCCACTCTTTCAAAGGGGACCCCCACCACAGGTAGTGGTATGAGGGGGGCCTTTGTGGTGCCACCTTATTTGCCACTGGCTTGGCAGGTGACACAGGAGCGACAAAACTCCTTAGTATCTTCTGACATATGGGGCCAGTGAAAGTGAGGGACAAGCCTGTCCCAAGTCTTGTTCTGGCCTAGATGTCCTGCAAGGGGAATATCATGGGCCAAGGTAAGAAGGAAGCCTCTGAACTTCAGTGGTATGACCAACCTCCTGGATGCACCAGGCTTGGGGTCTCTAGCCTCTGAATACAGTAGCCCTTCATCCCAATACACTCTATGGGTACCTTGAGCATTCCCTGCAGCCTCAGCAGCAGCCAGCTGTCTGAGGGGTTCAAGAGAGGGGCAGTCTAATTGAGCCTGCCTCAGATCTGCCCTGGAAGGTCCCCCTGTCCCAAGAAACTCAACCTGATCAGGTTCAAGTTCTTCTAGGACAGTTCCTTCAGGGCTCTCAGAATCATCCTCCTGGGAGGGCTGATCCACCATCTGAGGCAGGGGGGAAGGCACAGCCTTAACCCTACTGCTCTTTCTCTTGGGTTGTGACTGGTCCATAGTTTCAGGATCCAGCACTTGTTCAGTGGTGCACTTTTTGGCCTGTGACCTGGTCACAGCAAGGACATGTGCATCTATCCCCAGCATTTCTGCATGGGTCCTATACTCCACTTCAGACCAAACTGAAGTTTCAAGATCATTGCCCAGTAAACACTCTACAGGAAGGTCTGAACTAACAACAACTTTCTTGAGGCCAGTTACCCCTCCCCAGGAGAAGTTAACAATAGCCACACTATGGGAGGTAGTGGCATCGCTAGCGTTGGTCACTAGGTAATTCTCACCTAGTATGATCTGTCCAGGGTCCACAAAAGCAGGTGTCACCATTGTGACACTAGCTCCAGTGTCCCTGTAGGCCTGAGCCATTCTTTGGTTGATAAAAGGTGTCTGTCTGTACTTGCCCAGGTTACTGGGGCCTACAGTAGAGGACAAAGCTAAGTCCCCATCACAGATCAGAACAGCCTGAGTAGGTACTCTGACTAGGCCAGAATCCTCCTCAGTTCCCAGGGTTAACCCTACTACACCCTTTTGCTGGGAACCACCACTTACAGCTGAACTAGGGGGTACAGTTGCCTTAGGGGCAATGGTGGCTGGGGGCTTATCCTTTTTGGTGCACTCACTAAACCAATGTGAGTTGGACTTACAATAGTTGCACCATGGTTTCTTTTGGCCATCTTTCTTTTTATCCTTTTTGGGACCACCCTCCCCCTGAGCCTTTTGGGGGCCTGGTGAAGACTTCTGGTCTTTTTGTTTCTGCTCATTACCCTTCTGGTCTGCCTTTTTCTGATCACCGCCCTGGTTCTGGTTTTTCTGCTTAACTCTAGTCCTGACCCATCTATCTGCCTTCTTTCCCAATTCTTGGGGAGAAGTCAGATCAGAATCAATCAGGTGTTGATGCAATATCTGTTTTTGACAGTTGTTAAGTATTTGTTCTCTCATGATCAAATTATACAATCCTGTATAGTCCTTAACCTTACTTCCCATTAGCCAGCCTTCCAGAGCCTTAGTGGCACAATCTACAAAGTCAGTCCAGTCCTGAGTCTGTGTCTTCTGGGTATCCCTGAACAACAACCTGTATTGTTCAGTGGTTAGGCCAAACCCATCAATCAGAGCACTCTTCAGGACAGTGTAATTATCTGCATCCTCATCACTAACTGTGAGGAGCTTGTCTCTGCCTTTCTCAGAGAAGGAGAGCCACAAGATAGCTGCCCACTGACTTTGGGGTACCTGCTGTACTTTGCAAGCTCTCTCCAAAGCAGTTATCCATTTGTGGATGTCATCCCCACACTTGTAGGGAGGGACAATCTTGCTCAGGTTTCTATTATCATAGTGCCTGTCTCTATCCTTAGGGATATTGCTGCCACCAGTGGGTTCTGACCCACTCAACTTTTGTTCTCTAGCCAGAGCAAGCTTCTCTTTGGCAAGGGCAAGTTCTTCCCTCTGAATCCTCAGATTAGCTTCCCTCATTCTGGCTTCATGCTCCTTTCTCTCAGGGGAAGTCATTCCCCTGTGAGAGGAAGCATTAGAGATGTTAGAGACATGGGAGTGGATGGATTCCCTTGAAGGGGATCTGTCCCTCCTGCTTCTCTGTGTAAGCCTACTTGGGGGTCTGTAAGGGGGGACCCCATGCAAACTCCCATGTAAGCTTAGGTTAGCCTGGCTAAGTCTTCCTACTTGGCCCTGGCTGTCTACCTCTTCATCTGAAGTCTCCTCTGACTCCTCTGTGGTGGGTAGACCCTCCTCTGTACCTAGGGTACCTGCCTGAGATGCCCTAAGAATGTCATACTCCTCTAGGAGTTGTCTTAACTGAAGGAGGGTAGGGTTTGCACCCTGTTTTATTCCTCTGGAGGTACACAAGTGTCTCATCTCCTGGAATGTTAAGGTATCATATCTAGAGGGGGTCTTTTGCAGACCTGATCCTCCTGAGAGAGCATCTACTTGATCTCCTCTCAGAGACGTGATCTAGTGAGGGTGTGGTGTGTGCACCTACCTACACTAGTTATATCTACTAAACCTCTCTAGTAGTTGTAGTCAGGGTGTGTTACTCCCTTCAACCTACAACTACAAAGTCCAGTAGGACTTAAGTATTATAATCTATGTTAAATGTACCTAGACAATATCTGTGTGATCTTTCAATTTAGTATCTCAAGATTACAATGGTATTACAACAGCAAGCTCAGATCCCAACCGCTGCTCACCAATGTGAGAAGTTGGCCTGATGTATGATGTCACTAGTTCTAGTGTACACCTTATGTCAGTCCAAATACCCTTATGGTGATTGGTTGTAAAGTCAACCTTATAGACCAGCTATCCTAGTGGTAGCATGGACAAGAGCAGTCTTAGGCTAAACTCTGAATGGCATGTGAAGCCAGCTGTGATACCATATATAATCCCTTGAATACCAAATGAAAGGACACCACAACAGATATATATATAAAATAAAGTGTATTTATTCTAGTCAAACCCTCAGCACTCTTTATGAGATTAGAGGTAAGTACAACACAGTCTTATTTAAGCATACATTAAGTCACACAGGTAAGTAATACAGTTAGGCCCTAGGGGCCACGCAAACCATATACTAAGTAAGTGGTATAAGAACCACTGTCACGGAAATAGAGTAGGCCTAGGCCTAGGGAATCGCTGGGGCTACACTACACTAGCGTTAGTTAGGAAGTGGGAGGCCCACGGGATTCGTGTGCAGAGTGGAAACACTCACGCGTAATGCGTAAAAGTCAATAGCAATAGTACAGTTTAGAAAACGGTAGATTTAGGACACTTCCGGAGTAGCTAGGAAGTTGAGACTTGAAAACTAGACACTAGGATAGTCACTATCCTGATGAGCACCGGAGTACCCAAGTTACCTAGCCCACAGGCTGCGGGTGCATAGGGGTGAAGATGCGTCGTTTTCGTCGTCGACTCCTATGGATGCCTGAAGAAAGATGCTGACAGGCAGTCAGTGAAGAGTGTCCGGTGGATCCCAAGGCTGGGATCAAGAAGAGAGGACACCTGCAAGCAGAAGGGACAGAGTCAAGGTCACTAGCCAGTGACCACGTGGAACCAGGAAGGAACCAGGCGATGTCGTGAAGATTGCAGGTGAAGGTGAAGCTTGTCGCTGCAGCCAGGAGGACCAGGAAGCGTCGAGGACAACCAGGACCAGGAGGCGAGCTGTCCCACGAAGGCTCTTGCTGTCGGCGGCGTCGAAGTTGGACTAGGACTCACCAAGCCTTGGCAAGCTGAACCCACGAAGAACGGAGGACTTGCTTCTGGTGCAGACCAGGAAGGTCTGGGGTGCTTCTTCTTTGCAGAGAAGCGGGAGCCAGTCTGGAGGAGCCAAACCAGCGCAGAAGATTTCAGGGTGCGTCGTCACAAAGGCCACTAGCCAGCGGGCAAGCAACCGGACAGACGCGGCAAGCAGGAAAATGCAGAAGGGCCCCACGCAGGACTCGTGGAGTGTGGGGGGCTGATCTTCGGTGCAGATGGTGCTTGGGGTTGGGGCTTCTCAATCCCCGGTGCACAACATCGAGGGTACCTCAGAAGCTGCGCTTTAAGTTACTAGCCACTTTTTCCAGGTAGCCGGTCCCACGTCGCTCGTCGCCTCCACGGATCTCAGCTTTGCTGTCGATGTGGATCAGGGTCGGAGAAGTCTGGAAGTCAAGGCTCTGGTCGGGCTCTGCAGTCGGTTCCTCGTAGAACGTGGGCAAAGCAAAGGGGTAGTCTCTTGATGGTGCCTGTTTGCACAGGGTAGCCACTCCTTGGCTACAAGGGAGATTCTTCAGTCTTCTTCTTTCGTCGAATGTCGAAGGTCCAGAGTTTCTGTTCAGTTTTGCAGGTTCAGGATAATCTAAAGTCTTGAGGCCCAACTCCCACTCTTATACTAATCTGGGGGGGCTGGGATACCTGCTAGGTCACGCCTTATGGGTGGGACCTGGGAGGGGGTGGTTACACCCACTTCCCTTTGTCCAGTTTCGCGCCAGAGCTGGGGCTGGAGTGCCCCAGCGCCGGTTTGAACTGGACTATGCAAGGAACACCTTGTGTGCCCCAGGCATGTCTCATTCCTTTCAGCCCACCCTGCCCCAATACACTAAAGGCTGTCTGGGGAGGTGCTAGCACCTCCCCAAGCAGGAAACCTATTGTCCAGGCCTCCCTGGCTGGGATCACTCCCAGCTGCAGGAGGTCAGACTTGTGTCGTGGCAGCAGCATCCATTTTGTGATGCTGAGGCTTTGGTCAGAGGCTAACAGTTGAAGTATGATTTTATCATGTCTTTCCCTCTAGAAGGGGGGAATAATATTCTCATGTCCAGAAATGGCATGGGGGTATTATTCCACAGTGTTAGACACCTTACACGACATGTTTCGATAAAGCCAAACCATAGTTACCATAACCGTCTAAGATTATAAGGCACTTTAAGAGTATATGGTAGGCTATATCATAGAACAGCTATAAGGACAAGGTTCCGAAAGCTGCAGACAGGCTCAGCTCATGCTAGAGCACCATCTCACATGTTACCAAGCACTCTGCCTCCAGGATTGTTAAGGCCTGCCATAGGAGTGACTGATAGGTACACATGTGTCTATATGTAAGTTAGGTATAGGAATACTACACCTAAGCAAGGGGTGATTACACGACCTTGCCCCAGCTGAGTGATCAGCCAGTTGTGTCAGAATGGAAGGCCAGGCCAGGGGTGGCATAATACATGCTGCAGCCCCTGGTAGGCCTAGGGTACACCTATGCCCTGGGTACCTAGGGTACACTGTACAGGGGCCAATAAGGTGATCCTATCCAAATGGGTTATGCACCTAAAGTACATAGTATTAATTTAGAGAGAGAACAGCAGGGCTGTGGGTCTGATTAGCAGGCCCACAGCCACATCTAAGTCGAAAACCAGTAAAGCAAAAGCAAAAAGTGGGGGTGAACATAGAAAGCAGACCCTACTCTCCTACACAACCCCCCCCTCAAACTTAGGAACATTAAACTAACCTTGACCAGTTGAGTCTTCATGTTCTAAGTGGAAATATCTGGAGAGTCCATCTGCATTGGCATGGTCAGTCCCAGGTCTATGTTCCACTGTGAAGTCCATCCCCTGTAGGGAAATGGACCACCTAAGAAGTTTGGGATTTTCACCTTTATCTGATTTAGCCACAAGAGGGGCTTATGGTCTGTCTGAATCTTGAAGTGAGTGCCAAACAAGTATGGCCTCAGCTTCTTCAGGGCCCAAACCACAGCAAAGGCCTCCCTCTCAATAGCTGACCAACGTTTCTCTCTAGGGGTCAGCCTTCTACTTATAAAAGCAATGGGCTGGTCTTGACCATCTACATTCAGTTGTGAAAGAACAGCTCCCACACCTAACTCAGAAGCATCTGCCTGGACAATGAACTCTTTGGAGTAGTCTGGACTTTTCAGAATAGGTGCACTGCACATGGCCTGCTTCAGGTCATCAAATGCTTTTTGACAGCTTACTGTCCACTGAACTTTCTTTGGCATCTTCTTGGAGGTCAAGTCATTAAGTGGTGTCACTATGGACCCATAGTTCTTAACAAACTTTCTGTAGTACCCAGTCAGGCCCAAGAAAGCTCTGACCTGAGTCTGGGTAGTTGGAGGAGCCCAGTCCTTTATGGTCTGGATCTTGCTCTCCAGTGGTTGAACCTGACCCCCACCAACTAGGTGGCCCAGGTATACAACCTTGCTCTGCCCTATCTGGCACTTAGTGGCCTTGATAGTGAGGCCTGCCTTTTGCAGGGCCTCTAAAACATTCCTCAGGTGGACCAGGTGATCCTCCCAGGTGGAGCTAAAGACAGCAATATCATCAAGATAAGCTGCACAATAATCATCCAACCCAGTAAGGACTTGATTCACCAACCTTTGGAGAGTGGCAGGTGCATTCTTCAAACCAAAGGGCATTACCACAAATTGATAATGTCCTCCTGGGGTCGAGAAAGCAGTTTTGGCCTTTGCACTCTCAGCTAGTCTGATTTGCCAGTAGCCTGCTGTTAGGTCAAATGTGCTCAAAAACTTAGCAGCTGCCAGTCTGTCAATGAGCTCATCTGCCCTAGGTATTGGGTGGGCATCTGTCCTAGTGACAGCATTGAGACCTCTGTAATCCACGCAAAACCTCATCTCTCTCTTACCATCTTGGGTGTGAGGTTTTGGCACAAGAACTACAGGACTAGCCCAAGGGCTCTCTGAAGGTTCAATGACTCCCAGCTCCAACATCTTTTGTACCTCAACTTTTATGAAGTCCCTGACATGGTCAGGTTGCCTGTAGATTTTACTCTTCACAGGCAGACTGTCACCAGTGTCCACCTCATGGGTGCACCAGTTTGTCTGACTTGGGGTCAGAGAGAACATATGTCTGTAGGATTGCAGAACCTGTCTGCAGTCCTGTTGCTGATGGACAGTGAGGCTGTCAGAAAAGACCACACCATCAACTGAGCCATCATCAGGGTTCTGAGTCAACAGGTCTGGGAGAGGGTCACTCTCTTCCTCCTGCCCCTCATCTGTAGCCATGAGTAGCCCCATGTCTGCCCTGTCAACATATGCCTTCAATCTGTTGACATGAAGCACCCTGTGGGGGCTTCTGGGAGTCCCAAGGTCCACCAAGTAGGTGACTTCTCCCTTTTTCTCAACAATAGTGTGGGGTCCAGACCATTTGTCTTGGAGTGCTGCTGGGGCCACTGGCTCCAACACCCACACTTTCTGTCCTGGCTGGTAAACAGTCAGTACAGCCTTTTGGTCATGCCAAGCTTTTTGGAGTTCTTGGCTTGCCTCAAGGTTTTTAGAAGCCTTCTTCATATACTCTGCCATCCTGGAGCGGAGACCAAGTACATAATCCACTATGTCTAGTTTGGGTTGTCTGAGAGGTCTCTCCCATCCTTCCTTCACCAAACACAGGGGTCCTCTTACAGGATGCCCAAACAAAAGCTCAAAAGGGCTGTAGCCAACCCCCTTTTGTGGGACCTCTCTGTAAGCAAACAGAAGGCAGGGTAAAAGGATGTCCCATCTTCGCCTAAGCTTGTCTGGTAATCCTTTTATCATTCCCTTTAGGGTCTTGTTGAATCTCTCAACAAGCCCATTGCACTGTGGGTGATAGGGTGTGGTGAACTTGTAGTTAACACCACACTCCTTCCACATTGCAGTCAAGTATCCTGACATGAAGTTGGTACCTCTGTCAGAAATGACCTCCTTTGGAAAGCCCACTCTGGAGAATACTCCAAGCAGGGCCCTTGCCACAACAGGAGCTGTTGTGGTCCTCAGGGGAATTGCTTCTGGGTACCTGGTGGCATGGTCCACTATCACCAGTATGAATCTGTGCCCAGATGCTGTTTGTGGGTCCATTGGTCCTACAATATCTATGCCCACTCTTTCAAAGGGGACCCCCACCACAGGTAGTGGTATGAGGGGGGCCTTTGTGGTGCCACCTTATTTGCCACTGGCTTGGCAGGTGACACAGGAGCGACAAAACTCCTTAGTATCTTCTGACATATGGGGCCAGTGAAAGTGAGGGACAAGCCTGTCCCAAGTCTTGTTCTGGCCTAGATGTCCTGCAAGGGGAATATCATGGGCCAAGGTAAGAAGGAAGCCTCTGAACTTCAGTGGTATGACCAACCTCCTGGATGCACCAGGCTTGGGGTCTCTAGCCTCTGAATACAGTAGCCCTTCATCCCAATACACTCTATGGGTACCTTGAGCATTCCCTGCAGCCTCAGCAGCAGCCAGCTGTCTGAGGGGTTCAAGAGAGGGGCAGTCTAATTGAGCCTGCCTCAGATCTGCCCTGGAAGGTCCCCCTGTCCCAAGAAACTCAACCTGATCAGGTTCAAGTTCTTCTAGGACAGTTCCTTCAGGGCTCTCAGAATCATCCTCCTGGGAGGGCTGATCCACCATCTGAGGCAGGGGGGAAGGCACAGCCTTAACCCTACTGCTCTTTCTCTTGGGTTGTGACTGGTCCATAGTTTCAGGATCCAGCACTTGTTCAGTGGTGCACTTTTTGGCCAGTGACCTGGTCACAGCAAGGACATGTGCATCTATCCCCAGCATTTCTGCATGGGTCCTATACTCCACTTCAGACCAAACTGAAGTTTCAAGATCATTGCCCAGTAAACACTCTACAGGAAGGTCTGAACTAACAACAACTTTCTTGAGGCCAGTTACCCCTCCCCAGGAGAAGTTAACAATAGCCACACTATGGGAGGTAGTGGCATCGCTAGCGTTGGTCACTAGGTAATTCTCACCTAGTATGATCTGTCCAGGGTCCATAAAAGCAGGTGTCACCATTGTGACACTAGCTCCAGTGTCCCTGTAGGCCTGAGCCATTCTTTGGTTGATAAAAGGTGTCTGTCTGTACTTGCCCAGGTTACTGGGGCCTACAGTAGAGGACAAAGCTAAGTCCCCATCACAGATCAGAACAGCCTGAGTAGGTACTCTGACTAGGCCAGAATCCTCCTCAGTTCCCAGGGTTAACCCTACTACACCCTTTTGCTGGGAACCACCACTTACAGCTGAACTAGGGGGTACAGTTGCCTTAGGGGCAATGGTGGCTGGGGGCTTATCCTTTTTGGTGCACTCACTAAACCAATGTGAGTTGGACTTACAATAGTTGCACCATGGTTTCTTTTGGCCATCTTTCTTTTTATCCTTTTTGGGACCACCCTCCCCCTGAGCCTTTTGGGGGCCTGGTGAAGACTTCTGGTCTTTTTGTTTCTGCTCATTACCCTTCTGGTCTGCCTTTTTCTGATCACCGCCCTGGTTCTGGTTTTTCTGCTTAACTCTAGTCCTGACCCATCTATCTGCCTTCTTTCCCAATTCTTGGGGAGAAGTCAGATCAGAATCAATCAGGTGTTGATGCAATATCTGTTTTTGACAGTTGTTAAGTATTTGTTCTCTCATGATCAAATTATACAATCCTGTATAGTCCTTAACCTTACTTCCCATTAGCCAGCCTTCCAGAGCCTTAGTGGCACAATTTACAAAGTCAGTCCAGTCCTGAGTCTGTGTCTTCTGGGTATCCCTGAACAACAACCTGTATTGTTCAGTGGTTAGGCCAAACCCATCAATCAGAGCACTCTTCAGGACAGTGTAATTATCTGCATCCTCATCACTAACTGTGAGGAGCTTGTCTCTGCCTTTCTCAGAGAAGGAGAGCCACAAGATAGCTGCCCACTGACTTTGGGGTACCTGCTGTACTTTGCAAGCTCTCTCCAAAGCAGTTATCCATTTGTGGATGTCATCCCCACACTTGTAGGGAGGGACAATCTTGCTCAGGTTTCTATTATCATAGTGCCTGTCTCTATCCTTAGGTATATTGCTGCCACCAGTGGGTTCTGACCCACTCAACTTTTGTTCTCTAGCCAGAGCAAGCTTCTCTTTGGCAAGGGCAAGTTCTTCCCTCTGAATCCTCAGATTAGCTTCCCTCATTCTGGCTTCATGCTCCTTTCTCTCAGGGGAAGTCATTCCCCTGTGAGAGGAAGCATTAGAGATGTTAGAGACATGGGAGTGGATGGATTCCCTTGAAGGGGATCTGTCCCTCCTGCTTCTCTGTGTAAGCCTACTTGGGGGTCTGTAAGGGGGGACCCCATGCAAACTCCCATGTAAGCTTAGGTTAGCCTGGCTAAGTCTTCCTACTTGGCCCTGGCTGTCTACCTCTTCATCTGAAGTCTCCTCTGACTCCTCTGTGGTGGGTAGACCCTCCTCTGTACCTAGGGTACCTGCCTGAGATGCCCTAAGAATGTCATACTCCTCTAGGAGTTGTCTTAACTGAAGGAGGGTAGGGTTTGCACCCTGTTTTATTCCTCTGGAGGTACACAAGTGTCTCATCTCCTGGAATGTTAAGGTATCATATCTAGAGGGGGTCTTTTGCAGACCTGATCCTCCTGAGAGAGCATCTACTTGATCTCCTCTCAGAGACGTGATCTAGTGAGGGTGTGGTGTGTGCACCTACCTACACTAGTTATATCTACTAAACCTCTCTAGTAGTTGTAGTCAGGGTG
Source organism: Triturus cristatus (assembly GCF_964204655.1). Taxonomy (NCBI): domain Eukaryota; kingdom Metazoa; phylum Chordata; class Amphibia; order Caudata; family Salamandridae; genus Triturus; species Triturus cristatus. Next base: position 774,216,937 of record NC_140584.1, on the reverse strand, counting down.
TGTTACTCCCTTCAACCTACAACTACAAAGTCCAGTAGGACTTAAGTATTATAATCTATGTTAAATGTACCTAGACAATATCTGTGTGATCTTTCAATTTAGTATCTCAAGATTACAATGGTATTACAACAGCAAGCTCAGATCCCAACCGCTGCTCACCAATGTGAGAAGTTGGCCTGATGTATGATGTCACTAGTTCTAGTGTACACCTTATGTCAGTCCAAATACCCTTATGGTGATTGGTTGTAAAGTCAACCTTATAGACCAGCTATCCTAGTGGTAGCATGGACAAGAGCAGTCTTAGGCTAAACTCTGAATGGCATGTGAAGCCAGCTGTGATACCATATATAATCCCTTGAATACCAAATGAAAGGACACCACAACAGATATATATATAAAATAAAGTGTATTTATTCTAGTCAAACCCTCAGCACTCTTTATGAGATTAGAGGTAAGTACAACACAGTCTTATTTAAGCATACATTAAGTCACACAGGTAAGTAATACAGTTAGGCCCTAGGGGCCACGCAAACCATATACTAAGTAAGTGGTATAAGAACCACTGTCACGGAAATAGAGTAGGCCTAGGCCTAGGGAATCGCTGGGGCTACACTACACTAGCGTTAGTTAGGAAGTGGGAGGCCCACGGGATTCGTGTGCAGAGTGGAAACACTCACGCGTAATGCGTAAAAGTCAATAGCAATAGTACAGTTTAGAAAACGGTAGATTTAGGACACTTCCGGAGTAGCTAGGAAGTTGAGACTTGAAAACTAGACACTAGGATAGTCACTATCCTGATGAGCACCGGAGTACCCAAGTTACCTAGCCCACAGGCTGCGGGTGCATAGGGGTGAAGATGCGTCGTTTTCGTCGTCGACTCCTATGGATGCCTGAAGAAAGATGCTGACAGGCAGTCAGTGAAGAGTGTCCGGTGGATCCCAAGGCTGGGATCAAGAAGAGAGGACACCTGCAAGCAGAAGGGACAGAGTCAAGGTCACTAGCCAGTGACCACGTGGAACCAGGAAGGAACCAGGCGATGTCGTGAAGATTGCAGGTGAAGGTGAAGCTTGTCGCTGCAGCCAGGAGGACCAGGAAGCGTCGAGGAGGACCAGGACCAGGAGGCGAGCTGTCCCACGAAGGCTCTTGCTGTCGGCGGCGTCGAAGTTGGACTAGGACTCACCAAGCCTTGGCAAGCTGAACCCACGAAGAACGGAGGACTTGCTTCTGGTGCAGACCAGGAAGGTCTGGGGTGCTTCTTCTTTGCAGAGAAGCGGGAGCCAGTCTGGAGGAGCCAAACCAGCGCAGAAGATTTCAGGGTGCGTCGTCACAAAGGCCACTAGCCAGCGGGCAAGCAACCGGACAGACGCGGCAAGCAGGAAAATGCAGAAGGGCCCCACGCAGGACTCGTGGAGTGTGGGGGGCTGATCTTCGGTGCAGATGGTGCTTGGGGTTGGGGCTTCTCAATCCCCGGTGCACAACTTCGAGGGTACCTCAGAAGCTGCGCTTTAAGTTACTAGCCACTTTTTCCAGGTAGCCGGTCCCACGTCGCTCGTCGCCTCCACGGATCTCAGCTTTGCTGTCGATGTGGATCAGGGTCGGAGAAGTCTGGAAGTCAAGGCTCTGGTCGGGCTCTGCAGTCGGTTCCTCGTAGAACGTGGGCAAAGCAAAGGGGTAGTCTCTTGATGGTGCCTGTTTGCACAGGGTAGCCACTCCTTGGCTACAAGGGAGATTCTTCAGTCTTCTTCTTTCGTCGAATGTCGAAGGTCCAGAGTTTCTGTTCAGTTTTGCAGGTTCAGGATAATCTAAAGTCTTGAGGCCCAACTCCCACTCTTATACTAATCTGGGGGGGCTGGGATACCTGCTAGGTCACGCCTTATGGGTGGGACCTGGGAGGGGGTGGTTACACCCACTTCCCTTTGTCCAGTTTCGCGCCAGAGCTGGGGCTGGAGTGCCCCAGCGCCGGTTTGAACTGGACTATGCAAGGAACACCTTGTGTGCCCCAGGCATGTCTCATTCCTTTCAGCCCACCCTGCCCCAATACACTAAAGGCTGTCTGGGGAGGTGCTAGCACCTCCCCAAGCAGGAAACCTATTGTCCAGGCCTCCCTGGCTGGGATCACTCCCAGCTGCAGGAGGTCAGACTTGTGTCGTGGCAGCAGCATCCATTTTGTGATGCTGAGGCTTTGGTCAGAGGCTAACAGTTGAAGTATGATTTTATCATGTCTTTCCCTCTAGAAGGGGGGAATAATATTCTCATGTCCAGAAATGGCATGGGGGTATTATTCCACAGTGTTAGACACCTTACACGACATGTTTCGATAAAGCCAAACCATAGTTACCATAACCGTCTAAGATTATAAGGCACTTTAAGAGTATATGGTAGGCTATATCATAGAACAGCTATAAGGACAAGGTTCCGAAAGCTGCAGACAGGCTCAGCTCATGCTAGAGCACCATCTCACATGTTACCAAGCACTCTGCCTCCAGGATTGTTAAGGCCTGCCATAGGAGTGACTGATAGGTACACATGTGTCTATATGTAAGTTAGGTATAGGAATACTACACCTAAGCAAGGGGTGATTACACGACCTTGCCCCAGCTGAGTGATCAGCCAGTTGTGTCAGAATGGAAGGCCAGGCCAGGGGTGGCATAATACATGCTGCAGCCCCTGGTAGGCCTAGGGTACACCTATGCCCTGGGTACCTAGGGTACACTGTACAGGGGCCAATAAGGTGATCCTATCCAAATGGGTTATGCACCTAAAGTACATAGTATTAATTTAGAGAGAGAACAGCAGGGCTGTGGGTCTGATTAGCAGGCCCACAGCCACATCTAAGTCGAAAACCAGTAAAGCAAAAGCAAAAAGTGGGGGTGAACATAGAAAGCAGACCCTACTCTCCTACACAACCCCCCCCCTCAAACTTAGGGACATTAAACTAACCTTGACCAGTTGAGTCTTCATGTTCTAAGTGGAAATATCTGGAGAGTCCATCTGCATTGGCATGGTCAGTCCCAGGTCTATGTTCCACTGTGAAGTCCATCCCCTGTAGGGAAATGGACCACCTAAGAAGTTTGGGATTTTCACCTTTATCTGATTTAGCCACAAGAGGGGCTTATGGTCTGTCTGAATCTTGAAGTGAGTGCCAAACAAGTATGGCCTCAGCTTCTTCAGGGCCCAAACCACAGCAAAGGCCTCCCTCTCAATAGCTGACCAACGTTTCTCTCTAGGGGTCAGCCTTCTACTTATAAAAGCAATGGGCTGGTCTTGACCATCTACATTCAGTTGTGAAAGAACAGCTCCCACACCTAACTCAGAAGCATCTGTCTGGACAATGAACTCTTTGGAGTAGTCTGGACTTTTCAGAATAGGTGCACTGCACATGGCCTGCTTCAGGTCATCAAATGCTTTTTGACAGCTTACTGTCCACTGAACTTTCTTTGGCATCTTCTTGGAGGTCAAGTCATTAAGTGGTGTCACTATGGACCCATAGTTCTTAACAAACTTTCTGTAGTACCCAGTCAGGCCCAAGAAAGCTCTGACCTGAGTCTGGGTAGTTGGAGGAGCCCAGTCCTTTATGGTCTGGATCTTGCTCTCCAGTGGTTGAACCTGACCCCCACCAACTAGGTGGCCCAGGTATACAACCTTGCTCTGCCCTATCTGGCACTTAGTGGCCTTGATAGTGAGGCCTGCCTTTTGCAGGGCCTCTAAAACATTCCTCAGGTGGACCAGGTGATCCTCCCAGGTGGAGCTAAAGACAGCAATATCATCAAGATAAGCTGCACAATAATCATCCAACCCAGTAAGGACTTGATTCACCAACCTTTGGAAAGTGGCAGGTGCATTCTTCAAACCAAAGGGCATTACCACAAATTGATAATGTCCTCCTGGGGTCGAGAAAGCAGTTTTGGCCTTTGCACTCTCAGCTAGTCTGATTTGCCAGTAGCCTGCTGTTAGGTCAAATGTGCTCAAAAACTTAGCAGCTGCCAGTCTGTCAATGAGCTCATCTGCCCTAGGTATTGGGTGGGCATCTGTCCTAGTGACAGCATTGAGACCTCTGTAATCCACGCAAAACCTCATCTCTCTCTTACCATCTTGGGTGTGAGGTTTTGGCACAAGAACTACAGGACTAGCCCAAGGGCTCTCTGAAGGTTCAATGACTCCCAGCTCCAACATCTTTTGTACCTCAACTTTTATGAAGTCCCTGACATGGTCAGGTTGCCTGTAGATTTTACTCTTCACAGGCAGACTGTCACCAGTGTCCACCTCATGGGTGCACCAGTTTGTCTGACTTGGGGTCAGAGAGAACATATGTCTGTAGGATTGCAGAACCTGTCTGCAGTCCTGTTGCTGATGGACAGTGAGGCTGTCAGAAAAGACCACACCATCAACTGAGCCATCATCAGGGTTCTGAGTCAACAGGTCTGGGAGAGGGTCACTCTCTTCCTCCTGCCCCTCATCTGTAGCCATGAGTAGCCCCATGTCTGCCCTGTCAACATATGCCTTCAATCTGTTGACATGAAGCACCCTGTGGGGGCTTCTGGGAGTCCCAAGGTCCACCAAGTAGGTGACTTCTCCCTTTTTCTCAACAATAGTGTGGGGTCCAGACCATTTGTCTTGGAGTGCTGCTGGGGCCACTGGCTCCAACACCCACACTTTCTGTCCTGGCTGGTAAACAGTCAGTACAGCCTTTTGGTCATGCCAAGCTTTTTGGAGTTCTTGGCTTGCCTCAACGTTTTTAGAAGCCTTCTTCATATACTCTGCCATCCTGGAGCGGAGACCAAGTACATAATCCACTATGTCTAGTTTGGGTTGTCTGAGAGGTCTCTCCCATCCTTCCTTCACCAAACACAGGGGTCCTCTTACAGGATGCCCAAACAAAAGCTCAAAAGGGCTGTAGCCAACCCCCTTTTGTGGGACCTCTCTGTAAGCAAACAGAAGGCAGGGTAAAAGGATGTCCCATCTTCGCCTAAGCTTGTCTGGTAATCCTTTTATCATTCCCTTTAGGGTCTTGTTGAATCTCTCAACAAGCCCATTGCACTGTGGGTGATAGGGTGTGGTGAACTTGTAGTTAACACCACACTCCTTCCACATTGCAGTCAAGTATCCTGACATGAAGTTGGTACCTCTGTCAGAAATGACCTCCTTTGGAAAGCCCACTCTGGAGAATACTCCAAGCAGGGCCCTTGCCACAACAGGAGCTGTTGTGGTCCTCAGGGGAATTGCTTCTGGGTACCTGGTGGCATGGTCCACTATCACCAGTATGAATCTGTGCCCAGATGCTGTTTGTGGGTCCATTGGTCCTACAATATCTATGCCCACTCTTTCAAAGGGGACCCCCACCACAGGTAGTGGTATGAGGGGGGCCTTTGTGGTGCCACCTTATTTGCCACTGGCTTGGCAGGTGACACAGGAGCGACAAAACTCCTTAGTATCTTCTGACATATGGGGCCAGTGAAAGTGAGGGACAAGCCTGTCCCAAGTCTTGTTCTGGCCTAGATGTCCTGCAAGGGGAATATCATGGGCCAAGGTAAGAAGGAAGCCTCTGAACTTCAGTGGTATGACCAACCTCCTGGATGCACCAGGCTTGGGGTCTCTAGCCTCTGAATACAGTAGCCCTTCATCCCAATACACTCTATGGGTACCTTGAGCATTCCCTGCAGCCTCAGCAGCAGCCAGCTGTCTGAGGGGTTCAAGAGAGGGGCAGTCTAATTGAGCCTGCCTCAGATCTGCCCTGGAAGGTCCCCCTGTCCCAAGAAACTCAACCTGATCAGGTTCAAGTTCTTCTAGGACAGTTCCTTCAGGGCTCTCAGAATCATCCTCCTGGGAGGGCTGATCCACCATCTGAGGCAGGGGGGAAGGCACAGCCTTAACCCTACTGCTCTTTCTCTTGGGTTGTGACTGGTCCATAGTTTCAGGATCCAGCACTTGTTCAGTGGTGCACTTTTTGGCCTGTGACCTGGTCACAGCAAGGACATGTGCATCTATCCCCAGCATTTCTGCATGGGTCCTATACTCCACTTCAGACCAAACTGAAGTTTCAAGATCATTGCCCAGTAAACACTCTACAGGAAGGTCTGAACTAACAACAACTTTCTTGAGGCCAGTTACCCCTCCCCAGGAGAAGTTAACAATAGCCACACTATGGGAGGTAGTGGCATTGCTAGCGTTGGTCACTAGGTAATTCTCACCTAGTATGATCTGTCCAGGGTCCACAAAAGCAGGTGTCACCATTGTGACACTAGCTCCAGTGTCCCTGTAGGCCTGAGCCATTCTTTGGTTGATAAAAGGTGTCTGTCTGTACTTGCCCAGGTTACTGGGGCCTACAGTAGAGGACACAGCTAAGTCCCCATCACAGATCAGAACAGCCTGAGTAGGTACTCTGACTAGGCCAGAATCCTCCTCAGTTCCCAGGGTTAACCCTACTACACCCTTTTGCTGGGAACCACCACTTACAGCTGAACTAGGGGGTACAGTTGCCTTAGGGGCAATGGTGGCTGGGGGCTTATCCTTTTTGGTGCACTCACTAAACCAATGTGAGTTGGACTTACAATAGTTGCACCATGGTTTCTTTTGGCCATCTTTCTTTTTATCCTTTTTGGGACCACCCTCCCCCTGAGCCTTTTGGGGGCCTGGTGAAGACTTCTGGTCTTTTTGTTTCTGCTCATTACCCTTCTGGTCTGCCTTTTTCTGATCACCGCCCTGGTTCTGGTTTTTCTGCTTAACTCTAGTCCTGACCCATCTATCTGCCTTCTTTCCCAATTCTTGGGGAGAAGTCAGATCAGAATCAATCAGGTGTTGATGCAATATCTGTTTTTGACAGTTGTTAAGTATTTGTTCTCTCATGATCAAATTATACAATCCTGTATAGTCCTTAACCTTACTTCCCATTAGCCAGCCTTCCAGAGCCTTAGTGGCACAATCTACAAAGTCAGTCCAGTCCTGAGTCTGTGTCTTCTGGGTATCCCTGAACAACAACCTGTATTGTTCAGTGGTTAGGCCAAACCCATCAATCAGAGCACTCTTCAGGACAGTGTAATTATCTGCATCCTCATCACTAACTGTGAGGAGCTTGTCTCTGCCTTTCTCAGAGAAGGAGAGCCACAAGATAGCTGCCCACTGACTTTGGGGTACCTGCTGTACTTTGCAAGCTCTCTCCAAAGCAGTTATCCATTTGTGGATGTCATCCCCACACTTGTAGGGAGGGACAATCTTGCTCAGGTTTCTATTATCATAGTGCCTGTCTCTATCCTTAGGGATATTGCTGCCACCAGTGGGTTCTGACCCACTCAACTTTTGTTCTCTAGCCAGAGCAAGCTTCTCTTTGGCAAGGGCAAGTTCTTCCCTCTGAATCCTCAGATTAGCTTCCCTCATTCTGGCTTCATGCTCCTTTCTCTCAGGGGAAGTCATTCCCCTGTGAGAGGAAGCATTAGAGATGTTAGAGACATGGGAGTGGATGGATTCCCTTGAAGGGGATCTGTCCCTCCTGCTTCTCTGTGTAAGCCTACTTGGGGGTCTGTAAGGGGGGACCCCATGCAAACTCCCATGTAAGCTTAGGTTAGCCTGGCTAAGTCTTCCTACTTGGCCCTGGCTGTCTACCTCTTCATCTGAAGTCTCCTCTGACTCCTCTGTGGTGGGTAGACCCTCCTCTGTACCTAGGGTACCTGCCTGAGATGCCCTAAGAATGTCATACTCCTCTAGGAGTTGTCTTAACTGAAGGAGGGTAGGGTTTGCACCCTGTTTTATTCCTCTGGAGGTACACAAGTGTCTCATCTCCTGGAATGTTAAGGTATCATATCTAGAGGGGGTCTTTTGCAGACCTGATCCTCCTGAGAGAGCATCTACTTGATCTCCTCTCAGAGACATGATCTAGTGAGGGTGTGGTGTGTGCACCTACCTACACTAGTTGTATCTACTAAACCTCTCTAGTAGTTGTAGTCAGGGTGTGTTACTCCCTTCAACCTACAACTACAAAGTCCAGTAGGACTTAAGTATTATAATCTATGTTATATGTACCTAGACAATATCTGTGTGATCTTTCAATTTAGTATCTCAAGATTACAATGGTATTACAACAGCAAGCTCAGATCCCAACCGCTGCTCACCAATGTGAGAAGTTGGCCTGATGTATGATGTCACTAGTTCTAGTGTACACCTTATATCAGTCCAAATACCCTTATGGTGATTGGTTGTAAAGTCAACCTTATAGACCAGCTATCCTAGTGGTAGCATGGACAAGAGCAGTCTTAGGCTAAACTCTGAATGGCATGTGAAGCCAGCTGTGATACCATATATAATCCCTTGAATACCAAATGAAAGGACACCACAACAGATATATATATAAAATAAAGTGTATTTATTCTAGTCAAACCCTCAGCACTCTTTATGAGATTAGAGGTAAGTACAACACAGTCTTATTTAAGCATACATTAAGTCACACAGGTAAGTAATACAGTTAGGCCCTAGGGGCCACGCAAACCATATACTAAGTAAGTGGTATAAGAACCACTGTCACGGAAATAGAGTAGGCCTAGGCCTAGGGAATCGCTGGGGCTACACTACACTAGCGTTAGTTAGGAAGTGGGAGGCCCACGGGATTCGTGTGCAGAGTGGAAACACTCACGCGTAATGCGTAAAAGTCAATAGCAATAGTACAGTTTAGAAAACGGTAGATTTAGGACACTTCCGGAGTAGCTAGGAAGTTGAGACTTGAAAACTAGACACTAGGATAGTCACTATCCTGATGAGCACCGGAGTACCCAAGTTACCTAGCCCACAGGCTGCGGGTGCATAGGGGTGAAGATGCGTCGTTTTCGTCGTCGACTCCTATGGATGCCTGAAGAAAGATGCTGACAGGCAGTCAGTGAAGAGTGTCCGGTGGATCCCAAGGCTGGGATCAAGAAGAGAGGACACCTGCAAGCAGAAGGGACAGAGTCAAGGTCACTAGCCAGTGACCACGTGGAACCAGGAAGGAACCAGGCGATGTCGTGAAGATTGCAGGTGAAGGTGAAGCTTGTCGCTGCAGCCAGGAGGACCAGGAAGCGTCGAGGACGACCAGGACCAGGAGGCGAGCTGTCCCACGAAGGCTCTTGCTGTCGGCGGCGTCGAAGTTGGACTAGGACTCACCAAGCCTTGGCAAGCTGAACCCACGAAGAACGGAGGACTTGCTTCTGGTGCAGACCAGGAAGGTCTGGGGTGCTTCTTCTTTGCAGAGAAGCGGGAGCCAGTCTGGAGGAGCCAAACCAGTGCAGAAGATTTCAGGGTGCATCGTCACAAAGGCCACTAGCCAGCGGGCAAGCAACCGGACAGACGCGGCAAGCAGGAAAATGCAGAAGGGCCCCACGCAGGACTCGTGGAGTGTGGGGGGCTGATCTTCGGTGCAGATGGTGCTTGGGGTTGGGGCTTCTCAATCCCCGGTGCACAACTTCGAGGGTACCTCAGAAGCTGCGCTTTAAGTTACTAGCCACTTTTTCCAGGTAGCCGGTCCCACGTCGCTCGTCGCCTCCACGGATCTCAGCTTTGCTGTCGATGTGGATCAGGGTCGGAGAAGTCTGGAAGTCAAGGCTCTGGTCGGGCTCTGCAGTCGGTTCCTCGTAGAACGTGGGAAAAGCAAAGGGGTAGTCTCTTGATGGTGCCTGTTTGCACAGGGTAGCCACTCCTTGGCTACAAGGGAGATTCTTCAGTCTTCTTCTTTCGTCGAATGTCGAAGATCCAGAGTTTCTGTTCAGTTTTGCAGGTTCAGGATAATCTAAAGTCTTGAGGCCCAACTCCCACTCTTATACTAATCTGGGGGGGCTGGGATACCTGCTAGGTCACGCCTTATGGGTGGGACCTGGGAGGGGGTGGTTACACCCACTTCCCTTTGTCCAGTTTCGCGCCAGAGCTGGGGCTGGAGTGCCCCAGCGCCGGTTTGAACTGGACTATGCAAGGAACACCTTGTGTGCCCCAGGCATGTCTCATTCCTTTCAGCCCACCCTGCCCCAATACACTAAAGGCTGTCTGGGGAGGTGCTAGCACCTCCCCAAGCAGGAAACCTATTGTCCAGGCCTCCCTGGCTGGGATCACTCCCAGCTGCAGGAGGTCAGACTTGTGTTGTGGCAGCAGCATCCATTTTGTGATGCTGAGGCTTTGGTCAGAGGCTAACAGTTGAAGTATGATTTTATCATGTCTTTCCCTCTAGAAGGGGGGAATAATATTCTCATGTCCAGAAATGGCATGGGGGTATTATTCCACAGTGTTAGACACCTTACACGACATGTTTCGATAAAGCCAAACCATAGTTACCATAACCGTCTAAGATTATAAGGCACTTTAAGAGTATATGGTAGGCTATATCATAGAACAGCTATAAGGACAAGGTTCCGAAAGCTGCAGACAGGCTCAGCTCATGCTAGAGCACCATCTCACATGTTACCAAGCACTCTGCCTCCAGGATTGTTAAGGCCTGCCATAGGAGTGACTGATAGGTACACATGTGTCTATATGTAAGTTAGGTATAGGAATACTACACCTAAGCAAGGGGTGATTACACGACCTTGCCCCAGCTGAGTGATCAGCCAGTTGTGTCAGAATGGAAGGCCAGGCCAGGGGTGGCATAATACATGCTGCAGCCCCTGGTAGGCCTAGGGTACACCTATGCCCTGGGTACCTAGGGTACACTGTACAGGGGCCAATAAGGTGATCCTATCCAAATGGGTTATGCACCTAAAGTACATAGTATTAATTTAGAGAGAGAACAGCAGGGCTGTGGGTCTGATTAGCAGGCCCACAGCCACATCTAAGTCGAAAACCAGTAAAGCAAAAGCAAAAAGTGGGGGTGAACATAGAAAGCAGACCCTACTCTCCTACACAACCCCCCCCCCAAACTTAGGGACATTAAACTAACCTTGACCAGTTGAGTCTTCATGTTCTAAGTGGAAATATCTGGAGAGTCCATCTGCATTGGCATGGTCAGTCCCAGGTCTATGTTCCACTGTGAAGTCCATCCCCTGTAGGGAAATGGACCACCTAAGAAGTTTGGGATTTTCACCTTTATCTGATTTAGCCACAAGAGGGGCTTATGGTCTGTCTGAATCTTGAAGTGAGTGCCAAACAAGTATGGCCTCAGCTTCTTCAGGGCCCAAACCACAGCAAAGGCCTCCCTCTCAATAGCTGACCAACGTTTCTCTCTAGGGGTCAGCCTTCTACTTATAAAAGCAATGGGCTGGTCTTGACCATCTACATTCAGTTGTGAAAGAACAGCTCCCACACCTAACTCAGAAGCATCTGTCTGGACAATGAACTCTTTGGAGTAGTCTGGACTTTTCAGAATAGGTGCACTGCACATGGCCTGCTTCAGGTCATCAAATGCTTTTTGACAGCTTACTGTCCACTGAACTTTCTTTGGCATCTTCTTGGAGGTCAAGTCATTAAGTGGTGTCACTATGGACCCATAGTTCTTAACAAACTTTCTGTAGTACCCAGTCAGGCCCAAGAAAGCTCTGACCTGAGTCTGGGTAGTTGGAGGAGCCCAGTCCTTTATGGTCTGGATCTTGCTCTCCAGTGGTTGAACCTGACCCCCACCAACTAGGTGGCCCAGGTATACAACCTTGCTCTGCCCTATCTGGCACTTAGTGGCCTTGATAGTGAGGCCTGCCTTTTGCAGGGCCTCTAAAACATTCCTCAGGTGGACCAGGTGATCCTCCCAGGTGGAGCTAAAGACAGCAATATCATCAAGATAAGCTGCACAATAATCATCCAACCCAGTAAGGACTTGATTCACCAACCTTTGGAAAGTGGCAGGTGCATTCTTCAAACCAAAGGGCATTACCACAAATTGATAATGTCCTCCTGGGGTCGAGAAAGCAGTTTTGGCCTTTGCACTCTCAGCTAGTCTGATTTGCCAGTAGCCTGCTGTTAGGTCAAATGTGCTCAAAAACTTAGCAGCTGCCAGTCTGTCAATGAGCTCATCTGCCCTAGGTATTGGGTGGGCATCTGTCCTAGTGACAGCATTGAGACCTCTGTAATCCACGCAAAACCTCATCTCTCTCTTACCATCTTGGGTGTGAGGTTTTGGCACAAGAACTACAGGACTAGCCCAAGGGCTCTCTGAAGGTTCAATGACTCCCAGCTCCAACATCTTTTGTACCTCAACTTTTATGAAGTCCCTGACATGGTCAGGTTGCCTGTAGATTTTACTCTTCACAGGCAGACTGTCACCAGTGTCCACCTCATGGGTGCACCAGTTTGTCTGACTTGGGGTCAGAGAGAACATATGTCTGTAGGATTGCAGAACCGGTCTGCAGTCCTGTTGCTGATGGACAGTGAGGCTGTCAGAAAAGACCACACCATCAACTGAGCCATCATCAGGGTTCTGAGTCAACAGGTCTGGGAGAGGGTCACTCTCTTCCTCCTGCCCCTCATCTGTAGCCATGAGTAGCCCCATGTCTGCCCTGTCAACATATGCCTTCAATCTGTTGACATGAAGCACCCTGTGGGGGCTTCTGGGAGTCCCAAGGTCCACCAAGTAGGTGACTTCTCCCTTTTTCTCAACAATAGTGTGGGGTCCAGACCATTTGTCTTGGAGTGCTGCTGGGGCCACTGGCTCCAACACCCACACTTTCTGTCCTGGCTGGTAAACAGTCAGTACAGCCTTTTGGTCATGCCAAGCTTTTTGGAGTTCTTGGCTTGCCTCAAGGTTTTTAGAAGCCTTCTTCATATACTCTGCCATCCTGGAGCGGAGACCAAGTACATAATCCACTATGTCTAGTTTGGGTTGTCTGAGAGGTCTCTCCCATCCTTCCTTCACCAAACACAGGGGTCCTCTTACAGGATGCCCAAACAAAAGCTCAAAAGGGCTGTAGCCAACCCCCTTTTGTGGGACCTCTCTGTAAGCAAACAGAAGGCAGGGTAAAAGGATGTCCCATCTTCGCCTAAGCTTGTCTGGTAATCCTTTTATCATTCCCTTTAGGGTCTTGTTGAATCTCTCAACAAGCCCATTGCACTGTGGGTGATAGGGTGTGGTGAACTTGTAGTTAACACCACACTCCTTCCACATTGCAGTCAAGTATCCTGACATGAAGTTGGTACCTCTGTCAGAAATGACCTCCTTTGGAAAGCCCACTCTGGAGAATACTCCAAGCAGGGCCCTTGCCACAACAGGAGCTGTTGTGGTCCTCAGGGGAATTGCTTCTGGGTACCTGGTGGCATGGTCCACTATCACCAGTATGAATCTGTGCCCAGATGCTGTTTGTGGGTCCATTGGTCCTACAATATCTATGCCCACTCTTTCAAAGGGGACCCCCACCACAGGTAGTGGTATGAGGGGGGCCTTTGTGGTGCCACCTTATTTGCCACAGGCTTGGCAGGTGACACAGGAGCGACAAAACTCCTTAGTATCTTCTGACATATGGGGCCAGTGAAAGTGAGGGACAAGCCTGTCCCAAGTCTTGTTCTGGCCTAGATGTCCTGCAAGGGGAATATCATGGGCCAAGGTAAGAAGGAAGCCTCTGAACTTCAGTGGTATGACCAACCTCCTGGATGCACCAGGCTTGGGGTCTCTAGCCTCTGAATACAGTAGCCCTTCATCCCAATACACTCTATGGGTACCTTGAGCATTCCCTGCAGCCTCAGCAGCAGCCAGCTGTCTGAGGGGTTCAAGAGAGGGGCAGTCTAATTGAGCCTGCCTCAGATCTGCCCTGGAAGGTCCCCCTGTCCCAAGAAACTCAACCTGATCAGGTTCAAGTTCTTCTAGGACAGTTCCTTCAGGGCTCTCAGAATCATCCTCCTGGGAGGGCTGATCCACCATCTGAGGCAGGGGGGAAGGTACAGCCTTAACCCTACTGCTCTTTCTCTTGGGTTGTGACTGGTCCATAGTTTCAGGATCCAGCACTTGTTCAGTGGTGCACTTTTTGGCCAGTGACCTGGTCACAGCAAGGACATGTGCATCTATCCCCAGCATTTCTGCATGGGTCCTATACTCCACTTCAGACCAAACTGAAGTTTCAAGATCATTGCCCAGTAAACACTCTACAGGAAGGTCTGAACTAACAACAACTTTCTTGAGGCCAGTTACCCCTCCCCAGGAGAAGTTAACAATAGCCACACTATGGGAGGTAGTGGCATCGCTAGCGTTGGTCACTAGGTAATTCTCACCTAGTATGATCTGTCCAGGGTCCATAAAAGCAGGTGTCACCATTGTGACACTAGCTCCAGTGTCCCTGTAGGCCTGAGCCATTCTTTGGTTGATAAAAGGTGTCTGTCTGTACTTGCCCAGGTTACTGGGGCCTACAGTAGAGGACAAAGCTAAGTCCCCATCACAGATCAGAACAGCCTGAGTAGGTACTCTGACTAGGCCAGAATCCTCCTCAGTTCCCAGGGTTAACCCTACTACACCCTTTTGCTGGGAACCACCACTTACAGCTGAACTAGGGGGTACAGTTGCCTTAGGGGCAATGGTGGCTGGGGGCTTATCCTTTTTGGTGCACTCACTAAACCAATGTGAGTTGGACTTACAATAGTTGCACCATGGTTTCTTTTGGCCATCTTTCTTTTTATCCTTTTTGGGACCACCCTCCCCCTGAGCCTTTTGGGGGCCTGGTGAAGACTTCTGGTCTTTTTGTTTCTGCTCATTACCCTTCTGGTCTGCCTTTTTCTGATCACCGCCCTGGTTCTGGTTTTTCTGCTTAACTCTAGTCCTGACCCATCTATCTGCCTTCTTTCCCAATTCTTGGGGAGAAGTCAGATCAGAATCAATCAGGTGTTGATGCAATATCTGTTTTTGACAGTTGTTAAGTATTTGTTCTCTCATGATCAAATTATACAATCCTGTATAGTCCTTAACCTTACTTCCCATTAGCCAGCCTTCCAGAGCCTTAGTGGCACAATCTACAAAGTCAGTCCAGTCCTGAGTCTGTGTCTTCTGGGTATCCCTGAACAACAACCTGTATTGTTCAGTGGTTAGGCCAAACCCATCAATCAGAGCACTCTTCAGGACAGTGTAATTATCTGCATCCTCATCACTAACTGTGAGGAGCTTGTCTCTGCCTTTCTCAGAGAAGGAGAGCCACAAGATAGCTGCCCACTGACTTTGGGGTACCTGCTGTACTTTGCAAGCTCTCTCCAAAGCAGTTATCCATTTGTGGATGTCATCCCCACACTTGTAGGGAGGGACAATCTTGCTCAGGTTTCTATTATCATAGTGCCTGTCTCTATCCTTAGGGATATTGCTGCCACCAGTGGGTTCTGACCCACTCAACTTTTGTTCTCTAGCCAGAGCAAGCTTCTCTTTGGCAAGGGCAAGTTCTTCCCTCTGAATCCTCAGATTAGCTTCCCTCATTCTGGCTTCATGCTCCTTTCTCTCAGGGGAAGTCATTCCCCTGTGAGAGGAAGCATTAGAGATGTTAGAGACATGGGAGTGGATGGATTCCCTTGAAGGGGATCTGTCCCTCCTGCTTCTCTGTGTAAGCCTACTTGGGGGTCTGTAAGGGGGGACCCCATGCAAACTCCCATGTAAGCTTAGGTTAGCCTGGCTAAGTCTTCCTACTTGGCCCTGGCTGTCTACCTCTTCATCTGAAGTCTCCTCTGACTCCTCTGTGGTGGGTAGACCCTCCTCTGTACCTAGGGTACCTGCCTGAGATGCCCTAAGAATGTCATACTCCTCTAGGAGTTGTCTTAACTGAAGGAGGGTAGGGTTTGCACCCTGTTTTATTCCTCTGGAGGTACACAAGTGTCTCATCTCCTGGAATGTTAAGGTATCATATCTAGAGGGGGTCTTTTGCAGACCTGATCCTCCTGAGAGAGCATCTACTTGATCTCCTCTCAGAGACGTGATCTAGTGAGGGTGTGGTGTGTGCACCTACCTACACTAGTTATATCTACTAAACCTCTCTAGTAGTTGTAGTCAGGGTGTGTTACTCCCTTCAACCTACAACTACAAAGTCCAGTAGGACTTAAGTATTATAATCTATGTTAAATGTACCTAGACAATATCTGTGTGATCTTTCAATTTAGTATCTCAAGATTACAATGGTATTACAACAGCAAGCTCAGATCCCAACCGCTGCTCACCAATGTGAGAAGTTGGCCTGATGTATGATGTCACTAGTTCTAGTGTACACCTTATGTCAGTCCAAATACCCTTATGGTGATTGGTTGTAAAGTCAACCTTATAGACCAGCTATCCTAGTGGTAGCATGGACAAGAGCAGTCTTAGGCTAAACTCTGAATGGCATGTGAAGCCAGCTGTGATACCATATATAATCCCTTGAATACCAAATGAAAGGACACCACAACAGATATATATATAAAATAAAGTGTATTTATTCTAGTCAAACCCTCAGCACTCTTTATGAGATTAGAGGTAAGTACAACACAGTCTTATTTAAGCATACATTAAGTCACACAGGTAAGTAATACAGTTAGGCCCTAGGGGCCACGCAAACCATATACTAAGTAAGTGGTATAAGAACCACTGTCACGGAAATAGAGTAGGCCTAGGCCTAGGGAATCGCTGGGGCTACACTACACTAGCGTTAGTTAGGAAGTGGGAGGCCCACGGGATTCGTGTGCAGAGTGGAAACACTCACGCGTAATGCGTAAAAGTCAATAGCAATAGTACAGTTTAGAAAACGGTAGATTTAGGACACTTCCGGAGTAGCTAGGAAGTTGAGACTTGAAAACTAGACACTAGGATAGTCACTATCCTGATGAGCACCGGAGTACCCAAGTTACCTAGCCCACAGGCTGCGGGTGCATAGGGGTGAAGATGCGTCGTTTTCGTCGTCGACTCCTATGGATGCCTGAAGAAAGATGCTGACAGGCAGTCAGTGAAGAGTGTCCGGTGGATCCCAAGGCTGGGATCAAGAAGAGAGGACACCTGCAAGCAGAAGGGACAGAGTCAAGGTCACTAGCCAGTGACCACGTGGAACCAGGAAGGAACCAGGCGATGTCGTGAAGATTGCAGGTGAAGGTGAAGCTTGTCGCTGCAGCCAGGAGGACCAGGAAGCGTCGAGGACAACCAGGACCAGGAGGCGAGCTGTCCCACGAAGGCTCTTGCTGTCGGCGGCGTCGAAGTTGGACTAGGACTCACCAAGCCTTGGCAAGCTGAACCCACGAAGAACGGAGGACTTGCTTCTGGTGCAGACCAGGAAGGTCTGGGGTGCTTCTTCTTTGCAGAGAAGCGGGAGCCAGTCTGGAGGAGCCAAACCAGCGCAGAAGATTTCAGGGTGCGTCGTCACAAAGGCCACTAGCCAGCGGGCAAGCAACCGGACAGACGCGGCAAGCAGGAAAATGCAGAAGGGCCCCACGCAGGACTCGTGGAGTGTGGGGGGCTGATCTTCGGTGCAGATGGTGCTTGGGGTTGGGGCTTCTCAATCCCCGGTGCACAACTTCGAGGGTACCTCAGAAGCTGCGCTTTAAGTTACTAGCCACTTTTTCCAGGTAGCCGGTCCCACGTCGCTCGTCGCCTCCACGGATCTCAGCTTTGCTGTCGATGTGGATCAGGGTCGGAGAAGTCTGGAAGTCAAGGCTCTGGTCGGGCTCTGCAGTCGGTTCCTCGTAGAACGTGGGCAAAGCAAAGGGGTAGTCTCTTGATGGTGCCTGTTTGCACAGGGTAGCCACTCCTTGGCTACAAGGGAGATTCTTCAGTCTTCTTCTTTCGTCGAAGGTCCAGAGTTTCTGTTCAGTTTTGCAGGTTCAGGATAATCTAAAGTCTTGAGGCCCAACTCCCACTCTTATACTAATCTGGGGGGGCTGGGATACCTGCTAGGTCACGCCTTATGGGTGGGACCTGGGAGGGGGTGGTTACACCCACTTCCCTTTGTCCAGTTTCGCGCCAGAGCTGGGGCTGGAGTGCCCCAGCGCCGGTTTGAACTGGACTATGCAAGGAACACCTTGTGTGCCCCAGGCATGTCTCATTCCTTTCAGCCCACCCTGCCCCAATACACTAAAGGCTGTCTGGGGAGGTGCTAGCACCTCCCCAAGCAGGAAACCTATTGTCCAGGCCTCCCTGGCTGGGATCACTCCCAGCTGCAGGAGGTCAGACTTGTCTCGTGGCAGCAGCATCCATTTTGTGATGCTGAGGCTTTGGTCAGAGGCTAACAGTTGAAGTATGATTTTATCATGTCTTTCCCTCTAGAAGGGGGGAATAATATTCTCATGTCCAGAAATGGCATGGGGGTATTATTCCACAGTGTTAGACACCTTACACGACATGTTTCGATAAAGCCAAACCATAGTTACCATAACCGTCTAAGATTATAAGGCACTTTAAGAGTATATGGTAGGCTATATCATAGAACAGCTATAAGGACAAGGTTCCGAAAGCTGCAGACAGGCTCAGCTCATGCTAGAGCACCATCTCACATGTTACCAAGCACTCTGCCTCCAGGATTGTTAAGGCCTGCCATAGGAGTGACTGATAGGTACACATGTGTCTATATGTAAGTTAGGTATAGGAATACTACACCTAAGCAAGGGGTGATTACACGACCTTGCCCCAGCTGAGTGATCAGCCAGTTGTGTCAGAATGGAAGGCCAGGCCAGGGGTGGCATAATACATGCTGCAGCCCCTGGTAGGCCTAGGGTACACCTATGCCCTGGGTACCTAGGGTACACTGTACAGGGGCCAATAAGGTGATCCTATCCAAATGGGTTATGCACCTAAAGTACATAGTATTAATTTAGAGAGAGAACAGCAGGGCTGTGGGTCTGATTAGCAGGCCCACAGCCACATCTAAGTCGAAAACCAGTAAAGCAAAAGCAAAAAGTGGGGGTGAACATAGAAAGCAGACCCTACTCTCCTACACAACCCCCCCCTCAAACTTAGGAACATTAAACTAACCTTGACCAGTTGAGTCTTCATGTTCTAAGTGGAAATATCTGGAGAGTCCATCTGCATTGGCATGGTCAGTCCCAGGTCTATGTTCCACTGTGAAGTCCATCCCCTGTAGGGAAATGGACCACCTAAGAAGTTTGGGATTTTCACCTTTATCTGATTTAGCCACAAGAGGGGCTTATGGTCTGTCTGAATCTTGAAGTGAGTGCCAAACAAGTATGGCCTCAGCTTCTTCAGGGCCCAAACCACAGCAAAGGCCTCCCTCTCAATAGCTGACCAACGTTTCTCTCTAGGGGTCAGCCTTCTACTTATAAAAGCAATGGGCTGGTCTTGACCATCTACATTCAGTTGTGAAAGAACAGCTCCCACACCTAACTCAGAAGCATCTGCCTGGACAATGAACTCTTTGGAGTAGTCTGGACTTTTCAGAATAGGTGCACTGCACATGGCCTGCTTCAGGTCATCAAATGCTTTTTGACAGCTTACTGTCCACTGAACTTTCTTTGGCATCTTCTTGGAGGTCAAGTCATTAAGTGGTGTCACTATGGACCCATAGTTCTTAACAAACTTTCTGTAGTACCCAGTCAGGCCCAAGAAAGCTCTGACCTGAGTCTGGGTAGTTGGAGGAGCCCAGTCCTTTATGGTCTGGATCTTGCTCTCCAGTGGTTGAACCTGACCCCCACCAACTAGGTGGCCCAGGTATACAACCTTGCTCTGCCCTATCTGGCACTTAGTGGCCTTGATAGTGAGGCCTGCCTTTTGCAGGGCCTCTAAAACATTCCTCAGGTGGACCAGGTGATCCTCCCAGGTGGAGCTAAAGACAGCAATATCATCAAGATAAGCTGCACAATAATCATCCAACCCAGTAAGGACTTGATTCACCAACCTTTGGAGAGTGGCAGGTGCATTCTTCAAACCAAAGGGCATTACCACAAATTGATAATGTCCTCCTGGGGTCGAGAAAGCAGTTTTGGCCTTTGCACTCTCAGCTAGTCTGATTTGCCAGTAGCCTGCTGTTAGGTCAAATGTGCTCAAAAACTTAGCAGCTGCCAGTCTGTCAATGAGCTCATCTGCCCTAGGTATTGGGTGGGCATCTGTCCTAGTGACAGCATTGAGACCTCTGTAATCCACGCAAAACCTCATCTCTCTCTTACCATCTTGGGTGTGAGGTTTTGGCACAAGAACTACAGGACTAGCCCAAGGGCTCTCTGAAGGTTCAATGACTCCCAGCTCCAACATCTTTTGTACCTCAACTTTTATGAAGTCCCTGACATGGTCAGGTTGCCTGTAGATTTTACTCTTCACAGGCAGACTGTCACCAGTGTCCACCTCATGGGTGCACCAGTTTGTCTGACTTGGGGTCAGAGAGAACATATGTCTGTAGGATTGCAGAACCTGTCTGCAGTCCTGTTGCTGATGGACAGTGAGGCTGTCAGAAAAGACCACACCATCAACTGAGCCATCATCAGGGTTCTGAGTCAACAGGTCTGGGAGAGGGTCACTCTCTTCCTCCTGCCCCTCATCTGTAGCCATGAGTAGCCCCATGTCTGCCCTGTCAACATATGCCTTCAATCTGTTGACATGAAGCACCCTGTGGGGGCTTCTGGGAGTCCCAAGGTCCACCAAGTAGGTGACTTCTCCCTTTTTCTCAACAATAGTGTGGGGTCCAGACCATTTGTCTTGGAGTGCTGCTGGGGCCACTGGCTCCAACACCCACACTTTCTGTCCTGGCTGGTAAACAGTCAGTACAGCCTTTTGGTCATGCCAAGCTTTTTGGAGTTCTTGGCTTGCCTCAAGGTTTTTAGAAGCCTTCTTCATATACTCTGCCATCCTGGAGCGGAGACCAAGTACATAATCCACTATGTCTAGTTTGGGTTGTCTGAGAGGTCTCTCCCATCCTTCCTTCACCAAACACAGGGGTCCTCTTACAGGATGCCCAAACAAAAGCTCAAAAGGGCTGTAGCCAACCCCCTTTTGTGGGACCTCTCTGTAAGCAAACAGAAGGCAGGGTAAAAGGATGTCCCATCTTCGCCTAAGCTTGTCTGGTAATCCTTTTATCATTCCCTTTAGGGTCTTGTTGAATCTCTCAACAAGCCCATTGCACTGTGGGTGATAGGGTGTGGTGAACTTGTAGTTAACACCACACTCCTTCCACATTGCAGTCAAGTATCCTGACATGAAGTTGGTACCTCTGTCAGAAATGACCTCCTTTGGAAAGCCCACTCTGGAGAATACTCCAAGCAGGGCCCTTGCCACAACAGGAGCTGTTGTGGTCCTCAGGGGAATTGCTTCTGGGTACCTGGTGGCATGGTCCACTATCACCAGTATGAATCTGTGCCCAGATGCTGTTTGTGGGTCCATTGGTCCTACAATATCTATGCCCACTCTTTCAAAGGGGACCCCCACCACAGGTAGTGGTATGAGGGGGGCCTTTGTGGTGCCACCTTATTTGCCACTGGCTTGGCAGGTGACACAGGAGCGACAAAACTCCTTAGTATCTTCTGACATATGGGGCCAGTGAAAGTGAGGGACAAGCCTGTCCCAAGTCTTGTTCTGGCCTAGATGTCCTGCAAGGGGAATATCATGGGCCAAGGTAAGAAGGAAGCCTCTGAACTTCAGTGGTATGACCAACCTCCTGGATGCACCAGGCTTGGGGTCTCTAGCCTCTGAATACAGTAGCCCTTCATCCCAATACACTCTATGGGTACCTTGAGCATTCCCTGCAGCCTCAGCAGCAGCCAGCTGTCTGAGGGGTTCAAGAGAGGGGCAGTCTAATTGAGCCTGCCTCAGATCTGCCCTGGAAGGTCCCCCTGTCCCAAGAAACTCAACCTGATCAGGTTCAAGTTCTTCTAGGACAGTTCCTTCAGGGCTCTCAGAATCATCCTCCTGGGAGGGCTGATCCACCATCTGAGGCAGGGGGGAAGGCACAGCCTTAACCCTACTGCTCTTTCTCTTGGGTTGTGACTGGTCCATAGTTTCAGGATCCAGCACTTGTTCAGTGGTGCACTTTTTGGCCAGTGACCTGGTCACAGCAAGGACATGTGCATCTATCCCCAGCATTTCTGCATGGGTCCTATACTCCACTTCAGACCAAACTGAAGTTTCAAGATCATTGCCCAGTAAACACTCTACAGGAAGGTCTGAACTAACAACAACTTTCTTGAGGCCAGTTACCCCTCCCCAGGAGAAGTTAACAATAGCCACACTATGGGAGGTAGTGGCATCGCTAGCGTTGGTCACTAGGTAATTCTCACCTAGTATGATCTGTCCAGGGTCCATAAAAGCAGGTGTCACCATTGTGACACTAGCTCCAGTGTCCCTGTAGGCCTGAGCCATTCTTTGGTTGATAAAAGGTGTCTGTCTGTACTTGCCCAGGTTACTGGGGCCTACAGTAGAGGACAAAGCTAAGTCCCCATCACAGATCAGAACAGCCTGAGTAGGTACTCTGACTAGGCCAGAATCCTCCTCAGTTCCCAGGGTTAACCCTACTACACCCTTTTGCTGGGAACCACCACTTACAGCTGAACTAGGGGGTACAGTTGCCTTAGGGGCAATGGTGGCTGGGGGCTTATCCTTTTTGGTGCACTCACTAAACCAATGTGAGTTGGACTTACAATAGTTGCACCATGGTTTCTTTTGGCCATCTTTCTTTTTATCCTTTTTGGGACCACCCTCCCCCTGAGCCTTTTGGGGGCCTGGTGAAGACTTCTGGTCTTTTTGTTTCTGCTCATTACCCTTCTGGTCTGCCTTTTTCTGATCACCGCCCTGGTTCTGGTTTTTCTGCTTAACTCTAGTCCTGACCCATCTATCTGCCTTCTTTCCCAATTCTTGGGGAGAAGTCAGATCAGAATCAATCAGGTGTTGATGCAATATCTGTTTTTGACAGTTGTTAAGTATTTGTTCTCTCATGATCAAATTATACAATCCTGTATAGTCCTTAACCTTACTTCCCATTAGCCAGCCTTCCAGAGCCTTAGTGGCACAATCTACAAAGTCAGTCCAGTCCTGAGTCTGTGTCTTCTGGGTATCCCTGAACAACAACCTGTATTGTTCAGTGGTTAGGCCAAACCCATCAATCAGAGCACTCTTCAGGACAGTGTAATTATCTGCATCCTCATCACTAACTGTGAGGAGCTTGTCTCTGCCTTTCTCAGAGAAGGAGAGCCACAAGATAGCTGCCCACTGACTTTGGGGTACCTGCTGTACTTTGCAAGCTCTCTCCAAAGCAGTTATCCATTTGTGGATGTCATCCCCACACTTGTAGGGAGGGACAATCTTGCTCAGGTTTCTATTATCATAGTGCCTGTCTCTATCCTTAGGGATATTGCTGCCACCAGTGGGTTCTGACCCACTCAACTTTTGTTCTCTAGCCAGAGCAAGCTTCTCTTTGGCAAGGGCAAGTTCTTCCCTCTGAATCCTCAGATTAGCTTCCCTCATTCTGGCTTCATGCTCCTTTCTCTCAGGGGAAGTCATTCCCCTGTGAGAGGAAGCATTAGAGATGTTAGAGACATGGGAGTGGATGGATTCCCTTGAAGGGGATCTGTCCCTCCTGCTTCTCTGTGTAAGCCTACTTGGGGGTCTGTAAGGGGGGACCCCATGCAAACTCCCATGTAAGCTTAGGTTAGCCTGGCTAAGTCTTCCTACTTGGCCCTGGCTGTCTACCTCTTCATCTGAAGTCTCCTCTGACTCCTCTGTGGTGGGTAGACCCTCCTCTGTACCTAGGGTACCTGCCTGAGATGCCCTAAGAATGTCATACTCCTCTAGGAGTTGTCTTAACTGAAGGAGGGTAGGGTTTGCACCCTGTTTTATTCCTCTGGAGGTACACAAGTGTCTCATCTCCTGGAATGTTAAGGTATCATATCTAGAGGGGGTCTTTTGCAGACCTGATCCTCCTGAGAGAGCATCTACTTGATCTCCTCTCAGAGACGTGATCTAGTGAGGGTGTGGTGTGTGCACCTACCTACACTAGTTATATCTACTAAACCTCTCTAGTAGTTGTAGTCAGGGTGTGTTACTCCCTTCAACCTACAACTACAAAGTCCAGTAGGACTTAAGTATTATAATCTATGTTAAATGTACCTAGACAATATCTGTGTGATCTTTCAATTTAGTATCTCAAGATTACAATGGTATTACAACAGCAAGCTCAGATCCCAACCGCTGCTCACCAATGTGAGAAGTTGGCCTGATGTATGATGTCACTAGTTCTAGTGTACACCTTATGTCAGTCCAAATACCCTTATGGTGATTGGTTGTAAAGTCAACCTTATAGACCAGCTATCCTAGTGGTAGCATGGACAAGAGCAGTCTTAGGCTAAACTCTGAATGGCATGTGAAGCCAGCTGTGATACCATATATAATCCCTTGAATACCAAATGAAAGGACACCACAACAGATATATATATAAAATAAAGTGTATTTATTCTAGTCAAACCCTCAGCACTCTTTATGAGATTAGAGGTAAGTACAACACAGTCTTATTTAAGCATACATTAAGTCACACAGGTAAGTAATACAGTTAGGCCCTAGGGGCCACGCAAACCATATACTAAGTAAGTGGTATAAGAACCACTGTCACGGAAATAGAGTAGGCCTAGGCCTAGGGAATCGCTGGGGCTACACTACACTAGCGTTAGTTAGGAAGTGGGAGGCCCACGGGATTCGTGTGCAGAGTGGAAACACTCACGCGTAATGCGTAAAAGTCAATAGCAATAGTACAGTTTAGAAAACGGTAGATTTAGGACACTTCCGGAGTAGCTAGGAAGTTGAGACTTGAAAACTAGACACTAGGATAGTCACTATCCTGATGAGCACCGGAGTACCCAAGTTACCTAGCCCACAGGCTGCGGGTGCATAGGGGTGAAGATGCGTCGTTTTCGTCGTCGACTCCTATGGATGCCTGAAGAAAGATGCTGACAGGCAGTCAGTGAAGAGTGTCCGGTGGATCCCAAGGCTGGGATCAAGAAGAGAGGACACCTGCAAGCAGAAGGGACAGAGTCAAGGTCACTAGCCAGTGACCACGTGGAACCAGGAAGGAACCAGGCGATGTCGTGAAGATTGCAGGTGAAGGTGAAGCTTGTCGCTGCAGCCAGGAGGACCAGGAAGCGTCGAGGGCGACCAGGACCAGGAGGCGAGCTGTCCCACGAAGGCTCTTGCTGTCGGCGGCGTCGAAGTTGGACTAGGACTCACCAAGCCTTGGCAAGCTGAACCCACGAAGAACGGAGGACTTGCTTCTGGTGCAGACCAGGAAGGTCTGGGGTGCTTCTTCTTTGCAGAGAAGCGGGAGCCAGTCTGGAGGAGCCAAACCAGCGCAGAAGATTTCAGGGTGCGTCGTCACAAAGGCCACTAGCCAGCGGGCAAGCAACCGGACAGACGCGGCAAGCAGGAAAATGCAGAAGGGCCCCACGCAGGACTCGTGGAGTGTGGGGGGCTGATCTTCGGTGCAGATGGTGCTTGGGGTTGGGGCTTCTCAATCCCCGGTGCACAACTTCGAGGGTACCTCAGAAGCTGCGCTTTAAGTTACTAGCCACTTTTTCCAGGTAGCCGGTCCCACGTCGCTCGTCGCCTCCACGGATCTCAGCTTTGCTGTCGATGTGGATCAGGGTCGGAGAAGTCTGGAAGTCAAGGCTCTGGTCGGGCTCTGCAGTCGGTTCCTCGTAGAACGTGGGCAAAGCAAAGGGGTAGTCTCTTGATGGTGCCTGTTTGCACAGGGTAGCCACTCCTTGGCTACAAGGGAGATTCTTCAGTCTTCTTCTTTCGTCGAATGTCGAAGGTCCAGAGTTTCTGTTCAGTTTTGCAGGTTCAGGATAATCTAAAGTCTTGAGGCCCAACTCCCACTCTTATACTAATCTGGGGGGGCTGGGATACCTGCTAGGTCACGCCTTATGGGTGGGACCTGGGAGGGGGTGGTTACACCCACTTCCCTTTGTCCAGTTTCGCGCCAGAGCTGGGGCTGGAGTGCCCCAGCGCCGGTTTGAACTGGACTATGCAAGGAACACCTTGTGTGCCCCAGGCATGTCTCATTCCTTTCAGCCCACCCTGCCCCAATACACTAAAGGCTGTCTGGGGAGGTGCTAGCACCTCCCCAAGCAGGAAACCTATTGTCCAGGCCTCCCTGGCTGGGATCACTCCCAGCTGCAGGAGGTCAGACTTGTGTCGTGGCAGCAGCATCCATTTTGTGATGCTGAGGCTTTGGTCAGAGGCTAACAGTTGAAGTATGATTTTATCATGTCTTTCCCTCTAGAAGGGGGGAATAATATTCTCATGTCCAGAAATGGCATGGGGGTATTATTCCACAGTGTTAGACACCTTACACGACATGTTTCGATAAAGCCAAACCATAGTTACCATAACCGTCTAAGATTATAAGGCACTTTAAGAGTATATGGTAGGCTATATCATAGAACAGCTATAAGGACAAGGTTCCGAAAGCTGCAGACAGGCTCAGCTCATGCTAGAGCACCATCTCACATGTTACCAAGCACTCTGCCTCCAGGATTGTTAAGGCCTGCCATAGGAGTGACTGATAGGTACACATGTGTCTATATGTAAGTTAGGTATAGGAATACTACACCTAAGCAAGGGGTGATTACACGACCTTGCCCCAGCTGAGTGATCAGCCAGTTGTGTCAGAATGGAAGGCCAGGCCAGGGGTGGCATAATACATGCTGCAGCCCCTGGTAGGCCTAGGGTACACCTATGCCCTGGGTACCTAGGGTACACTGTACAGGGGCCAATAAGGTGATCCTATCCAAATGGGTTATGCACCTAAAGTACATAGTATTAATTTAGAGAGAGAACAGCAGGGCTGTGGGTCTGATTAGCAGGCCCACAGCCACATCTAAGTCGAAAACCAGTAAAGCAAAAGCAAAAAGTGGGGGTGAACATAGAAAGCAGACCCTACTCTCCTACACAACCCCCCCCTCAAACTTAGGGACATTAAACTAACCTTGACCAGTTGAGTCTTCATGTTCTAAGTGGAAATATCTGGAGAGTCCATCTGCATTGGCATGGTCAGTCCCAGGTCTATGTTCCACTGTGAAGTCCATCCCCTGTAGGGAAATGGACCACCTAAGAAGTTTGGGATTTTCACCTTTATCTGATTTAGCCACAAGAGGGGCTTATGGTCTGTCTGAATCTTGAAGTGAGTGCCAAACAAGTATGGCCTCAGCTTCTTCAGGGCCCAAACCACAGCAAAGGCCTCCCTCTCAATAGCTGACCAACGTTTCTCTCTAGGGGTCAGCCTTCTACTTATAAAAGCAATGGGCTGGTCTTGACCATCTACATTCAGTTGTGAAAGAACAGCTCCCACACCTAACTCAGAAGCATCTGCCTGGACAATGAACTCTTTGGAGTAGTCTGGACTTTTCAGAATAGGTGCACTGCACATGGCCTGCTTCAGGTCATCAAATGCTTTTTGACAGCTTACTGTCCACTGAACTTTCTTTGGCATCTTCTTGGAGGTCAAGTCATTAAGTGGTGTCACTATGGACCCATAGTTCTTAACAAACTTTCTGTAGTACCCAGTCAGGCCCAAGAAAGCTCTGACCTGAGTCTGGGTAGTTGGAGGAGCCCAGTCCTTTATGGTCTGGATCTTGCTCTCCAGTGGTTGAACCTGACCCCCACCAACTAGGTGGCCCAGGTATACAACCTTGCTCTGCCCTATCTGGCACTTAGTGGCCTTGATAGTGAGGCCTGCCTTTTGCAGGGCCTCTAAAACATTCCTCAGGTGGACCAGGTGATCCTCCCAGGTGGAGCTAAAGACAGCAATATCATCAAGATAAGCTGCACAATAATCATCCAACCCAGTAAGGACTTGATTCACCAACCTTTGGAAAGTGGCAGGTGCATTCTTCAAACCAAAGGGCATTACCACAAATTGATAATGTCCTCCTGGGGTCGAGAAAGCAGTTTTGGCCTTTGCACTCTCAGCTAGTCTGATTTGCCAGTAGCCTGCTGTTAGGTCAAATGTGCTCAAAAACTTAGCAGCTGCCAGTCTGTCAATGAGCTCATCTGCCCTAGGTATTGGGTGGGCATCTGTCCTAGTGACAGCATTGAGACCTCTGTAATCCACGCAAAACCTCATCTCTCTCTTACCATCTTGGGTGTGAGGTTTTGGCACAAGAACTACAGGACTAGCCCAAGGGCTCTCTGAAGGTTCAATGACTCCCAGCTCCAACATCTTTTGTACCTCAACTTTTATGAAGTCCCTGACATGGTCAGGTTGCCTGTAGATTTTACTCTTCACAGGCAGACTGTCACCAGTGTCCACCTCATGGGTGCACCAGTTTGTCTGACTTGGGGTCAGAGAGAACATATGTCTGTAGGATTGCAGAACCGGTCTGCAGTCCTGTTGCTGATGGACAGTGAGGCTGTCAGAAAAGACCACACCATCAACTGAGCCATCATCAGGGTTCTGAGTCAACAGGTCTGGGAGAGGGTCACTCTCTTCCTCCTGCCCCTCATCTGTAGCCATGAGTAGCCCCATGTCTGCCCTGTCAACATATGCCTTCAATCTGTTGACATGAAGCACCCTGTGGGGGCTTCTGGGAGTCCCAAGGTCCACCAAGTAGGTGACTTCTCCCTTTTTCTCAACAATAGTGTGGGGTCCAGACCATTTGTCTTGGAGTGCTGCTGGGGCCACTGGCTCCAACACCCACACTTTCTGTCCTGGCTGGTAAACAGTCAGTACAGCCTTTTGGTCATGCCAAGCTTTTTGGAGTTCTTGGCTTGCCTCAAGGTTTTTAGAAGCCTTCTTCATATACTCTGCCATCCTGGAGCGGAGACCAAGTACATAATCCACTATGTCTAGTTTGGGTTGTCTGAGAGGTCTCTCCCATCCTTCCTTCACCAAACACAGGGGTCCTCTTACAGGATGCCCAAACAAAAGCTCAAAAGGGCTGTAGCCAACCCCCTTTTGTGGGACCTCTCTGTAAGCAAACAGAAGGCAGGGTAAAAGGATGTCCCATCTTCGCCTAAGCTTGTCTGGTAATCCTTTTATCATTCCCTTTAGGGTCTTGTTGAATCTCTCAACAAGCCCATTGCACTGTGGGTGATAGGGTGTGGTGAACTTGTAGTTAACACCACACTCCTTCCACATTGCAGTCAAGTATCCTGACATGAAGTTGGTACCTCTGTCAGAAATGACCTCCTTTGGAAAGCCCACTCTGGAGAATACTCCAAGCAGGGCCCTTGCCACAACAGGAGCTGTTGTGGTCCTCAGGGGAATTGCTTCTGGGTACCTGGTGGCATGGTCCACTATCACCAGTATGAATCTGTGCCCAGATGCTGTTTGTGGGTCCATTGGTCCTACAATATCTATGCCCACTCTTTCAAAGGGGACCCCCACCACAGGTAGTGGTATGAGGGGGGCCTTTGTGGTGCCACCTTATTTGCCACTGGCTTGGCAGGTGACACAGGAGCGACAAAACTCCTTAGTATCTTCTGACATATGGGGCCAGTGAAAGTGAGGGACAAGCCTGTCCCAAGTCTTGTTCTGGCCTAGATGTCCTGCAAGGGGAATATCATGGGCCAAGGTAAGAAGGAAGCCTCTGAACTTCAGTGGTATGACCAACCTCCTGGATGCACCAGGCTTGGGGTCTCTAGCCTCTGAATACAGTAGCCCTTCATCCCAATACACTCTATGGGTACCTTGAGCATTCTCTGCAGCCTCAGCAGCAGCCAGCTGTCTGAGGGGTTCAAGAGAGGGGCAGTCTAATTGAGCCTGCCTCAGATCTGCCCTGGAAGGTCCCCCTGTCCCAAGAAACTCAACCTGATCAGGTTCAAGTTCTTCTAGGACAGTTCCTTCAGGCCTCTCAGAATCATCCTCCTGGGAGGGCTGATCCACCATCTGAGGCAGGGGGGAAGGCACAGCCTTAACCCTACTGCTCTTTCTCTTGGGTTGTGACTGGTCCATAGTTTCAGGATCCAGCACTTGTTCAGTGGTGCACTTTTTGGCCTGTGACCTGGTCACAGCAAGGACATGTGCATCTATCCCCAGCATTTCTGCATGGGTCCTATACTCCACTTCAGACCAAACTGAAGTTTCAAGATCATTGCCCAGTAAACACTCTACAGGAAGGTCTGAACTAACAACAACTTTCTTGAGGCCAGTTACCCCTCCCCAGGAGAAGTTAACAATAGCCACACTATGGGAGGTAGTGGCATTGCTAGCGTTGGTCACTAGGTAATTCTCACCTAGTATGATCTGTCCAGGGTCCACAAAAGCAGGTGTCACCATTGTGACACTAGCTCCAGTGTCCCTGTAGGCCTGAGCCATTCTTTGGTTGATAAAAGGTGTCTGTCTGTACTTGCCCAGGTTACTGGGGCCTACAGTAGAGGACAAAGCTAAGTCCCCATCACAGATCAGAACAGCCTGAGTAGGTACTCTGACTAGGCCAGAATCCTCCTCAGTTCCCAGGGTTAACCCTACTACACCCTTTTGCTGGGAACCACCACTTACAGCTGAACTAGGGGGTACAGTTGCCTTAGGGGCAATGGTGGCTGGGGGCTTATCCTTTTTGGTGCACTCACTAAACCAATGTGAGTTGGACTTACAATAGTTGCACCATGGTTTCTTTTGGCCATCTTTCTTTTTATCCTTTTTGGGACCACCCTCCCCCTGAGCCTTTTGGGGGCCTGGTGAAGACTTCTGGTCTTTTTGTTTCTGCTCATTACCCTTCTGGTCTGCCTTTTTCTGATCACCGCCCTGGTTCTGGTTTTTCTGCTTAACTCTAGTCCTGACCCATCTATCTGCCTTCTTTCCCAATTC
The DNA here is from genome assembly GCF_964204655.1 of Triturus cristatus. Lineage (NCBI taxonomy): Eukaryota > Metazoa > Chordata > Amphibia > Caudata > Salamandridae > Triturus > Triturus cristatus. The sequence goes on along the minus strand of NC_140584.1, from coordinate 774,186,356 downwards.
TTGGGGAGAAGTCAGATCAGAATCAATCAGGTGTTGATGCAATATCTGTTTTTGACAGTTGTTAAGTATTTGTTCTCTCATGATCAAATTATACAATCCTGTATAGTCCTTAACCTTACTTCCCATTAGCCAGCCTTCCAGAGCCTTAGTGGCACAATCTACAAAGTCAGTCCAGTCCTGAGTCTGTGTCTTCTGGGTATCCCTGAACAACAACCTGTATTGTTCAGTGGTTAGGCCAAACCCATCAATCAGAGCACTCTTCAGGACAGTGTAATTATCTGCATCCTCATCACTAACTGTGAGGAGCTTGTCTCTGCCTTTCTCAGAGAAGGAGAGCCACAAGATAGCTGCCCACTGACTTTGGGGTACCTGCTGTACTTTGCAAGCTCTCTCCAAAGCAGTTATCCATTTGTGGATGTCATCCCCACACTTGTAGGGAGGGACAATCTTGCTCAGGTTTCTATTATCATAGTGCCTGTCTCTATCCTTAGGGATATTGCTGCCACCAGTGGGTTCTGACCCACTCAACTTTTGTTCTCTAGCCAGAGCAAGCTTCTCTTTGGCAAGGGCAAGTTCTTCCCTCTGAATCCTCAGATTAGCTTCCCTCATTCTGGCTTCATGCTCCTTTCTCTCAGGGGAAGTCATTCCCCTGTGAGAGGAAGCATTAGAGATGTTAGAGACATGGGAGTGGATGGATTCCCTTGAAGGGGATCTGTCCCTCCTGCTTCTCTGTGTAAGCCTACTTGGGGGTCTGTAAGGGGGGACCCCATGCAAACTCCCATGTAAGCTTAGGTTAGCCTGGCTAAGTCTTCCTACTTGGCCCTGGCTGTCTACCTCTTCATCTGAAGTCTCCTCTGACTCCTCTGTGGTGGGTAGACCCTCCTCTGTACCTAGGGTACCTGCCTGAGATGCCCTAAGAATGTCATACTCCTCTAGGAGTTGTCTTAACTGAAGGAGGGTAGGGTTTGCACCCTGTTTTATTCCTCTGGAGGTACACAAGTGTCTCATCTCCTGGAATGTTAAGGTATCATATCTAGAGGGGGTCTTTTGCAGACCTGATCCTCCTGAGAGAGCATCTACTTGATCTCCTCTCAGAGACATGATCTAGTGAGGGTGTGGTGTGTGCACCTACCTACACTAGTTGTATCTACTAAACCTCTCTAGTAGTTGTAGTCAGGGTGTGTTACTCCCTTCAACCTACAACTACAAAGTCCAGTAGGACTTAAGTATTATAATCTATGTTATATGTACCTAGACAATATCTGTGTGATCTTTCAATTTAGTATCTCAAGATTACAATGGTATTACAACAGCAAGCTCAGATCCCAACCGCTGCTCACCAATGTGAGAAGTTGGCCTGATGTATGATGTCACTAGTTCTAGTGTACACCTTATATCAGTCCAAATACCCTTATGGTGATTGGTTGTAAAGTCAACCTTATAGACCAGCTATCCTAGTGGTAGCATGGACAAGAGCAGTCTTAGGCTAAACTCTGAATGGCATGTGAAGCCAGCTGTGATACCATATATAATCCCTTGAATACCAAATGAAAGGACACCACAACAGATATATATATAAAATAAAGTGTATTTATTCTAGTCAAACCCTCAGCACTCTTTATGAGATTAGAGGTAAGTACAACACAGTCTTATTTAAGCATACATTAAGTCACACAGGTAAGTAATACAGTTAGGCCCTAGGGGCCACGCAAACCATATACTAAGTAAGTGGTATAAGAACCACTGTCACGGAAATAGAGTAGGCCTAGGCCTAGGGAATCGCTGGGGCTACACTACACTAGCGTTAGTTAGGAAGTGGGAGGCCCACGGGATTCGTGTGCAGAGTGGAAACACTCACGCGTAATGCGTAAAAGTCAATAGCAATAGTACAGTTTAGAAAACGGTAGATTTAGGACACTTCCGGAGTAGCTAGGAAGTTGAGACTTGAAAACTAGACACTAGGATAGTCACTATCCTGATGAGCACCGGAGTACCCAAGTTACCTAGCCCACAGGCTGCGGGTGCATAGGGGTGAAGATGCGTCGTTTTCGTCGTCGACTCCTATGGATGCCTGAAGAAAGATGCTGACAGGCAGTCAGTGAAGAGTGTCCGGTGGATCCCAAGGCTGGGATCAAGAAGAGAGGAAACCTGCAAGCAGAAGGGACAGAGTCAAGGTCACTAGCCAGTGACCACGTGGAACCAGGAAGGAACCAGGCGATGTCGTGAAGATTGCAGGTGAAGGTGAAGCTTGTCGCTGCAGCCAGGAGGACCAGGAAGCGTCGAGGACGACCAGGACCAGGAGGCGAGCTGTCCCACGAAGGCTCTTGCTGTCGGCGGCGTCGAAGTTGGACTAGGACTCACCAAGCCTTGGCAAGCTGAACCCACGAAGAACGGAGGACTTGCTTCTGGTGCAGACCAGGAAGGTCTGGGGTGCTTCTTCTTTGCAGAGAAGCGGGAGCCAGTCTGGAGGAGCCAAACCAGCGCAGAAGATTTCAGGGTGCGTCGTCACAAAGGCCACTAGCCAGCGGGCAAGCAACCGGACAGACGCGGCAAGCAGGAAAATGCAGAAGGGCCCCACGCAGGACTCGTGGAGTGTGGGGGGCTGATCTTCGGTGCAGATGGTGCTTGGGGTTGGGGCTTCTCAATCCCCGGTGCACAACTTCGAGGGTACCTCAGAAGCTGCGCTTTAAGTTACTAGCCACTTTTTCCAGGTAGCCGGTCCCACGTCGCTCGTCGCCTCCACGGATCTCAGCTTTGCTGTCGATGTGGATCAGGGTCGGAGAAGTCTGGAAGTCAAGGCTCTGGGCGGGCTCTGCAGTCGGTTCCTCGTAGAACGTGGGCAAAGCAAAGGGGTAGTCTCTTGATGGTGCCTGTTTGCACAGGGTAGCCACTCCTTGGCTACAAGGGAGATTCTTCAGTCTTCTTCTTTCGTCGAATGTCGAAGGTCCAGAGTTTCTGTTCAGTTTTGCAGGTTCAGGATAATCTAAAGTCTTGAGGCCCAACTCCCACTCTTATACTAATCTGGGGGGGCTGGGATACCTGCTAGGTCACGCCTTATGGGTGGGACCTGGGAGGGGGTGGTTACACCCACTTCCCTTTGTCCAGTTTCGCGCCAGAGCTGGGGCTGGAGTGCCCCAGCGCCGGTTTGAACTGGACTATGCAAGGAACACCTTGTGTGCCCCAGGCATGTCTCATTCCTTTCAGCCCACCCTGCCCCAATACACTAAAGGCTGTCTGGGGAGGTGCTAGCACCTCCCCAAGCAGGAAACCTATTGTCCCAGCTGCAGGAGGTCAGACTTGTGTCGTGGCAGCAGCATCCATTTTGTGATGCTGAGGCTTTGGTCAGAGGCTAACAGTTGAAGTATGATTTTATCATGTCTTTCCCTCTAGAAGGGGGGAATAATATTCTCATGTCCAGAAATGGCATGGGGGTATTATTCCACAGTGTTAGACACCTTACACGACATGTTTCGATAAAGCCAAACCATAGTTACCATAACCGTCTAAGATTATAAGGCACTTTAAGAGTATATGGTAGGCTATATCATAGAACAGCTATAAGGACAAGGTTCCGAAAGCTGCAGACAGGCTCAGCTCATGCTAGAGCACCATCTCACATGTTACCAAGCACTCTGCCTCCAGGATTGTTAAGGCCTGCCATAGGAGTGACTGATAGGTACACATGTGTCTATATGTAAGTTAGGTATAGGAATACTACACCTAAGCAAGGGGTGATTACACGACCTTGCCCCAGCTGAGTGATCAGCCAGTTGTGTCAGAATGGAAGGCCAGGCCAGGGGTGGCATAATACATGCTGCAGCCCCTGGTAGGCCTAGGGTACACCTATGCCCTGGGTACCTAGGGTACACTGTACAGGGGCCAATAAGGTGATCCTATCCAAATGGGTTATGCACCTAAAGTACATAGTATTAATTTAGAGAGAGAACAGCAGGGCTGTGGGTCTGATTAGCAGGCCCACAGCCACATCTAAGTCGAAAACCAGTAAAGCAAAAGCAAAAAGTGGGGGTGAACATAGAAAGCAGACCCTACACTCCGGAACAGCGGGTCCAGGATATTCAGGCTCTGATTCCCATCTTTCGGCCTCTATCCTGGGTTTCGGTCAGGTTGGTGCTGCGGCTTCTGGGGCTGATGGCCTCCTGCATCCTGTTGGTGCATTACGCCAGGTGGCGAATGCGGGCTCTGCAGTGGGACCTGAAGTTTCAGTGGGCTCAGCATCGAGGCAACCTGTCCGACCATGTCTTGATCTCGGAGGGCACTGCGAAACAGTTGCAGTGGTGGCTCACGGACAGCGATTGGGTCAGCGGCAGATGCCTCTCCCTACCCCAACCGGAGCACGTAGTAGTGACGGACGTGTCCCTCCTAGGATGGGGGAGCCACATGGGAGAGGCGGAGATCAGAGGACTCTGGTCTCCGGTGGAGACTCAGCTCCACATCAACCTTTTGGAGCTGAGAGCGATCCGGCTTGCACTGAATGCCTTCCTTCCCTCTGTCCGGGGAAGTGTCGTGCAGGTGTTCACGGACAACACCACCGCCATGTGGTATTGCAACAAACACGGCAGGGTGGGGTCGTGGACCCTTTGTCAGGAGGTTCTGCGCCGCTGGACATGGCTGGAACACCAGGGCATCACCCTGGGGGTTCAACATCTGGCGGGCTCTCTGAACGCCAGAGCAGACTAACTCAGCCGCCGGTGCATAATGGATCACGGATGGCGTCTGAACTCAGACGTGGCGCAAGGTCTCTTTCTGCAGTGGGGAGAGCCTTGGTTAGATCTATTCGCCACCGAAGAGAACGTGCAATGTCAGCAGTTCTGCACGTTGGAATTTCCAAGGCAGCACTCGCTCAGAGACGCTTTTCGTCGCGAGTGGAGTTGCGGTCTGTTGTACGCCTTTCTGCCTATACCACTTCTGCCCAGAGTGCAGAAGATCAGGCGCGACCTGAAGAACCTAGACCTTATGGACTTGGCGGCGCAGGGTACGCCTTAATCTCCTGAGTTCACCTGCTTTGTCGAACAGAGACACGGGACACTCCGTTAGGCGAAGAAGATAAGGTTTATTAGCTGCAGCTAAGTACAGTTGTCCCAGAAGTACACTCGGTATGTTCTTAGGAGACTGCCACTTTACTTCGTGCCGCACAATCTTTTATAACACACATATTCACAAAGAACACTCCCAATGCATACAGGGTTAACCAATGAGAAGAATGTGAAAACAAGATATTAAGTAACTCAAATAAGCCTCTCTTCTAACTGTGTTTGTCACCCTTCCCCACAAGTTAATCAGTGGTAGTGTTTATAAGTCGACTTGCAGGTGGCAGGACACATTTGTATGCCCCGGAGGACAGTTGTGAAATGAGAGAATACGAGTAAAGAATAGCGAAGGCCAGAGGATAAGATAAAGTCAGGAAAGAATGGTGCGAACCAACAGATAGTCCAGACAGGGATCAGTCAAACCAGACGAGGATTAGTGGAGTCGGCCAGACCCTGACACCAGCTTTAAACAGAGGCAGGAGGTTATTTGACACGTTGCAGTAGGATGAGGGAAAACAACACCTCGTTCATCGTGCTGCCTGAGTGAGGGCAACCCAAAATGGCGGAAAGACACAAAATGGTGGCTAAATACGAACGGGATCGGAAAACTGAATTACCTCAGACCCTCCTTTTGCCATTACTCAGGCAAGACACACAGACTCATTTTAATCTGAGTCGACGTCAATGGCCATGAGGTCATCAAGCTGTTGCTGCAACATCATTTTGTTGCTCTCCGTCTTTCGTGGCACAGGCTTTGAGACACACATAGTGGCACAAAGACCACAGATGCCGGGCCACACTGCATACAGAGACAACAGGAAAAAAAAATGGCCAAATCCACTCCAAGGAATGTTAATACCTTCCATCCCCATTTGGACAGTAATCCCCCAAACCATTCCAATAAAGACCAATCTCCTTTGTCCTGATGAATCGACTCGGAGATCACATGTAATTTGGAGATGGCTTGGTATACCGTAGGGGCGTCGTCAGGTATATAAATGCAACAGCTAGATTCGATCAATTTACAAACTCCACCACGGTCCGCAAGAATAACATTCAGAGCAATCCGGTTCTGCAATGTCATGAGACGATCCGCCTGAAGTTCAGCTGTGAGATTACTCAAGGCTCCCACAGTGACATCTATGGTAGTCTCAACAACACAAACCAATTGTCTCATGTTTCTACTGTTGGCCAGTGGGCCCCAAAAAGGGAGAAATCCTTTAAGGAAACCACCTCCCTCTTGTCCTGCCGTGTCTTTAGAATCAATAATCCCTCTGCCATATCTGTTTCTGTGATGTCCCGAAGGAGCAGTGTATGTAGGAGGGAGAAGAAAGGCTATATAGCACGTTCCAGAATAAAAACCGTCGGTAGCCACGTGTAGTCTCTATCGTGGCAGACAAAATACGTGCTCTGGGATGGCACTAACAGTGGTGAATTCTGAGATGTGTGAAAGTATGTATGGGAACAAAAACTCTTTCCTTGTCCAGTGTCAGTAGTCTGGCCATTCATTTGTAAACAAAAGTTACCTAGATAAGGCACAGTCCAAATTGGTGGAGATTTTCCCTGTTTAACTCTATCTGTAAGGCTAGTAACTTAACGAGTCACGTTCCAACCATCGTATGCCCGTTTCTCATCAACAGGAACCCTACTATTCTCCACAATTCTAGCCATAGCCACTATTCCTTTTATCAGAGAACTATGACTAAAATCTTGTCCGCTACCATATGAACCAACTGGACGTCTGAATCGGTTCTGATATGCATTTGAAAACATCACAAAATAGGCCCAAGCGGAACCTTCATAAGAAAATGGAAGGGTTAAATATGGCATCCCTTTGTCTGTGGTATGAGGCATAAGTCCACACACCCAACAGTCGGTTGTGTTGACTACCAATTGGTGTTGATACAACAACTGGACAAATGAATTGTTAAAATATTCTGTTCTCCTGATTAGTTCATGTTGGGGAAGCTTATGTAATTGATGTGGGGAGATAGTAGAATAGAGAGGCAAGGAAATAGAAGTAGGGGCAGATTTGTGCTGCATAGCATGAACAATCCAACCTACACAAGCCAATAAGGTACTAAAAAACATAAGAACACACAATGTTATGCCACATTGACTGTACACTAATTTACAATATTTCTTTCTCATCTCTTCCTTCTTGTTATTCTTTCCCACTTTGACATCCATCCTCTAAAATTGTTGCTCACGGCAATCTTCCTTACTCACTTGGCTGTGATTATTAGCCGTCCTATGACACTGCAAGTCCTGGGGGCCTAGCCTCTATACAGGTCACGAACCAAGTCTCCTACTGTGACCCTGCAACCTGGACAGATGATACATGTCACGAAAGAGATGAAAATCTCAGGTGTCCTTGACCAGTCTAGGCCTTAAATTATATCGAGTTCTGTTCAGTACAGTTTTGTCCTGAAATAGTGTCTGTGGATCTGTAACGTTCAATCGGAGATGTGGCGGTACGGCTTCTTGTAAAACGTCGTCCTCTTCTTTCTCTGACCGAGTTCCATCTAGGTGTGCACTACTGAAAGGTACAAACCGAGGGACCCTTCCGCCTTCAAAATCACCTACACTCTTACGGACCCACTGGTCAAAAGGCAAGGGCAAGGGCACCTTTTTGCAGTGCACGCCATGGATCCAGTTCTTTTCCCCTTCGACCTTCACTGCTGTACGTGTCACCAGAAGAACTTGTCAAGGCGCCTTCCAACGAGGTTCCAAATTCCTTGTTCTCTGAAACTTTTCCACACAGACCACGTGCCTGATACCAAGACCGGCACACACCTTTTTCATAATTTGGCCCACAAATTCACTTCCATTGTCACTCCAGACAATGCGTGGCTGTAGGACTTGGCCCTTTTTGCAGGGTCATCCCTGAACTTTTTACCTTCTTCCTATATTTTTTCTGACCTGTTGTTGGCTGTTTTAGGACTCTGCACCTTACCACTGCTGACCAGTGCTAAGGTGCATATGCTCTCCCTTATGGTCATTCTATCCAACCGGAGGACGGGGTCTGTGTGGAAAAGTTTCAGAGAACAAGGAATTTGGAACCTCGTTGAAAAATGTATACATTGGTGGGTTTCCATGTTTGGCTTATTTGGTTTACTATCAGCCCCCAGTAAAGTGCACCAGAAGTGCCAGGGCTTGTAAATACAAATGCTGCTGGTGGGCTTGCAGCACTGGTTGTGCCACCCACAGAAGCGGCCTAGTAAAATGTGTCTAGGGTCTGCCACTGCAGAACCTGCGCGCGGTCTGGTACTGTCGCGCTGACTGCGCAAGTGCACCTACTTGCCAGTCCCCAAACCTTCACTTAACTACATATTAGTCACCCCTCTGGTAGGCCCAAGGGCAGGGTGCATTGTAGGTATAAGGTAGGACATGCCCTGATGTGTGTGGCATGTCCTAATAGTGAATTACAGCCATTTTCGTTTTTCACTATTGAAGGCTACCTGCTCTCCATAGGCCAGAATGGGCTGCTGGAATTACTACACGCTGTAATCCCAGGGGACTCAGAGAGCATGGTAGAAAGTCAAGTTTAGTATGCCTGAACTCAGAATAATAAAATACTTCTTTTAGTAAAGTTTATTTTAATATCCTGTGTTTGTAAATACTACTTTTAGAAAGTTAGTATTTACTGACCTGGCGATTTCAGTGCGCCTCTGCTCTGTGTGTGTGTTCTGCCTAGTAACAGTAAAGGAGCAGGGCTGGGGTATTCCAGGAGACAGGCTGGCTGCCAGGTGGTGGGTAGAGAGATTACACCAGGATGGGTGGGAGGAGTACACCTTTGACTCTGAATAGACCTGTGCTCTGCCACCACAATGACGGCTCCGCCCCCTGTGGAGCGGCTGATGTCTCTGCCCTGCTGCTGAAAGGAAAGAGCAGAGTCACCACAACAAAGTGCTCCAAAACTGGACTGAGCCAGGCCCAGGCACCCTGGCGACAAAGAACAAAAGAATTGTGCAATAAAAGAAGGAGCCCTGCTCCTAAGAAATCAGATCCTGTTTGCGCCAAGAAGAAACTCTACCTGAACAGAAGGACCTGGGAAAGCTGCATGGAGGACTACTGTCTCTGACCTGTGAGACTGGCCTGTGGTGGGTGCCTTGCTGCAAGAAGGAGAGGAGGAAAAGACCTGAGAAGAAAAGACTTTTGAATCAACTTGTGCTTTGAACAATCTCCAAGGGCTTGCTGGTGAACTTGCCCCCTGATCTGCGCCCCAGGAACAGTGGGCGCTACCTTTCCCCAAGAAGAGGAGAAGCTGCTGGAGGCGATCCTGTAACGCTGACCCCTCATCTGAGCACCGCGACATCTGCCACCGGGGCTACTGCGAGCACCGCAAAGACCTGTCTACCTGGTCCAAGCACGGCAAGCATCTGCCCCCCGAGCCGTAGCTCGCAACGCAAAGAAGAAACTGACTAGGCTCCGAGCGCCGAGCCTCTGCGACCCCCCCCCCCGGCCGTGGAAGCCCCTGCAAGGACCTACGAAGCCCTGTGTGTCCTCTCTGTGAAGCCGGCAGCGCGACGCGCTGAAGGAATTGCCCCCGAGCTGCCCCTCCTGCTTCTACCCTCTGGTGCGTGTCCGGAAGCCTAGACGTGCCCCACGAAGCATCGCCATCCTCTGACCTCCAGGGACAGCAACGCGACGTGGGACACCCCTCACCGACTTCTAGAGCCGCCAGGACCTTTTGCCCAACAAGAATTCCAAGGTACTGTGTGCAGCGCGCGTTGGTACCAGCCGCGGTCGGTAGTAGGAGTAACTGCAGGGCGGTGACGTGGGGAGGGGGAGGGGCAGGGTGGGGGGTAGTAAACTATGGATTACGGAGGTTTACAGGTAAGTTAACATATAAATTAATAAAACTAATTTTGTTGCGTGCACTGCATCGCATTTGGGGATGTAGTGCACGCAACGAAATTCGTTTTTATTAATTTATATGTTAACTTACCTGTAAACCTCCATAATCCATAGTTTACTACCCCCCACCCTGCCCCTCCCCCTCCCCACGTCACCGCCCTGCAGTTACTCCTACTACCGACCGCGGCTGGTTGGTACGACCCGTCCGTTGCTTGGTTCGGGCCGTACTAACGCTTGAGACCCGCTACGCTGCTCACGCGTAAAGCGTGCGCTTTAGCAACCTACGGAGCGACTGTACGAAGCGATCCGGAAAGGAACGAATCGTCCCCCATTGAAAGTATAGTACGTTGCTCACGAGAGAAGCGTGAGGTTTGGGAAGAGGAGTACCGAACGTGTACGACACGTACATACGAGGGTACGGTCCGTACGGTTCACGTCCCGAGTACGCGTGCTCACGCGAGAAGCGTGAGAAACGGCAAGAGACATCCAAAACTTAGTACGAAGCGTACCGAAGGCGCTACGAAGCGCACAGAACCCCAAAGAAGCTTGTTTTGAATAGGAAAGTGCCATTTTAAGAACTGTGGACTCTCTACAAAGCATTGAAAGTAACTGGAACCCCATTTTGAAGTAAGAACTGTATTTTAACCAGCCTGCTTAAAGAAACCTTTTATATAAAGAGTTTATTTTTACACAAAATACAGTCTTGTGTCTCTGTGTGGTGGATAGGTGGTTATTGTGTGGTACATCTTGAATGCTTAACCTAATGCCCTCTGGAATCTAGCCTGACTGCTCGCGCCACGTTACCTAGAGGGTGAGCAGGGGTTATTTTTAAAGAGGTAATCCTTTGCCCTGACTTGGATGAAAAGGGTCCCTGCTTGTCGCAAGTGCATACCTGCGCCAACCAGAGACCCCGGATTCTAACAGTGGCAAATCAAACCTAGGGAAGAACTCTTTCAGAAGAACTTTGGCAGTGGACAAAGCAGTGTTGTCTTTCAGGAGGTAGGCCTCTATCCATCTGGAGAAGGCACACACCACCACCAAAACATATTTGAGATTGTTGCATCGTTCCATGTGAATATAATCAATTTGCAACACCTCAAAAGGATATGTTGGGGGAGCAAAATGACCTGCTGGAGTTGGGGTTCCCTTTCCTGGATTATGCATCAAGCAAACGATACAATGCTTCACTAAATTATCTGCACATTTTGGAATCCCTTCGTTCAGCCACACTGGAGCCAGAAGCTTACATATTCCTTTTGCACTGATATGGGCTGGACCATGTGCCATAGCAACTACAGGCAGTACATAGGCATCTGGTAACAGCCAACGCTGATGTTCTGACAATTCTACCCAACATCCCATCGCGTCTAACATTCCTGTACTCTCTTTCCACTTACTCAACTCTTTCTCTGTAGCCTCTCCTTGAATCGATCTCACACTTTCTATTGTATCCTCACACATTCCTTTTTCCTTGACCCAATTTGCAGGGCCCGCAACATACATGCGACTCATAGCATCTCTGGCTGTTTCTTTTGCTACCTCATCCGCAAAAGCATTCCCACGACCAACATCATCAGTAATCCTCTTATGCGCACTACACTTTATGATTGCTATCTGGGTAGGCAAAGCAAGTGACTCAAGAAGATCAGTTACCAACTGACTATGCTGTATTTTAGTACCGTGGGAGGTAAAGAATCCTCTTTCCTTCCACAAACGACCAAAACTATGTGCCACACCAAACGCATACTGGCTGTCGGTATATACATTCACTCTCTTCCCCTTAGATAACACACACGCTCTGGACAAAGCTATCAGTTCAGCTGCCTGAGCTGAATTATGTCTGATGCGTGCTGTCTCCACGATTGTATGCAAGGTGGTAACAGCATAAGCTGAAGTTGTTTCACCATTAGGGAGTTTAAAACAAGAACCATCCACCCATAGGATCCCATCCGGGTCCATTAGTGGTGTATCTTTCAAATCAATCCTACCTTTTGTCTCCTCCTCAGTACGGAGAAAACAATCATGTTGTTCCTGAATACCTTTCTCCTCTGGAAGAGGTAACAATGTGGCTGGATTTAAAGTGTTACATCGTTTGATGTGCACATGACTAGCCAAGAGCGTCGGCTCATACCCAGACAAGCGAGCACTAAGATGCTGCGTTTTCGTCCTATTTAGCAAGGTATCCACTGCATGTGGTACCATAACAATAAGAGTGTTATCTAGCACCACTCCAGCAGACTGACGAATAGAAATTGCTGCTGTAGCTTTAAGACAACTAGACAATGCCTTGGCTACTGGATCTAATGTAGCCGAAAAGTAGGCACATGGCCGCTGCTTGTCTCCAAATCGTTGTGTTAAGACTGACAACGCACAACCCTCTCTTTCATGGACATAGAGCGCGAAGGGCTTACTGTAATCCGCAGTATCCAACACAGGAGCAGAGCACAGAGCAGTACGTAAATCAGAAAAACTCTTCTGACATTTGTCAGTCCAAGGAAGGGGTTGGGGTGTGTCTTTCAAAGTGAGTGCCAACAAAGGTTTAGCCAACAAAGAAAAATTTGGAATCCACTGTCTACAATAAGAGGTAATGCCCAGAAAGGCACGCACTTCTCTTTGTGTGGATGGCACAGACATTTGTGCAATTGCTTGAATACGTTCTGGGGTCAGTCGCCTTCCCTCCTTCGACAAGAGATGACCTAAATAGGTAACCTCTTGGCGGGCATATTGTAATTTAGAAGGTGAAACCTTATGGTGAAGGTCAGACAAGTGACGCAATAGTGCAATAGTCGCGTTCTTGCAAATATCCTCTGAATCAGCAGCAATCAATAAATCATCCACATACTGAATAAGGGTCGCACCTGGTGGCAAAGGAAAAGCATCAAGCTGGCACTTCAGAGCTTGGCTATAGATGGAGGGACTTTCACAATAGCCTTGGGGTGCGCACTTGAACCAGAAACTTCGGCCTCCTAAAGAGAAGCCAAAAATATCCCTACTCTCTTCAGCAATGGGGATGCTGAAGAAAGCATTTTTCAGATCAATAACAGAAAACCAAGCTGCCGAGGCAGGTATCATAGTTAACAGGGCAGTGATATCTGGAACAACAGGAAACTGCGGCACAACAATTTTATTAACCTCCCGGAGATCAATAACAAAGCGATAAACAGGAGGCTGAGAAGGATCAGTGCGTTTAAGAACCCGGAGAACAGGACTATCAACCACACCTTTCTGAACCAAATCATAAATAATAGCAAAAAGTGCTTTTTCACCATCATTGGGAATTTTGTATTGAGGGATGCTTGGCAATATAGCATTGGGCTTGAGGGTAAAGACATAGGGTGGGATCTCAAGACAACCAACATCATTTGGACCTGTAGCCCAAAGTGTTGCAGGGAGAGAAAGCAATTCAGGTGGAAATTTATCTTTAGACAAATACATTGGAGAAGTCAGTTTCTACCCCAACACGAGATGTACACCAGAAGGAGAACAATATATCGTTGCATGCAATCTTTTCAATAAATCCAAACCCAACAGATTTTCGCCACAACCAGTCGTTAAAAGAAGCGGAGCTTCCAAATCATAAGAACCAATTGAAATAGGCAGAGGACAAGAGACCGGGCTATGAACTGAAAAACCTACGGATACGTTTGTTAAGCCAGACAAAGGTGCCCCAGGGAGTTTGGAGTGAATATTAGAACTTCTCATCGCACCAGTATCTAAAAGAAATGGCTCTGAAACACCCATTGTAGTGACATTAACATAAGGCCCATTCTGATCTACTGGAATCGATACAACTCCCTCACTTTGTCTATGGCTGTCCTAGTTAGCGTGAAGACCGTCATTCTCACCTTCAACATAGTAATCATCATTGTATTACTGTGTAGACTGAGTATTTTGCTGATCAAAATAGTTCATAGAATGTGGAGGTGGAAGGGAACGCTGTGTCTGGGGCGACATACCTCGACCTCTACCCCTGGGCGCTAACTGGGAACCACCACGACCTCGTGGAGTAGATAGTCCTCCATTACGCTGTAATAAAACCGGGCAGCCATTCTTAAAATGACCTTCCTCCCTACAATAGGCGCATTGGTTAGGACCTAACAAAGGCAGCGGAATATAGGGCTCAGGCTTTTGAAACACCCTCTGAAACTGGGGAGGCTGTTGAAACTGGCGCTGAGCAGAGCGAGGAGGATAAGCTTGTTGCAGAAGAACCTTCGTTTTTAATTCTTTGGTCTTTTTCTCTTGCTTGTCTTTTTCCTCTTTGTCCCTGTTTTTGTAATATTGAGCAGTAGCCAATATGTGAGCAGAAGAAGAAACAGCCCATGAACTTTCAGAGTCTTTTAACTTATGTGACAACTCGGGGAGCAAATTAAATACGAATTTGTCTACAAATAATCGCTGTCCACCCTCCGTAGTCCTATCCTGACCACTGTGATCAATAAACGTTTCCTCAAAACGAGTGAAGAAATCTGAGACACTCATCTTTCTTCTGTCTACACGCAGCTAATTTATCCCAATTAACTTGTAAGGCGGGCATCATTGTTTTCATTAAAGTAACAATCCTACCGGGGAGTTCTGTGATCAAAACATCAGGCTTCGCACCACCCACTTGTGCTCTATCCGAGGCAGTTATAGCATTCCATGTACCACCCAATTCTTGAACGTGATCCTCTCTACGAATCCGAGCCCATAACGCTTGTGGGACTACATTTCCCATCAACATGTCAATATCGGCTAAATTCATAATACAGGCATCAACAGTCTGGGACAATTCTTTATAGTAACCAGCAGGGTTTTTACGGGGATCCGGTAAAGATTGTTTGAGGGCCAAAACATCAGATCTCTTCCAGGGCACATGTACCCATATACGCTGGAAGTGAGTGGGAATAGCTGGATTATTACCTGCTTGCGCAACCTCTTCCCTCCATATCGGAGGAACCTCTCTCATTGGGTAATGTTTCAATGTCTGCCGAACATCAGGATCAGAATCAAGAAAAGTTTGTGAAGAAAATAAGGACCTAAAAGTAACAAGTGTCCAGAGACCCAGTTGGGGCAGCTGGAAGAGAGACAACGGTTGTCTACCGACCCTGCTGCTGAGGCTCAGATCCAAGAGTTAATCTCGGAATATCATGCGGAAGCAGACAGGGAGGTGCGGCATATGGGCAAGTATGCTACGGCCCGCTCATATGGGGAGAGCAAGCGCCCAGGCGCTCTACTCGCGAGGATACTGCGCAATAGCCGGAAGCCCCTGGTCATAGACGAGCTGGTGACTGGGGATGGTGCAGTGGTCACTGGGGAAGCGGAGATCAGCGCTGAGTTTAGGAGCTACTATGCGGGGCTCTACACCTCCAGGGTGACACAGATGGAGGAGGAAATAGAGGACTACCTCAGCTATATCAAAATGCCCTTCCTAACCGACTCCCAGCGGGAGTTCCTGTCGCTCCCCATACAGCAAGATGAGATCTTGGAAGCACTTGCAGGAATGAAGGCAGGTAGCGCCCCTGGAGCTGATGGGCTGACGGTGACATTTTATAAAACTTTTAAGGATCAGCTCCTCCCCCACCTGATCACCTTATTTGATAGCATATGCCAGGAGGGATACATGCCACGCTCTATGCGCGAAGCGCTTCTAGTAACCATTTTGAAGCCAGGTAGGCCACCTGACGTGTGTGGGTCATACCGGCCACTCTCACTCCTTAATGTTGATGCAAAGTTATACGCAAAGGTGCTCGCCACACGTTTGGCGCTGCTGGTGCCGGAACTAGTGGCGCCGGAGCAGGCGGGATTTATCCCTGCCAGAAATCTTACATATAACATTCGTACAGTACTGGGGACAATGCAACATGTGCGCCCCGAAAATAAGGCTTTGGCCATTTTCCTTGATATGGAAAAAGCGTTTGACTCTGTGGAGTGGCCTTTTATGGTGCGTGTGTTGCGGAAGGTTGGACTGGGGGAACACTTTCTGCAGATGGTGGGAGCTTTATATTATCAGCCGGCGGCCAGGCTACTTATGGGTGGCCGGGTTTCAGAGGCCTTTGGGATCAGCAGGGGGACTAGGCAGGGCTGCCCACTCTCTCCCATCCTCTATGCCCTTGTGGCGGAACCTTTGGCGTGCGCAATCAGGGAGTACCACCGGTACGAGGGCATTCATTTCCCCACTTACCAAATTGGCATTTCCGCATATGCTGACGACACGCTGCTCTATGTTCGGGATCCGGAGAAGAAACTTTCGTCAATATTACGAGAGGTAGTCCGGTTTGGCGCGCTGTCAGGCCTTAGAGTGAATTGGAACAAGTCGCTGGCGTTCCCGCTGACGCCGGTTACGGCCCAGTTCCCTATGGAATATCCGCTGCAATGGACAACAGACTCGGTCAGGTACCTAGGGATCCGGCTACATACAGACCCTGAGGTGCTCCTTAGAGAAAACTATGGAGTGGCGTACGCCAAATTGGAGGAGGAGGTTGAGTCGTGGAATCGTCTGCCTTTATCCCTGATGGGCAGGATAGCTATCATGAAGATGGTCATCTTACCGAGATTCTTGTTCCTTTTCACCAACATCCCCATTGTATTGTCCAAGGCCTTTTTTAAGCAGCTAACTCAAACCCTGATCAAGTTGGCCTGGGGGGGCAAACAACCTAGAGTACAGTGGAGGGTGCTAACTCTTCCGTATGACAGGGGAGGTCTAGGGGCCCCGGACTTGGAGAGTTACTACAGGGTCGCACAGGCGGCGCACCTACACGCATGGATTCATGCCAGCGCGGATGTCCCCCACGTCATCCTGGAACGTCTGTTTGCGGATCCGCTACCGTTGCCTGCGGTCGCCCTCTGGCCTGTGGATCGCTCGGTGGGGCGACTTGACTCCCTCACAACCACCACTCATGCATGGCAAGCGCTGAGGAAGGCGCACGGCTGTGCGCTGCTGTACTCACCTCTGCTACTGGTGGACTGGGTGCATTGGCTCCCCCCGTTAAGGGAGAGGGGAGTTGTCCATGCATTAAAGGCACTGGGCGTTGAGCGGATGGAGGACTTATTTGTGGATGGGATAGCCAAAACGTGGGACCAACTTGTGCCGGCTCTATCCGCCCCCACTCTCCTGCAGCGCTTCCAGTTTCATAGGGTAAGGCTGGCGTTATCTGCTGCGCTGGGCCCTGGCATGGCGGAGCCCCAGGAGGTACCGGAACTCACCTACATAATCAAAACAACCGCGCCACCCAAATTGATCTCTAACCTTAAAAGAATCGTAGACCGGCAACCGGAGCGTCAGTCCGTCACGGCGCGGCTGGCCTGGCAGGATGACCTGCATTTCGAGCTTACTGACGAGATGTGGAGGTATTGCTGTCTCAGCACCAAGACGATATCTCCCAACGGTCGGCACAGGTTGGTGCACTTTAAGTTCCTGCAGAGGGTGTATTATACCCCGGAAAGACTGCATCGGTATGGGCTTCGGACTTCGGCGGAGTGCGAGCGCTGCCATTTCCCGGTGGCTGACTTTATCCATATGGCTTGGCACTGCCCGGGAGTCGCTAAGTTCTGGACTGAGGTGTTCTCGGAGCTGAGCCGGGTCCTGGGCACCGTGGTTGCCCCCAACCCGGCCTTGGCACTGCTGGGGTACTCCCGGCCTCTACCGGTGGCTCTGCGGCGCCTGGTTGACATGGCGTTACTTGTTGCTAGAAGAGTTGTGGCACTCTGTTGGATGAGGGGACCTCTCCCCACCAAGAAACGATGGGCTAGCGACCTGCTGTATTGCAGCACTCAGGCCGAGATATATAGTGAATTATTGCCGCCAAAGAGTCGTCCTAAAAATTTCTGGGGCTTATACAGAGCGTATCTCGTGGCCGAGGCCTCGGTGCAGGCAGCTGGCGGGAGCTCCCAGGAGGTGCAGTCCCTGCAGAGAGTGCACTGGCTTCTGACATAGACCCAGGGTGAACGTGTGGCGGAGCAGTGCGAGTTTGTGTGTAGTGCTGGGTTTTTTTTTTCTTTTTGTTCGATGGCCTGGTGAGTGGGCCTGCAGCAGGCCTCAAGGGGTCTTTATTGCGGGGGTTCAGTGAGAGTCAATGTGCGGAGCGGAGTGCTGTGCTGTCTGACAGTGGCGTGGTGCCACAGCTGCCTGAGCGGGCCTGACGTGAAAGTGGACACACACGGGCGGGGTAGTTTGTCCGGAATCGACATTGTGCGTGCGAGGGGTGGGTGGGAGACGGGTGTTTGGGTGGTGATAGGATCTCATATGGGAGTGGTTTGGTCTGCCTGTTCTGGATGGCTGCCAACGGCTCTACGGGTTACTCTCGGACTACTATATAGGCTAGCTGAGGCATTGTCGCATTACGCTTCCTGGCTCCGTAGAGTGCAATAGTCTTGTATTTGGTATTTATGACGCCGCCGGTCCTCTGGGATGTCAGCTGAACGGCTGTGTTATTGACACTGTGGGGTCCTGCTCGTTTGGAGACCCTTTGTCATTGTTCATCGAACGGCGGGCTACTGCCCTGTGTATCTTCCTTTTGCCAATAAAGGTTTTTGAAATAAAAAAAAAAAAAAGTAACAAGTGTCCTTACGGCGTCCTCAACCTTAGAACCCACAATGAGTCCTTTATCGAAATTAGCCTGAATGTCCAACAGACCCTGGGGAAGTAAACCCAAATCCATATCCTCCCATCCTTTAGCAAGAGTGTCACACATAACATTAAATACATATCTCTGCGTGGGCGCATCCCACTGATGAAAGGTGATCATGATATCTTTCACACTATACTGGGGACACTTCTCGATCCATTTGTGAGTGAGAGAGTCCAACACCACCCGCTCGTCGGAACCTGGAAGTTGACTACGAGACTGTCTTCGAGAGAAAGCCAGAGACATGTACAGAGTCCCAAAGAAAGGGGACAAAAAACCAGAGACAGTATCTGTTATTCGTTTGCGCACAGTAGGAGAATTAGACATAAGGACAGGGGACAAGGTATTAGGCGATACAGGAGAGGGACTGGCAGCTATAAGGGGAGCCGAAGGCAAAGAAGATTGATGTTCAGGAGATGGAGACAAAGGAATTGGTGGCACGAGAGGTGGGAGTGTCAATACCGGAAGGGGCAAATGTGGAAGAACCGGAACAGGTGGGGGGACAGCAGGCAACTGAACAGGTGGTAACAACGGGAGTGCATTAGCACCTTGTACATAGGGTGGAGGCAATCTCAATAGGTGAGACATCAAAGGGTCTTCCTCCAGATCCTTACTTTTATCAGAACGGGAATTAGGCAACACCGGATAGCATCTATCTATTGCCATACGATGCTGTCTCTCTGAAATTTCCATTGCATTATCAATCTCATTATCTTTAAACTGCTGGGCAGCCTGTATAATCGTCATATTTTGTGCTTTCTTATCTCGTTTTGCCTGCTTAATTTCTTTCTGTTTGGCTTCCTTACGCCAGAGGCGGAAAGAGTCAAACATTGCCGGCCGGGCTTGTCTTTTGAACAATATCGCTTTCAAATTGTCTAATATGTCAGGCTCAAAACTACCATTTTGTGGCCACTGTAGAACACCATCGTTCTTCGTGTATCGGATCCATGCCTTATTAAAGGCAATGGGGCCGACACCATGTTTTGAATAAAGCTCATAGGTGGGAGTTCCAACCTGAGGAATCGGACAAGAGTCCTCCAGCCGGGAATCCCTATTACAACCAAGGCAACAGAACTTCCTAAACTTACTCAGACCAGGCATCGTTATTTCACTGGACTGTTCACAAACATCAAGGGGTTAAATCAAATAATACAGTACAAACGTACTCACCCCTCGGCTTCGGCTTTTGCAATAGCCAAATCAAAGACCCAAATCAAAACAAAATAGTGGGAGCTACCCACCAATACTTAACTAAGTGTCTTCTTACGCCAACAGAGGCCCGTCTAATGTCTCGCGATACCAAACATCATCAAAGGGACCAAAGCAGGGCAGCAGCCGTCAGAAAGGAGAAACCGCGCTGCAAAAGACCTTCGGACCACTTCGACATACAGGGGTCGCTTGACGTGGTTCGCGATTCCTCCAGAATTTTCTTGCGGGGCTCCTCGCGATCCTCGGGCAGAACTGCTACCTCTGAAGCCGGCCCACGTTCGGGCGCCAAATTGAAGAACCTAGACCTTATGGGCCTGGCGGCGCAGGGTACGCCTTAATCTCCTGAGTTCACCTGCTTTGTCGAACAGAGACACAGGACACTCCGTTAGGCGTAGAAGATAAGGTTTATTAGCTGCAGCTGAGTACAGTTGTCCCAGAAGTACACTCGGTATGTTCTTAGGAGACTGCCACTTTACTTCGTGGCGCACAATCTTTTATAACACACATATTCACAAAGAACACTCCCAATGCATACAGGGTTAACCAATGAGAAAAATGTGAAAACAAGATATTAAGTAACTCAAATAAGCCTCTCTTCCAACTGTGTTTGTCACCCTTCCCCACAAGTTAATCAGTGGTAGTGTTTATAAGTCGACTTGCAGGTGGCAGGACACATTTGTATGCCCCGGAGGACAGTTGTGAAATGAGAGAATACGAGTAAAGAATAGCGAAGGCCAGAGGATAAGATAAGGTCAGGAAAGAATGGTGCGAACCAACAGATAGTCGAGACAGGGATCAGTCAAACCAGACGAGGATTTGTGGAGTCGGCCAGACCCTGACACCAGCTTTAAACAGAGGCAGGAGGTTATTTGACACGTTGCAGTAGGATGAGGGAAAACAACACCTCGTTCACCGTGCTGCCTGAGTGAGGGCAACCCAAAATGGCGGAAAGACACAAAATGGTGGCTAAATACGAATGGGATCGGAAAACTGAATTACCTCAGACCGGGCCCAAGTTATCTTAGTGGCTCCGGATTGGGCACGAAGGTTCTGGTATCCCGAGCTACTCAGTATGTCAATCGATCCCCCGATACGACTGCCTCTTCAGGAGGACCTTCTGTCGCAGCAGCAGGGGACGGCCCTCCACCCGAACCTGTCCAGCCTCCACCTCCATGGGTGGAGATTGAGCGGCGGCAGTTGATGCCATTTGACTTACCTCCTGAAGTCTGTGATGTCATTCTGGCAGCCAGGCGTCCCTCCACAAAGACGGTATACGTAACAAATGTGTGGCATGGTGCACAGCAAAGGCTGTGGATCCCCTTTCCGCCCCTCTTTCTGAGGTTCTACTCTTTCTTCTTTCTTTGGCCCAGCAGGGCTCTGCTTTGGGCACCTTGAAAGGTTATCTTGCTGCAATCTCTGCCTTCTTACGGCTTCCTGATCAGCCTTCTCTTTTCAAGTCCCCTATTGTTTCCCGTTTTCTCAAAGGCATTACTCACATGTTCCCTCCTGTCCCCTTCGTAATGCCTCAGTGGGACTTGAATCTTGTTCTGACTTTTCTGATGTGCGCTCCTTTTGAGCCTCTTCACAATTGTCCCATTCGTCTTCTGACCCTGAAAACTGCTTTCCTGGTAGCTATCACCTTGGCTAGACGGGTAAGTGAGCTCCAGGCTCTGTCATCTAAGCCTCCCTTTCTTTCTGTTCATCCGGGCAAGGTTGTCCTCCGGCCTCGTCCTTCTTTTCTACCGAAAGTGGTGACCCCCTTTCACCTCGGGCAATCTGTCACGTTGCCCACCTTCTTTCCGCCTCCGCATCCTTCAAAAGAGGAAGAGAGGCTCCACTGTCTGGACCCAAAACGGGCACTGTCCTTTTATTTGGACCGCACCAAACAGTTCCGGGTGGACGACCAACTTTTTGTTGGATACGTAGGAGCTAAGAAGGGGAAAGCGGTACACAAACGGACCATCTCACGGTGGGTCTTGTTGGACCTAAAGTCCTAGGGTAGCTTGGCTCAAGTGGAAAGGCCTCATTCCAGAGTAACATGTCGTGCTTGCATCCCACTCGCCTCAGCACTCCAGCGTACCACCACTAAAAACGACACTACACCAGAGAATTTAGAAAAATTAGAAAAGCTTTATCTTTCCTTCTATCATGTTTTCCTTTTCCTTCAAATGAAACCAATCAGTTTATATCTACATCACGTTAGGGTCAGAACATTTCATCGTGACTAGATTGGCATTGCATAAATATCTTAGACCTGGTATGAAATCAAGCGCACCATCTGGTGGTCAAACACAGCACAGCAAATTCCATAGCGCTTTAAATAGAGTTATTAAACATAGCGCTGCACATAGCGATTTCATAGCACCTTAAATAGAGTTATTAAACTTAGCGCTGCACATAGCGATTTCATAGCACCTTAAATAGAGTTATTAAACATAGCGCTGCACATAGCGATTTCATAGCACCTTAAATAG
The DNA here is from genome assembly GCF_964204655.1 of Triturus cristatus. NCBI lineage: Eukaryota > Metazoa > Chordata > Amphibia > Caudata > Salamandridae > Triturus > Triturus cristatus. The sequence goes on along the minus strand of NC_140584.1, from coordinate 774,164,162 downwards.
AGTTATTAAACTTAGCGCTGCACATAGCGATTTCATAGCACCTTAAATAGAGTTATTAGACTTAGCGCTGCACATAGCGATTTCATAGCACCTTAAATAGAGTTATTAGACTTAGTGCCGCACATAGCGCTGCATCTGGCAGAACATTCGCACTTCAATTATGGAATCAGTAACACGCCAGATGTGGCCCTCCAGCATAACGTAGTGATCCAGGAATCAATAGCGCTTTAACACATGGCAAGTCTTTGAGGCACCTGCTGGACCCTTCTCCCCGTGGGGCACCTCATGAAGGGGGACAGTGGTCCATTTCAGTCACGCTCTGGGGTCGAAGGGGGCCTCACGTTGGATCTCCCCGGGGGAGGGGCGTGCTCCGGGCCTTGTGGGCCTCCCGCCCTCCTCCCCGGAGATTACCTGTGTCTTCGGCCTTTTTCAGGCCCTTGCGCCGGTCTCTGAGGGTTCGGGCCCGGGCCCACAGATGTCGGCTGGGAGTCCCGCGTTGCGGGGACTCCGGCAGATCTCCCCGTCAGCTCCGCATCGGGGAGGGATCCGGCAGAGGCGCTCCCGCAGCCGCCAATGGCAGTGCGGCATGCGGGGGCGCAGCTCACAGATTGAATCCTGCAGCGGCGGGGGCGTCGTCGCGCAGTCCGCCCCCGTCACGGGACGGTGGATCACGGCTTCAGGCCTACGCGGCCTTCTTTGAACTCTGGCGGCCCTCGCCTCACAGAGAGCCGCGTCGATGAGGCTGCGACGGCAGCGGCGGGGCCCCGGACCTCCCCGCGGGCCCAAGGATGGCAGGAACAGGCGACATGGCCCAGGGCCACGGCGGTAAGTTACCCTCTGGGGCAGCCCCGACGGGGGGTGGCACAAATTAAGGGTTGCGATGTTCTCAGCGCCTACCGCTCCCTTCTTCCTCACACAAATTAAGGGGTGGCGATGTTCTCAGCGCCTGGCGCTCCCTTCTTCCTCACACAAATTAAGGGGTGGCAGTCCAGAGGCAGATCAAGATAGTGGGGGGCCAGACCCAGTCAGGGTAGTAGAGGATAAGGTCGTAGGTGTTATCTCCTTTCCCTGGTTCTCTTCAGGGGTCCTGGCTAGGCGGGGAGCACAGAAAGGTTAACGTGATCCCAGGGTCAGAGGCTGACGGCAGGGCTAGGTCACGAGGTAGGGGGCAGTGTCAACCGAGGGGGGAAGAAAGCAGGCCCTAAGAACAGTCAGTTTCCCCCTCCAGCGCACCTACCTCCCCACTCAGGTGCCTTACTCCTGACTACCTCACTTCACACAAAATGGCCGACGCACCTCACCTCTATATATAGCCTGGGCCCTGACTGTCCAGAGTGGCCCAGAAGGTTCTGGAACTCCTCATGTCAGCCTATGGCCCAGTCTCTGAGGTGATAGTTTAGGCCACAATTTTGTAGAGGAGCTCTCCCTCTCCCTCCATTTTAGGGAAGCACCTTGCGCCACACCATCAGTTAGTGATAATGGGGCATCCAGAGCCTCTAAGTTAACACCAAAAAAATACTAGTGGACAGAAAAATTAGAGGGTAAAGGAAGAAAAATGAGGAGGGGACAGCCAAAGGGCTGGCAGGTCTAACAGTCGTGTTGTGTATTAAACTTTGTTACTCCTTGGCAAAAAAGGACCCTCCTGTTGGGTTGAGGGCCCATTCCACCCGGGCCACAGCGGCTACTACTGCCCTGGGCCGGGGAGTTCCCTTGCGGGACATCTGTCAGGCGGCGACGTGGGCTTCACTGCACACGTTTGCCAAGCACTATTGCCTGGACAGCTGTCGTACTTTCAAATTTGGGACCGCGTAGGAGGCAGGGCCCTACCCCTGTCTATCCCGGTATTAGCGAACCGCGAATGGTCAATGCGGTATGTACAAGTGCTTTGTATAACGTTCTAGCTATGAAAGCACTGTGTATACGATATTATACATCACTACGTGGGTTCCATCTTAGAGCGGTGGCCATCTTATGGTTGCCCTCACATAGGCTACATATTACGAGCAAATACAGGCCTTTAGAGCACATGTGCCTTCCTTTGACTTCTCTGTGACCTGGGCAGCTTGGCTCCGCTGCCCCAGGTCAGTCCAGTCTCACGAGCTCCCCGTCCTTCGCTCCACCTGTGATTAGCATCAGGGCTTGACACACCATAAAGCCTTTTCATCCCACACGAGCCTCCAGCTAATCTCTTTCACACCTGACTGTTCCTGTTTTATGACTTGTTTTCCAAACAGGAGATGCTCGTGTTTATTGGGGCCTGTTTATATCTGATGTGGGATCTGAGACTTGCTGGGTAAATAATTGTGGGCTGGCTCAACTGGAATGTGGGATGGTCATCATGACTCTGCCTTTTCGTTTGTAATGTATACCTTTATATGGCCATATCGTAAACCAAGGAATGTGTGCCTGAAGCATGATATTTTGTATTTATGGAGAAGCCCTTCTCTGTAACTTTAAGCAGTCTCCTGAGAACATACACGCTGTTGTACTTCTAGGATACCTGTAATTGGTCTGCAGCCAATAAACTGATCTTTGACTTCACCCAGAAGACTCTGTGTTTCTGTAGGTCTGAAACAGGAAGAACCCGAAGTCATAGGGTGTGTTCCCCTGCACCGCTGGGCTTAAAATTCCCAGTACTTCAGTTGGCGCCCAACTCTGGACGATTTCAGCGGTACCGGTCCAAGCCAGAGGTTCGTGAGGAGCTTAGTGTGGAAATTCTGGAGGAAGGCCGCCACTTCATCGACCCCTGCATGTCGACGTGGTCCGAAAGTCTTTTCTGCGAGGTTCTCCGCGTCCCGACGACTACGAAGGACTGCTGCCCTGATTAATCGCCCTGTTTTGGACCCTTGACGATTTTGGTAGAGCGAAACAATCGAGAGAGTCTTCTGGTGACGCCATCGATCATTGATATTCAGTTAAGTATAAGTGGAGCGTCTCCCAGTTTGTTTGGTATCCTTAGGGATTTTTGGTATCCTTCGGGATCATTTTGATTTGGAGTTTGCAAACGCCAAAGCCAGAGGACTCGTGTATTCACGAGACTATCGTAATCGATAATCCTTTGAAGTTTGGAACTAGACTAGTGAGCGAAGATGCCTGGTGCTAGTGTATTTGGAAGATTATTTTGTTTGGGTTGTGGAAGGGATTTCCAGTTAGAGGATTCATGTCCGGTTCCTCCAATTGGAACTCCAACTTATGAGCTTTATGTAAAACATGGCGTGGGCCCCATTGCATATAATGAAGTATGGATCCGATACACCAGAAAGGACGGTGTTTTAAAATGGCCCCTAAATGGTAGTTTCGATACAGATATCTTAGATAATTTGGAAGTGAAATTGTTTAAAAAGAAAGCCCGGCCGGCGATGTTTGATTCTTTCCGCCTATGGCGAAAGGAAGCCAAACAGAAGGAAATTAAGCTAGCGAAAAGAAATAAGAGAGAAAGAGGTATGTCAGTGATGCAAGCAGCTGTGCAATTTAAAGATAATGAGGAGGAACAAATGAATGAGCAATTGCACAGACAGCGCAAACTAGGGATTGATAAATGTTACCCTGCTTTGTCACCCCTTGTGCAAGATGAGACAAAAGAGAAAGAGAAAGATTCCCTAATGTCCCATTTGCTAAGTTCGCCAACCCCATATGCGCAAAATGCCACAGCACCTCCACAGCTTGTAAATGTGCAGCCTCCAGTAAATATGCCGCAAGCTTTCCCGCAGCCGCCAGCTCCTCTTCAGCTGGCTCCTATCCCTGCAGTGCAGCCCTCTCAAGGGCCGCCAGTTTTGTTACCTGTTACCCCCACGCTTCCTGCGACTTTGCCTAGCACGCCAGCGGCTTCCCCTGGCGCTCCTTCTTACACTACCCAGGTACCTGTAGCTGAATCCGTTTTTCTTCCCTCTGTCTATCCCCCTGTTTTCGCCTCAACTTCTCCTTCAGCACGACAACGACTAGCTAATGTAGTTACTAGTTTAATGTCGCCTCTCTTTGGGTCATCTAGTGCGACTCCTGGCTTACAGCGTAAGCAATTGCGCAGTCAGCTGCCTGGTCCCGACGAGAAAGAGGTGTTAGATCATCTGGCGCATAGGTGGATTGGTTTCCCTTCACTCTATGATGTGGAATCAGTTGTTAACGTTTTTCACCAATGGGATGCCCCAAAATAGAGGTATGTCTTCGATAAGATGTGTGAATTCCTCTGTGAGGAATTGGAGGATAATGGTGCAAACCCAAACCCACAGGAATTGTGTCGAGTGCGATTTGATTTTGAAACAGGTATAATTGTGGGCCCCAATGTAGATAAAGCAGTTGCGACTTTACTGTCCCTCAGAAATGGGGATTGTCAGCAATCATTGTTCGAACAGGAACTCCCTGTGGGGAAAAAGGTAAAAGCGCGCCAATATCCGATGCGTGAGGTTCCCCCAGTTTGGAGACCTGCTGATCCAAATGCTAATCCACCTGTCCTAGCACATTTTCAGCGTGTTTGGGTGCATGTCCCATGGAAGCGATCTGAGGTGTTAGCACTTAAGCAGACATTGCCTGACCCCCGTAAAAACCCTACAGGATATTATAAGGAGTTATCCCAAACTGCAGAATCATGTGTCATGAATCTGGCTGACATAGATATGTTATTCGGGAATGTTGTTCCACAGCCTTTATGGGGATCCATCCGTAATACGGATCATGCTGCAGAGCTAGGGGGTACATGGGCTAATATCGTTGCTGCAGATGCAAAACAAGTTGGTGGCGCGAAGCCTGACCCTTTGGTAGCAGAACTCCCTGGTAGAATTATCACATACATGAAAACTATAATGCCCGCGATGCACGTAAATTGGGATAAACTATCCGCATGTAAGCAGAAGAAAGATGAGACAGTGTACGATTTCTTTACCAGGTTTGAAGAAACGTTTATCGACCACAGTGGTCAAGATATGAGCACTGAAGGTGGCCAACGGTTATTTGTTGATAAATTTGTGCAGAATCTACTTCCCGAGTTGTGTAAAAAATTAAAAGACTCCGAAAGTTCCTGGGCTGTTTCCTCTTCAGCGCAAATACTGGCTACTGCACAGTATTATGAGAATAGAGACAAAGATGAGAAGGATAGAACAGATAAGAAAACGAAAGAACTGAAAACAAAGGTCCTCTTGCAGCAGGCTTATCCGCCACGTGGAGGACAGAATAATTATAGGCAAACACAAGGTATCTATCAGCAACCCCAATAGTTTCAGAATAATCAGCAAATGAATGGGTATTATCAACCACGAATCCCTGTAGGTCCCAACCAATGTTAATATTGCAAAGAGGAAGGTCATTTTAAATATAGTTGCCCTAAATTAATGCAGCATAACAGTAATGCGTATGGCGCAAGAGGTAGAGGTGGTCAGCAAGCTCCTAGAGGCAGAGGGCGTGGAAATGTTCCCCAGAACGCGCGTCCTCTTCCGCCTCAAAATACCATAAATAGCTTTGATCAGCAAGCCAACGCGACTGGTAATACAGCTCAGTACTACAATAATGATTATTATGCAGAAGACGACAATGTAGAAGATCATGATTACTAGGACAGCCGTAGACCGAGAGAGGGAGTTGTTTCAGTGCCAGTGGATCAAAGCGGACCTTATGTTAAAGTAACTACAGCAAATGTAACGGAGCCCTTTCTGCTGGATACTGGTGCTGCAAAGAGTTCAATCATGCATTCAAAACTCCCTGGCGCGCCTTTGTCTGGCGAAATGAATGTTTCAGTAGGTTTTTCTGGCACCCCAGTTAGGAACCCGATTTCTAGTCCTATGTCACTTTCTGTTGGACCTTGCGAGTTAAAAGCACCCCTCATCCTAACGACAGGTTGTGGTGAAAATTTGCTAGGCTTAGATTTGCTAAAAAGATTGCATGCAACACTATATTGTTCTCCCTCAGTAGTACAACTTACATTAGGTAAGAAAGTGATTTCCCCAATGTATTTGTCTAAAAATGCAATGCCACCTGAATTATCATCCCTTCCGGATGTCCTTTGGGCTACTGGTCCCAATGATGTGGGTCTTTTGGAAATACCGCCATACGTGGTCACTTTAAAAGCCAATGTCAGATTGCCATGCATTCCCCAGTACAAAATCTCCAATGAAGGTCAGAAAGCATTGTTAGCAATTGTCAGTGATTTGATTAAAAAGGATGTGATTGAAGAGACAAGAGGCAATGTTTGCAATAGTCCTGTTTTACCTGTCTAAAAACGAACGGACCCTTCACAGCCACCTGTTTACAGATTTGTTATTGATCTTAGAGAGGTTAATAAGATTGTTGTGCCACAGTTTCCAGTTGTCCCTGATATAACTGCCTTGTTAACCATGATTCCAGCCTCCGCTGCATGGTTCTCAGTGATCGATCTAAAGAATGCTTTCTTTAGCATCCCAATTGCAGAGGAGAGCAGAGACATTTTTGGCTTCAGTTTAGGAGGTCGCAGCTTCCGCTTTAAACGCGCTCCACAGGGCTACTGTGAGAGTCCATCAATATACAGTCAGGCTTTAAAAGCGCAGCTTGATGCACTTGTTTTACCTAGCGGCGCTATCCTTATTCAGTACGTTGATGATTTACTAATCGCCGCGGATACTGAAAAGATTTGCAAGAAAGCTACATTGTCATTGTTGCGTCATTTGTCTGCCTTTCATCACAAAGTGTCTCTCTCAAAGCTGCAATATTGTCGACAAGAAGTGACCTACTTAGGTCATCTCTTATCGAAGGAGGGAAGGAAACTGACCCCAGAAAGAATTCAAGCCATTGCACAGTTGAGTGTGCCTAGAACACAGAGAGAAGTACGTGCTTTCTTGGGCATTACCTCATACTGTAGGCACTGGATACCAAATTTCTCCTTGCTGTCAAAACCTTTGTTAGCATTAACATGTAAAAACACACCGAATCCTATCCCATGGTCTGAAGAGTGTCAGAAAAGTTTTTGGGAATTGCGTAATGCATTGTGTTCAGCTCCTGTGTTGGGTACCCCTGACTACAGCAAGCCTTTTACATTGTATGTTCATGAAAAAGATGGTTGCGCATTATCAGTGTTAACACAGCCTTTTGGCGACAGACCGCGTCCATGCGCATATTTTTCGTCAATCTTGGACCCGGTAGCGAGGGCATTGCCAAGTTGTCTGAGAGCTACAGCCGCCGCAGCTATGTCTATTCGACAGTCTGCTGGGCTAGTAATGGATAACACATTGATTGTTATGGTTCCACATGCTGTGGACACATTGTTAAACAGGACCAAGACACAACACTTAACTAGTGCGCGATTATCTGGATATGAGCTGACACTGTTAGCAAATCATATACACATAAAGAGATGCAACACGTTGAATCCAGCTACACTATTACCAATTCCAGCAGACCCAGATGAGATTGAGCAACATGATTGTTTGTTCAGAACAGAAGAAGAGACGAAAGGAAGAGTAGATCTTAAAGATACTCCCCTGACTGAGTGTGATGATACCTTATGGGTGGATGGTTCGTGTTTCAAGCTTCCAAATGGTGATACGACTGCTGCATATGCTATCACGACTTTGCACACGATTGTTGAAACTGCACGTGTGCCACAAAATTCGGCTCAAGCAGCAGAATTGATTGCCCTTACGAGAGCATGCGTGTTGTCTGAAGGAATGAAAGTGAACATATATGCGGATAGCCAGTACGCCTTTGGCGTGGCGCACAGTTTTGGGCGATTGTGGAAAGAACGTGGGTTCCTGACTTCGCATGAAGCTAAAATTCAGAATGGCAAGTTGGTGAATGATCTCCTTGAGTCGCTGACCCTACCGTTACAAGTTGCGATTATGAAATGCAGTGCGCACAAGAAAATCACTGATGATGTTGGTCGTGGTAATGCGTTTGCTGATAAAGTCGCGAAAGAAACAGCAAAAGATGTGAAGACTCGAATGTATGTTGCAGGCCCTGCAAGATGGATTGGTGATGTTGGAATGTGTGAAAACCCGATAGAGTGTAAAGTCCCTTCAAGCTGAAGCCACAGAGAAAGAGTTGAGCAAGTGGAGAGAAAGTATGGGTAAGTTGGATGAGAATGGTTGTTGGATTGATCTGTCAGAACATAGGCGATGGTTGTTACCTGATGCATATGTGCTTCCAGTGGTTACTATGGCACATGGAATGGCACATATCAGTATGAAAGGAATCTGTAAGTTGTTGGCTCCAGTATGGCAGAATGCTGGAATTCCCAAGTGTGCAGAGAATGTGGTCAAGAATTGTATGGTATGCTTGAAATACAACCCTGGTAGGGGAACCCCAACTCCAGCTGGTCATTTTGCGCCTCCATCATATCCATTTGAAGTTTTGCAGTTAGATTTTATCCACATGGAAAGGTGCAACAACCTGAAATATGTATTGGTGGTTGTCTGCGCTTTTTCAAAATGGATAGAGGCCTATCCCCTAAAAGACAACACTGCTCTATGCACAGCCAAAGCCCTTGTGAAGGAATTTTTCCCTAGGTTTGGAATGCCAAGAATGGTGTGGAGTGATAATGGCAGTGAATTTGTGGGCCAAGTGATGAAGAATGTGTGTGAGGGATTAGGGATCAAGCAGAAGTTCCACGCTGCAAATCACCCCCAATCAGCTGGATTAGTAGAGCGCTACAATGGCGCTCTAAAACTCAAGCTGGCCAAAATCCAGGCGAGCTCCGGTCTTAAATGGCCTGACGCTCTGCCTCTAGCACTCCTGTCCACCAGAATGACCGTACACTCACGAGTGGGACTTAGCCCATACGAGGTGGTTTTTGGCCGCCCAGCCAATGTATGGGGTGTGCCAAGACCGACGAAATTCAGCGAAATCGAACATCCAGTACTGCTTGATTACTTGTACGAATTGACGGCTAAATTGCGTGTTTTACACCAACAGGTGCACGATACTCTTCCCCAGGCCTCTGAAGCTCCAGGACACCCTTTCGACCCTGGCACATGGGTGCTCATCAAGAATTTCCAGCGCAAAAGCAACGATGAGCCCCGTTGGATTGGCCCTCATCTCGTACTTCTGTCTACAAGATCAGCTGTTCGAGTAAAGGGGAAAAAGAACTGGATCCACGGCGCCCACATCAAAAGGATCCCTTTGCCTCTGCCGTATGACCAGTGGGTCCAGGAGGGTATCGCTGACTCTGAAACAGACACTGTACCTCGTTTCGTGCCGTTCAGTGATGCACGCGTAAGAGGCACAGCTTCAGCACAGGAAAGTGACGATATTTTACAAGAAGCTGTGCCACCGTCAATTCGATTAGACACCACAGAGCCTTAACTCTTGTTTCAAGATCAGACAGTACCTGGCCGTTTTCACTATAACTTAAGACCAAGGCCTATGGACAAATAAATATTCTTTCCCTTACCTTTTTGTTTTTTGATATCATAACTCTCCCATCTGAAGGACTTTCTTGATTTTTGTTTTTCGAACCACCATCCGGGTTCAGCCGCAGGGTCGCGGTGCCAAGACTTTGGGGTACAGGCCGAAGACGTTAGGTCAACGGTCCTGGTTGGTCTAGGGCGTTCCCTGGACTGACAGGCGTACCCCTTAGCAGAAGAAACTCACCCGCCCCGAGCGGCACGATTAGAGGATGGAGTTTTTCAAGATGGAGAGACCCGCGGAGGAAATGAACTTTAAAGCAAGAATGTGTAAAATAATGAAGAGCAAACGTTTTGTATTTTTATGTCTGTTTGTATTATGTAGTTTGGTAGTGTTTACTGTAGGATTTGTATTCTTCTCCTCCCAAGAGCCCATTGCAACCACTGAACAACCTATACCTCCTCCTACTGTCTCCTCACACTCTTTTCACCCTCTGCCTGAACATGAACAAGCTAGACGGTCTGAATTTGTAAACAACTCGTTTATTCAGCTCCTGCACCAGCACCAACTAGTCATGAATACAACCAATTGCTGGGTGTGTGGTTTAATGCCACATACCATTAATAAGGGTATTCCGTATCTAGTGCTGCCGTTTAGTTACAATGGATCGTCATGGGCATTCCAGACCATGTTTCTTTTTGCATTAGATGCCTACTCCCCGCGACAACCGCGTTCCATCAGACCTAGCACCAATAATAAAGCTTTAATGAAAGGAGTTGCCGATATGAGCAGAGATATCGACGCATACTCATCTATTCCCAAGGATGAATTGAGAGCATATGTAGGGTGGAACGCGACGGGGTATAGCATTAGTCTGGGTGAAAGACAGCGAAAAATCTCATCCCCAGTTTGGGTCGTACCCCACATGGGTCGGTTCTGTTTACAAGGTAATGGTCAGAATCCAAGAGCTCAACTGGGGAGAAGTGACTGTACTGAAACGTACACTTTTCCATCGCAGTTTTCCCCTGCGTTTTTGGCTGCCAAGGGTACATATTTTGTCTGCAGTGACCGAGCATATACATGGTTGCCCCCTGATTTCTCGGGCACATGTTATATTGCAAATCTGCTACCGCCAACATTTACTGCCGCCTCCGACTATCACAAGACCAGAGTTGTGAGAGGCGTGATTAGTAAGGAGGATACTGCCGGTCAGGAAGCGGGAGACTTCTTTTTGGGTTTCCTGCCGTTTTGGGGACCTATGGTCAATAGTAGGAACCTGAGACAACTGACTCGTGTGGTTGAATCCACTGTTAATGTTACGGCTGGTGCCCTTGGTAATTTGACAGCTGAGCTCCAAGCGGATCGCCTCATGACTTTGCAGAACCGCATGGTTCTATACGTCATACTTGCAGACCGCGGTGGGGTATGTAAGGTTATCCAATCTAGTTGTTGCATTTTCATACCAGATAACGCTCCAACAGTTTATCAAGCCATCTCCAAACTGCATAAAATATCTGAATCCATACACGTGGATAAAGGAGATTGGTCACTGGTGGGGTGGTTCTGGGAACTGATATCTGCCTGGGGTTGGAAGATTCTGATGGTCATTGGAATGATCTTAGCCATCCTTTTCCTGTTCTGTCTGTGCATACAGTGTGCTCCTGCGATATGTGGCCTCTGTGCCACATTATGGGTAAGGAAACCTGTATCGAGGGACGAGCTAAGTAATAGGATGATGCTACAGCAATATCTCCATGACTTCGTGAATATTGACCTAGACTCGGATTGATGTGAGCATAAGTTATTGCCTATGTAAGGGCAAAAGGAGGGTCTGTCGTACTTTGAAATTTGGGACCGCGTAGGAGGCAGGGCCCTACCCCTGTCTATCCCGGTATTAGCGAACCGCGAATGGTCAATGCGGTATGTACAAGTGCTTTGTATAACGTTCTAGCTATGAAAGCACTGTGTATACGATACTATACATCACTACGTGGGTTCCATCTTAGAGCGGTGGCCATCTTATGGTTGCCCTCACATAGGCTACATATTACGAGCAAATACGCGCCTTTAGAGCACATGTGCCTTCCTTTGACTTCTCTGTGACCTGGGCAGCTTGGCTCCGCTGCCCCAGGTCAGTCCGGTCTCACGAGCTCCCCGTCCTTCGCTCCACCTGTGATTAGCATCAGGGCTTGACACACCATAAAGCCTTTTCATCCCACACAAGCCTCCAGCTAATCTCTTTCACACCTGACTGTTCCTGTTTTATGACTTGTTTTCCAAACAGGAGATGCTCGTGTTTATTGGGGCCTGTTTATATCTGATGTGGGATCTGAGACTTGCTGGGTAAATAATTGTGGGCTGGCTCAACTGGAATGTGGGATGGTCATCATGACTCTGCCTTTTCGTTTGTAATGTATACCTTTATATGGCCATATCGTAAACCAAGGAATGTGTGCCTGAAGCATGATATTTTGTATTTAAGGAGAAGCCCTTCTCTGTAACTTTAAGCAGTCTCCTGAGAACATACACGCTGTTGTACTTCTAGGATACCTGTAATTGGTCTGCAGCCAATAAACTGATCTTTGACTTCACCCAGAAGACTCTGTGTTTCTGTAGGTCTGAAACAGGAAGAACCCGAAGTCATAGGGTGTGTTCCCCTGCACCGCTGGGCTTAAAATTCCCAGTACTTCACAGTCAAGTCCGGAGAGACGGCTTCTTTGGCCGTTCTGTTCTGGTGTGATCTTGGTTCGCAGACCCACCACCGGGGTTGGTATTGCTGGGGTATCTATTCTAAGGTGAGGAATCTAACTAACGTGTTTCTTTCAGATGAACAAGTTACTTACCTTCGGTAACGATGTATCTGTAAGAAACATTAGTTAGTTAGATTCCTCACCGACCCACCCATCCTCCCCGTTCTGCGAACTGACATCTAGGGTTAAGGTTATCCTTTTCAGGGCCCTAGATTTTTTGGCACCAGTGTCAGTCTCTTGCATGGCTCTGCGTTCCTGGCGCGGAAAGCTATGTACAAAAACTGACGTCCGCGCGCGAGGGCGGCGTCTAAGTACTCCGACGTCATTCTGGCGTACGTCGCCGACGACGGACGCGGAGCCGCAGACGACGCCTAGCGACGCGCAAGGGATATTGCTGACGAAAAATCTTTCCGTATCCATCCTGACGCCTGGGGATATTCTAAGGTGAGGAATCTAACTAACTAATGTTTCTTACAGATACATCGTTACCAAAGGTAAGTAACTTGTTCATATAGAGCTGACGTTCTAGACCCGGGAGCAGCCGAGTCATACTTGCGGGATGTCCTGGTGGCGCCCCTCCCCTCACTGGAGGCGACGAACCGGGACACAGATATCCACATAGAAAAGATCCTTAAGCCCATACGTGGGCTCTCGTCTGGGAAGGCCCCTGGAGAAGACGGATACTCAACCGATTATTATAAGACATTTGCCCAGGATTTGGCCCCTGTCCTGGTACGGTTATTTAATTCCTTTAGTGAGACCGGTAGTTTGACACTGACTATGACCATGAGTGAGGTTGTGGTGATCCCTAAGCTGGGCAAGGACCCACTGGATTGCGCATCATACCGCCCCATCTCTTTACCAAATGTGGACCTTCAGATCTTCACGAGCATCCTGGCTGCCCGACTGGTGAGACAAAAAGAGTACAAAGTTCCTCAGGTCAAAGAAGAGAAGGTAATAGTTTCAGCAGGAATTGTCGTGTGTCACGGAAAGGGGGAAACCCTTTTGTTGGAACTAGGGCTCTCACACACCCAGCAAGCTAGGTGTCATGCTTCATCATTTGAGCCTGCCCCTCGTCAGGTCGGCGCTGCAATTCCTGACGGGCTCCCAATAATGGGGCTCTTTGGTGGGGATCTTCTGTTCCTGCCGAAGGGTGCTGTGGGGGTAAGGGGCCCTAGACTGTGTAGATGTGGTGTGAGGATAAAATAGGTACTGTTAGTCCACGAAAAAATGTATTTAATGAAGTGGTAAACAGCCTAATTAAAAGAAATGAGAAAATGAGGTGGGGATAGCTACTAGTGGTTATGACGCTAGTTGTGTATGCCCTACACTCAGGAAGATCAACATGTTTCTTGCCTATAAAGCCAGTAAATGGTCACGGCAATTCGTCAGGATCAAAAAACATAAACTATCTACAACGAAGGTATGTGTGTTTTACATACCAGGGAGGTGCTCAGGAGTAACCTATGGAAAGATGGGAAACAGAAAAAACACATGACAAAATACCGCACGGTAAATTATACACACACAACAAAATGAGCTGAAATCATCAAGAGTCTCCTGGGGAAATGCTCCCAGGGGGGTAATGAAAGGTCAAAAATGACGAGACCAACCCAGAGACAGGACTAAGGGCGGAGACAGACAGAGGGGAGGTGCAGCACTCACCTCGTGTATTAGCAAGGCAATCTTGCAGCAGTCTCCGGCGGGTAAAAAAGGACTCCAACGTGGGTCCTGAGGTAAAAAACCGGGAAGGGGGATTTTAAAAAACATGAACAGATCAAAACCCTTTTATTGCGCGATCGTCCCAGCAATCCAAGGGGTGAGTGAAGTGCAGGAAGGTGATGGCAGCCTTATATTTCAAAAGGTACTAACATGAGCGATATGGTGTGCAGCCATGGTGACCCTCATACTCAGGGGCCCCGGTGTGTAGCCGCACGAATGGTCATAGAGGTCAATAACAATACTGTCATGGAAAACTCATGAACATAGTAGGGAACCGCCGTAGCCCCTGGTAGCGGATGGGTCAGTGCAGGACGTTCTCGCTCGTGGTGTCATTGAAGTCAAGGAGGCGCCAACAACCCCCTAAGTGTAGCAAAACTCACCTTATGGATGTTTGAGCGGCGGAGAGCCCGATACACGCACCTGCGTCGTACGACGCTCGAGATGAAAGACCTACCCCTACCGCCGGACCTGGGATGGGTACCGGACAGTGTAAGTCTTGGCCAGATAAGGATCCCGGGAGACGCCAAATGCGTCACGTGACCCCGGCTGTCTCAATCCCATTGGTGGGGGAATGAAATATGGCGCGGCCATGTTGGAACGGGTAGTGTAAATGACTATCGGTATCCGGTATGTGTCAGGAAGTGATTCTTCATGGGTGGAAGTTGACAAGGAACGGGTTGCCATAGCGATACTGGGTAAAGCTGGGTAAAAGTGTGCGATACTGGGTAAAGCTGGGTAAAAGTGTGCGACAAGGCTAAACCCCAAGGAATCGGGATAGCGGCGGCAGTCGCGGGGGCCATGATGAAGTGTCAAGGACCTATAGAATCTACGGGGATGTTACCCGTAAATTGGGGTGTAAAATCAGAGCGGTAACTATCCGCACAGGAAGACAGACACACAACAAAAAGAGGGAGGGTGGCAGATAAAGGTAAAATAAGATACAGGTGTTGTGTATCTATTCTTTGCAGTAAAATAAGAGGGATCTACGTGGCTTATGATCTCTTAATAGTGTATTCTCCACTGTCCTCAATGCTAAGGAGGTAAGGTCCGCATAAAAGGTACCAAGACCTGCCAGAGCAGTCGTGTGAGATGTAAACACACATCGTGTATTAAAAGGGGGGGCTCAGGTCCTGGTAAGGAGTATGTTTAACCAATGAGTGTGGACCATGGGATGTCGTCGTTCAAACCAGTCAGATGTGAAGACAACCTAAGGACCCATCTTTGTTCTAGTTTGAACAGTGCATTTTGAGAGATCTGAGGATGTGCTTCTAGGACCACCCAGTTGATAGAGTCTGTCTGGTGTTGCATTGTTTTGAAATGGGTGTAGAGTTTGGCGGTCACTCTCTGACATCGTATGTTGCTCTTGTGTTCCATTATCCTGGTCTTAACCATGCGGGTTGTCATGCCTATGTATACCAACTCACAGGGACATCTGATCATGTATATGCAGTTCTTAGTGTTGCAATTCGTATGTCTGTTCAATGTCCAGTGGAAATCATTCCTAAAAGTTATGTCCTTGCAGGTGTTAGTCAGTTTACACACTACGCAAGAGCCACAGGGAAAATGGCCCTTAACTGGTGGTAACTCCCACATTGTCCTTTGTGGACCAATGGTGCGCAGTCTAGGTCTAGTGTGAACTAATAGGTCTTTGATGTTTTGTGTGCGTCTGTAGGCAAATCTGGGTTTGGGTATGTTGAGATTACCCGTGTCCAGAATACCCCAGTTGTTCAAAATGATCTTTCTAATCCTACTTGAATCAGATGTGAAGGACGTGACACAGGTCAAGATGTCGGTTTCAGGTTTGGTGTGTGTTTCTAGTAGTGTCTCCCGTGGGTTATTCTTAGCCCTTTTCATAGAGTTGTGGATACACCTGGGGGGATAGCCCCTAGCCATCAGGTTGGTTGATAGTATCTTGGCTTCCGAGTTGTAGTCCGATACCCTAGTGCAATTACGTCTAATGCGTAGGAATTGCCCGAAGGGCAGGTTGTCCCTCAGTGTTTTGGGATGGTGGCTATCGTAACGTAGTAGACTATTGCGGTCAGTGGGTTTCTTGTAAAGTGTGGTAGTGAGGGTACCATTGAGTAGAGTGATATTCAGGTCCAGGAATGGTACCGAGTGCTCTGATATAGTGTGAGAGAATCTGAGGAACTCGTTCTGCTCATTAATCCACTGTATGAAATTCATACAATCAGTGTGTGTACCGTGCCAAAAGACGAGTATATCGTCTATAAATCGTTTCCAAAGGGAGATGTTGTCATGGAAAGGATTAGATGTACATGAGATCACGTTTTTCTCAAAATCAGCCATATAAAGACACGCTACACTGGGAGCAAAGGTACTACCCATAGATGTTCCTTGGCTCTGATGGTACAGTTGTGTGTTAAATTCAAAAAAAAATTCAGTTAGAGCCAAGGTAGCACAATCAATAATAAAGGTGACTGGTGTGGGTGATGACCAGTCAAGTGCCCGTAGCGTTGACTCAATGACTGCCAAAGAGGCCCTCTGAGGGATGTTAGTGTAGAGGGCCTCCACATCCAAGGTCACAAGATAGTTAATGACACCAGTGTCTGGAAAGTCATCAATGATTTTGAGGACGTCAGTGGTGTCCTTGATGAATGAGGGTATGTCTCGTACCAAGGGTTGTAAAAAGTGATCACAAAATTTGGACAATGGTTCGAGGAGCGAACCAATGCCGGATACAATCGGTCGTCCTGGGACCGGAGTCGTGCCCTTGTGGATTTTTGGAAGGGTATAGAAAAAGGGGATCCTTGGTTCCCGAGTTATCAGAAACTCTGCTTCTTTGTGGGTAATCCAACCATTGGCTTCAGCTTCATAAACCATGGTGCAGATGGTAGTCTTAAAACGGGGAGTAGGGTCAGACGTTATGGGAGTATAATATCTCTCATTTGTGAGTTGACGTCTGCATTCAGTCTCATAATCTGTGGTGGACTGGATCACGATCGCCCCGCCCTTGTCCGCCTGCTTGACGGTAATAGAGGAATCCTCAGAGAGGTTTCTCAAGAGCAGGGTTTCGTGTTTAGTCAGATTATGGAAAGGAGCCTCCCTGTGGGGTGAATCCAGTTCTTTCAAAACCGCATTTTCAAATGTGAGAATTTCCACAGGAACCATGTTATTCTGTGGAGTGAATGTAGAAGGGTTTCTTAATCCAGAATCGATAACCTCATTGTGAGGTTGGTCCTGGAAGAAGGCTTTAAGGCGTATCTTACGAAATAGAGTGTGGATTTCACAGTGATCCCTAAACCTATCAACCCTTGGAGTGGGGACAAAACCAAGGCCTTTCTGCAGTAGTAATTTTTCAGGAGCTGTGAGGACCCTATGTGAAAGATTCACTACTAGTTCCTCTTGTCCTTCGTTCTGCTCCTGGTGTCCATACCGCTGGTTGGTGGTTCTTGCCAGTGGACCTGTTTCTGTGCGCCTCTTCTGTTGCGCCCTCTTCCTCTGCCCCAGCCTCTGCCTAAAAAAGGCTGGTTGTTACCATTGAAAAACTGGGGGGGGCAATGTTGGTATTGGGGAAATTGCCAGTATGGTAGTGGTTGAGGAGGGCCTTGAAACATAGGGGGGCCCTGAAAGGGAGGACCATTGTAGAGCCGATTGTTCAGTTGGTTTTTCCTCGAGTTGTTACTCCCCCAGCTATTGGTGCTAGAATTACTATCGCTGGAGTCTCTCCTGTCTGAAGTATCGTCAGAGGAGTAGCTCGTTTTATCCGAGGTGTAGTCAGCCTTCAAGTATGGGTAAACCCTCTCCTTGTCGAATTTCTGTATGTCTTTTTGCACTTTGGTTATTTTCTGTTTCATCAGATAGTCTCTGTTATCAGAAATTTCGGCGTTGATTTCAGCCAGTCTGGTTTTGTAAGCCGTTATCTGTATAGTTGTTTTTAATGCCCCTTCTGCAATTTGAATTCTCACGAGGATGGCGTCAGCCAATCTTCTCGCGGTATTGATAATCAAGACTAACCAGTCCCTGGTGCATTTCCATGCGACCAGGGACCATTCCTTCTTGAAAGTGGCATCCTCTAGAAATAATCTAGGAAAGTTGTTGACAATAAGGCCTGCGGGTGCGATGTTAGCCCGCAGGTATTCTGTCATGAGTGCCCCATGCAAGGTAATCTTAAGCCATTCCCTCTTCAGGTGTGTTAATGCTGTCCAGTCATCCGACTGTGAACCTGTTGCTGCACTGCCATCGGCCCCTAACAGTGAAGGAGTCCTGTCTAAAATATCCGTTACAACATCATCGCCGAAACTCAAACCCTGATGGAAATCCATAATGGGTCAGTATGGTCTCGCGAATGATACGGAGTAGTGGAGGGGAGGGGAATACAATAAAACCCAAATAAGGTATGGGCCAGCAATAAACACAAATAGTTGTGATCAGCTGGTAACCTCAGAATCCCACGGGTGTAAGCCCGTGCAAATATGTCAACAAAAAGAGGGATAAGTGGGTAAGATTAACGAGGTCCAGTGTACGTACCCTAACGACTAATGAGACAAAAAGAGTACAAAGTTCCTCAGGTCAAAGAAGAGAAGGTAATAGTTTCAGCAGGAATTGTCGTGTGTCACGGAAAGGGGGAAACCCTTTTGTTGGAACTAGGGCTCTCACACACCCAGCAAGCTAGGTGTCATGCTTCATCATTTGAGCCTGCCCCTCGTCAGGTCGGCGCTGCAATTCCTGACGGGCTCCCAATAATGGGGCTCTTTGGCGGGGATCTTCTGTTCCTGCCGAAGGGTGCTGTGGGGGTAAGGGGCCCTAGACTGTGTAGATGTGGTGTGAGGATAAAATAGGTACTGGTAGTCCACGAAAAAATGTATTTAATGAAGTGGTAAACAGCCTAATTAAAAGAAATGAGAAAATGAGGTGGGGATAGCTACTAGTGGTTATGACGCTAGTTGTGTATGCCCTACACTCAGGAAGATCAACATGTTTCTTGCCTATAAAGCCAGTAAATGGTCACGGCAATTCGTCAGGATCAAAAAACATAAACTATCTACAACGAAGGTATGTGTGTTTTACATACCAGGGAGGTGCTCAGGAGTAACCTATGGAAAGATGGGAAACAGAAAAAACACATGACAAAATACCGCACGGTAAATTATACACACACAACAAAATGAGCTGAAATCATCAAGAGTCTCCTGGGGAAATGCTCCCAGGGGGGTAATGAAAGGTCAAAAAATGACGAGACCAACCCAGAGACAGGACTAAGGGCGGAGACAGACAGAGGGGAGGTGCAGCACTCACCTCGTGTATTAGCAAGGCAATCTTGCAGCAGTCTCCGGCGGGTAAAAAAGGACTCCAACGTGGGTCCTGAGGTAAAAAACCGGGAAGGGGGATTTTAAAAAACATGAACAGATCAAAACCCTTTTATTGCGCGATCGTCCCAGCAATCCAAGGGGTGAGTGAAGTGCAGGAAGGTGATGGCAGCCTTATATTTCAAAAGGTACTAACATGAGCGATATGGTGTGCAGCCATGGTGACCCTCATACTCAGGGGCCCCGGTGTGTCGCCGCACGAATGGTCATAGAGGTCAATAACAATACTGTCATGGAAAACTCATGAACATAGTAGGGAACCGCCGTAGCCCCTGGTAGCGGATGGGTCAGTGTAGGACGTTCTCGCTCGTGGTGTCATTGAAGTCAAGGAGGCGCCAACAACCCCCTAAGTGTAGCAAAACTCACCTTATGGATGTTTGAGCGGCGGAGAGCCCGATACACTCACCTGCGTCGTACGACGCTCGAGATGAAAGACCTACCCCTACCGCCGGACCTGGGATGGGTACCGGACAGTGTAAGTCTTGGCCAGATAAGGATCCCGGGAGACGCCAAATGCGTCACGTGACCCCGGCTGTCTCAATCCCATTGGTGGGGGAATGAAATATGGCGCGGCCATGTTGGAACGGGTAGTGTAAATGACTATCGGTATCCGACTGGTGCCACATATGCAAGGTCTGATCGATCCTGACCAGTCTGGATTCATTCCAGAACGCAATTGCAATGATGGGAGGCGTCTGTTGGATGTGCCATCTGTTGGATAAATCCCAACATACTCAGGGCGGTGCTTCTTTCGATCGATACCGAGAAGGCGTACGACCGGGTACACTGGCCGTACTTGCAACGGGTTCTACGTAGATTCGGAGCGGGGGACAGATTGTTAAAATGGGTGGACTGCATATATATAGACCCACAGGCGGAAATTAGGGGCAACGGAGTGACCTCCCGACCATTTAGTATGAGAAGAGGTACGCGGCAGGGATGCCCTTTATTGCCCCTGCTCTTCGCTCTATATATGGAGCCATTTGAAGAAAGGATACGCCAAAACCCGGCTATCTCTGGGATCAGAATTGGCAATAGGGAACATAAAATCTAACTCTACGTGGACGATGTGGTCTTGTTTACTTCATTATCTTACTTAATGGAGGAACTTGAATTCTTCAGTCGAGCCTCGGGCTTCAAGGTCAACATCCACAAAACACAAGTGCTGAGTTTGACTCTCCCCAAGGTAGAGCAACAGGCCTTGGCAGCAAAGTTCCCATTCTCGTGGGTGACTGAGGGCGTCCAGTACCTGGGCCTACAGTTATACCCCAACCTTAGTCAGGATAGCCCAAGTGAACTATGCCACTCTCTTATCGGAGGTTAGGGGTGAACTCTCAAATTGGAAGAGGCATAGCATGTCCTGGCTGGAAAGATTGACAGCCATTAAAATGACCATACTTCCACGCAAACTATATGTGATGCAGACACTGCTGCTACAACCGCCACCCTCGATGCTTGCGCAGCTGCAATGTCTTATTGATAACTTCGTCTGGGGAGGCAAGCAGGCGAGAATGGTCCGTCGCTTGACATATTTGAAGCAGGAAGATGGGGGACTGCGTATCCCACATTTGGAATGCTACTTTCAGGTGGCATAACTCAGATGTATGCTCGAATGGAACAGATTGGAGTCGGAGAAGCATTGGTGCTTCGTAGACCGCTCAATAGCGGGTATGCATATCTGGAAGGTCCCATGGATTCCCAAAGGCACTGACCCAGTGGGGTATATGTGTCCCCGGTCCTGAGAACCACCCTTGGAGTGTTGTACAGGGTACAGGTGTCGTGCAACCTCTCAAACCCTTTGTCTCCCATTGACTCCTTTTATTGGAAACCTGGACTTCCCCCCGGCATGCAAGGGTAATGGTTATCTCCACTGGCAGAAGGCCAATTGCAAACACGTCAGGGATCTCTTCGAAGAGAATGGAGTGATGGAGTTTGCTAGCCTCAACACAGGCTTCGGGATCCCTCGGAACGCATACTGGAAACATTTGCCTCTTCACCACTGGGTGACCCAGCCACAAAAGTGCCCCCACGCAGGTCGCCCCCTGACCAAATTTGAGCGGTGGTACATTACAAGAACATCCGATAAGAAACTACTGTCGGACATATACTTTCTTAAATACTCCTTAGCAGTATAGTTAGTCCCCGGCGCAGCGTAGGTGGGAGGCGGAATTGGTGTAAGATTTCTCCGCCAAGGAATGGCAAGACATCATATATAGAGCTAGAGCTTCCTCCTGCTGTACAGCGGGTAAAGAAATGTTTTTAAAAATTGCGCATTACTGGTATTATACGCCAGTGAGGCTAGCCCGATGGAAACCAGGAGAGAATGGGAAATGTTGGCGTCAATGCGGCCACGTGGGCACTCTTACACATATTCTTTGGTCATGTCCAAAGATACAGAGCTACTGAGATGCAATCCTCCCAGAGATAGATGGCATATACCACACTGACTCCCCACCTTCATAGTACTAAGGCTCCCCAATGCCTTGAGATATACCCTCTCAGATCTTGCTGTGGCAGAGCAATCACCAAGGCTTTGGGAGCAGCCAAGCAGGAGCTGCTGGCTAGGTGGGGAACTAAGGAGATACCTTCCCGACTGGACTGGTTATATAGACTATGGGAAACACTGTGGTTGGATAAGATTACAGCAGGCCTCACACATGCTCTCCCTAAGTTTGATAAAACATGGGGCACCACCATAGAATTTTTGTCCACCGAATTCACAGAGCTCACATGCACGAGATATGTCCGAGTGCTCCAGCTTACTAAAGCTCCTCCTCCCCCACGGATGAATGAAAATAGCTGAACCTGGCCACCCCAGACGCCCACATGCTGCCTGCACTACTCACAGCACAGAACCCAAAGACGGTAGGCCTATCTTCCTCCCCCTCTCTTCTCTATTTCTCTTTCTCTATATTCTTTATTCCAGTAAATGCGACTGAACCCCACCGGCCGGTGGATGTAGGTGGCGGCTATTGTTGCACTTGTCTTTACAAAATAATAAAAGATTGAAACCATAAATGTATCTCTCTCCGCCCGAAGGTACTTCGCCTCCAGACCCTCGTCCCACTACACTGGGCCACTCGATTAGTTATATGGGTCTTAATTTGACGCCCTCCCTGTCTTCTTGATCCCAGGCCAACTGGCCATCCTGTAGATGGGATGTTTTGGAAGATCTACGTCGTTAGAAAAAGATCCCTCAAAGCAGTTTAGATGTCCATTCCACCAAAAGTACTTATTCCAAACCTGTACTTACCCTGCCCACACCCATCCCCCAAGTAGATATCCAACGACTCCAATGCAATTTGAACTCTTTCATTTAGGGGAAGGATGGACTGAGATTCTTCAACAAGCTACTCATGATGCCCTGGGACCGTGGGGGTTTAGCCTGCCCACCTTCTTGAGTACTACTGGGCGTCTCACCTCCGCTACATACCGGAGTGTGTTGTCCATGAAAGTGAAAAACATTGGTTCCGTATGAACCGCGCTGTTACCTGTAGACCCCTCTGGGACCAGGCCTGGCTCCAGAGATTAGCTCGGCCCTGTAGCGCATACACAGCCTTTCACTACGAAGACGGTCCACGACATCTGGGACAAGATAGCAATTCCTAGGGGCCTCAATTCCTTTCCCTTCCACCAACACCCCAGTGGCTCGTAATCCTAACTTCCTTCCAGCCTTGCAACCACATTAATTTTCAACATAGGGGGATGGCGAATGCCGCACGATTCAGGGTCTATTTGAGGGGGACACTTTTAATACTTTCCAACAATGTGTGAAAGCCTTTCACTTTATTGACGCATCCAGACTACAGTATTACCAGCTCCGACACTGGTTACTTATGCCAACTTACATACAGGGGGCAACTAGACCACTCCCCTCCTTTGAGGCTCTGGTATGCGCATTTGATGGGACCCGGGGCTTGATCTCCCGCACATACCAGATCTTGCAGCACTCCTCTCCCATTCACTCCCATTCATATCAAAGGCAGTGGTCTGTAGAGGGTTCCCTTTGATCGGACCTGGAGTAGGCAAGGTAGTAGGGGCCTAGTCCTGTGGTGAGTGGATGTGATAACGTGGGACGCATGGCGATAGGTAGATATGATCCCCAAGATATCCCAAAACGAGATTCAAAGAATCTGATGTGCATATTAGATTCTGTGATTGGAAGTTTGGACACACCGGAAGCAGATGGCGGAGGGAGGGAGTTTGATCGGGTTGGCTTATTGTTCATTTTCTGGCTTACATTGCCAAACAGTAGACATAACAGTATTGACAATGTGCTCCTATTAATATAGGTATGTGTACGACAGGACGATTATTGAGAAATAACATATATTGTGCCAGATTTTGAAGGAAACCTAGCTTGTCATGTAAAACTGTGGGAGCTCAGACATTGATGATACGATGCAAGGTACAATGTTATTCACTGATGTATGATTGCTATGTGTGGCTTTATAAAACAATAAAAACAGATTTAAAAAAAAAAAAGGCAGTGGGCTGTAGGTTTAGGGCAGGAGATCCCACCAGAAAGTTGAGAACAACTTTGGCTTGACATTCCAAAAATTTAGAGGAGCATTTACCAGCACAAATCTGCCTACAAACTCATGACACGTTAGTACTACAAAAATGCTCCCATCCGTCTCAACCCTCTGTTGGCGATGCCAATCAGCGGTGGGAGATTTTCTCCACATATGTGGTCCTGCCCAATGTTGACCATGTTTTGGAAGGAAGTACTGAGCTATATCAAAGACACTGCAGGTTTTCCTGTGCCAATCTCCCCCACTGTAACTCTACTGGGCATCCATACTTGACAGCTTGCAGCCATGACCTACTTTGATTGGCACCTCATTGTACATATGCTAGGAGTGGCTCAGCAGACCATTGCCCTCCACGGGAAGAAGCCCTTCTACCCGCTCACTTCTGCATGGTTCCTACATCGCTGGTACCTTATGGCAATGGAGCTTTTGATGTCCCGGATCACGTATACCTAAACCAAATTCACGCACACCTAGCAGCCACTTATCGACCACTCCAAACTAGAACACTCCAGCTATGCACCTCCCCGACTTCAGGCTCACCAACTCTTTGAAGAAGCAATCTTGCCCAACGACAGGGGAACACCACAGTCTAGGTCTCCACCCCGCAGGCGCAGAGAGGAAATTCTCTCCCTCTAGCCCTCACACAAGAATTGTCTGACACTCTCCAATCCTCACACCCCAGCTCCCTCTCCGTCCCCCCGACATTCTCCCACGCCACCCAGTTTTCAAGTTGTGATATTTTGTTACCCACAATGCTTTATTCCCACCTATCGCTGAGGACAAGTTTATGTACTCCTCTATGTACTGAGACTCGGATATATCTATGCCTTGAGACGCATTGCATTTTTCAAATGTTCACGCCATCTCTAATGTATGAGGCCTCATAGTGTCTCAGTAACATTCAATTGTCCTATGCTTGTATGGTGACGACTGTTGGTCTCTTTTATCTTCAATACACAGATTTGACAAAACAAAAAGTGAAACATTCCTCCCAAGAAACGTTGTCAATGTAATTAAGGATGTGGCTTAAAACATGTTAACTTAATTCCTGTGCCTGACCAGTATTTGGGTAGCTCGCTTTGAGATTTCTGTTATTGCATTCAGATGGTGTTCCCAAGATCACCATTAGAAGACCAGCAGAAAACCATGAATCATGCATCAATTAGGGAAGCCATAATTGCAAACGAAGCATTATTCAACACCCCTTCTGATGCAGTATGAAAGTCCAAGTAGAAAAATGTTTTCCCAAAAAGCCTCAGATTATCTATCAATCGCCTGAAAATGGAACTAGCTGCTTTTGACTGCAGTTAACATTATTATAACCATAGCATTATAGGGGACTGAACTGAAACTCTGAGCTTTTGATGAAGAACATAGTAATGCAGTGAGAACATCAGTCTACAGGGCTGTCAGTCTAGCTGTTAAGATCTCTCAAGCACATATTGACAAGAATTTTCTTCTTCTTAACTTCACTGAGATAAAAAAAAAAATGCAAACGTTGCCAGCACTCTTTGTGCATGGGTGAGTTCACACTGGTGAACAAAACCTGTATGTCAATGAGACCACTTCTGCTCAGGTCCCTTGCCCCTGCTCAATCTGTATACATTAATGTGCCAGTAGCTGGCCCAAGTCAGCTTTTTATATCAATGGGCCGACCCAGCAAAGGACTGGTAATGACACCTGGTGAATGGGAGTGTGGGGGTAACAGAGTTTTGAGGGCTACTTTAAGCTCACAGCAGCCCTTCTTTGTTTGACACCCAGTGTAAAGTATATTTATGAATGCGGCTGCTATAAAACTCTGCAGCCGGGATAATCAGACCCCCCAGGATATAGCGACATAGATTTGCAAATTTAGCGGCACAAAAATGGAAATTTAGCGGCACAAGAGTGGAAATTTAGCGGAATTATTGCGCCACTTTATTGTACTCGTAATCTTTCCTTTTCAGTCTTAAACTGATTTAGCAGAGTGCTCCACTGTGAAATAGGTATAAGAGAAATAAGCAACAACTATGACTTTGTTGTATATCAGTTTGAAAATGTTTCAGTTCTTGTTCGCGAGGTTGCAGGATGGTTCGCGCCTTATGTCAGCTCAATATCCTATGTATGATTAAAAACATGCTCATGTAAAGCGCTCCAAGGTTGCACTGTATAAAACTGAAAAACGAGTTTCTTTAAAATTACATCTAAAGCAGTGACAGCTGCATGTTTTTTGTTTTTTTTCACCCTGAAGGTAAAAATGGAGAGCCTGATAGGGAACCGTCTCTGCACCTGCTTTTAAGAACTACTGGTGCTGGGCACCGGCCAGACCCGGCCCACTTAAAGCCCTGAAATTGCAAAATGCTGGAGGGTATGATTTGTCAACAGGCGCTAGGGAAGGCATTGAATATTTTCAGTAATTTACAGCTTTACCCTCAGTCAAGACTGTCTTTTTCATGTCTTCCCGCAATGCTCCTCTGCATTCCAGCATCTGACTCTAGGCCTCAAAGTGGCAGTTTTCCTTGTCCAATGCTTCTCCCCTGAAAACCCAGACCTTCTGTGGCTCACACCAGATGTGCTGCTGCAGACCCTCCACATACCTCTGCTCTCTGGTTGTAGGAAACTCTGCCCCATTCCCAGCAACTTGTCAGAAGACCACAATGTCCTGTGGTGTAGGGGGTTTACATCGCATGCATTTCCTGCGGACTCGTGCACATCCTCTGAAGCACTTGCAGTTCTTCGCCAGCACCAGGATACCCTCACATTGACTTGGCCCCATGGCTGTTCTTGATTTGGACACAGGCCAAGGTCAGACCAACTAGCTTTCGCAATGCTTGGTTACAAATTTAAACTAAGAAGCACACCATACAAGGATGCCATGTTCATAGAGTTTGTATATTCTGAAGACTGCGAAGTCACAAGCACCAAACAGTAAATCAATGCCGTCCCTGGAATAGTGTGTTTTTATTGTAGACCGAGTTGATAATTCCATGGCAATTACAGAGAAACAACTCCAAGGTTTAGCAGAGGGATGGCTGGGAAGATGCACGCTGCCTTAGAGCAAGTTGCTTTCACTGCATAAAATAAATTAAAAAAATACATAAAACAAACACTGGACAGAAATAATAGAGTAATCAACAATCTGCCCTTGAGGGAACAGACGATTATTCCACTGTGTCAGAACTCGTGAATTACAATTATATCCGGCAGTACATATTAAAGACACATCCAACTTGGAGACATTAACCAAAGGAATGCCACAAGTTCAGTAAAAACTTCTTGAAGCACCCTTGCCGAACAGGGTAGGTGACGAAAATCATCAAACGTGGCTAATATTACAGCAGAGAAATACCATGCAGGGTCATGGTGATGCCGGGTTTAGAACTGATACTTGACAGGTGTGGGCAACAAAATCACGCCTTTTGCTAAGCGCAAAGCTGTGCAGAAACGTTTCTTCTTGTCTGCCTCTCACAGCTTGGCCAGGAGGAAGCAGGTATTGGATGACAGCACGTAATGGCCTGCGCGCGCATAGTGAAAAAAGGGCATTGTTTGTTTTGGTGACACTTTATTGTAAATAACGCAGCCAATATTGCAAATATCGCGGCAGTCGCGCTAGTTTGCCGATTTCGTGATTTTTTCGTGAATCGCGAAATCGCGAAAAGCTGGAGGGTCTGGATAATAAGGGGTTGAGGAAAGATGAACTGTAGGACCAATGAGGATGCTTTCTTATATGGACATTATTGAAGGTATTTTTCTGTTTGCTTTTAATAACAATTAAGTTTCACTCTTAGGGGCATATGTACAAGCCCCTATCGTCACAGGAACGTCACTTTTTAGGACATTCCCGTGGCGATAGGGGCCTTGTCTTATTTACAAGACAGCATTAAGTCACTTAACATGGCTTAACGCTGCCTTGTAAATAAGGCCCCCATTCACTCAATGCTTAGCGTGAATGGGGTGGGCAATGGGTGTTATTGATTTTGACGCTGCCCCCTATTTACAAGGGCAGCATGAATAGGAGGAGGCAGCGTCAAAATTAAGACCAGGGAAAACATGATCTTAAGTTGGCAAAACGAGGAGAAATGCATTATTCCTCTTGTTTTTGCTTTTCCCATGTGTGCTGCCTTGTGCAGAACACATGAAAAAAGCAAAATGCCTTGGATTGTTTATGTACAGGAAGGTCCCCCTTCCTGTAAATAAACAATCTTAAAAAAAGCCATTTTGTGAGTTCCATGTGTGCTGCATTAAGCAGCACACAAAGAAGTGACAAAATGGCATTTAAAGATTGTTTATGTACAGGAAGGTCCCCCTGCACGGAGACACTATGGTGCAAGGATGCCTGCATTGGCGCTACACTGCTAAGTGTAGTGCCAGCGCAGGGAGAAATGCAAGGCTGCACCATATCCTTGTAAATATGGTGCAGCCTTGCGTTTCTGAACTGGCGGGCTAATGTGTTAAGCCATGACGGAAGACGCATCACTCTGCCACTTCCTTGAACATATGCCCCATTGTCTCTCACAAAAGGCATGAAATGTCACTCAAGCACACTTAAACGATGATGGTGTCACACGTGTAATCTGAAAACTTGACAGCAATGCAGGAACATAATGAGTGTGCGAATATGTAAATATTAGATGAAGTTCGCATGTATGGTTTTCAAAAGACCTGGCCAACAGCTGCATTTCAATTTGATCTGATTTACAGTTTTATATAGTGCTGGAATTCCCTGAGGCATCTTGGCGCTGCTTCATACAAACATTTTTACTGGGTATTGGTCGATCTGCTACTAGTTGTCAAAAATCCAAGTCTCTGATGATTTTCTTAAAGACTTTAAGTTGGGTCTGTTTTTTAGATTTGAGGGGGCTTGTTCAAGAGTTTGGCTGTTCCTATGATAAAGCTTATCCATCCCTCCCCCCCTCTCACCCCACCATCTGCTCTCTTAGTTCTGGGGACCACCAGTAGTGGTGCAGCTACGTTTTGCAACACCTGAAGTTTCTGCATGAGTCCTTTATGTATGTTTAGAAATGAATCTTCATCTTCATCCATTCTTTAATCTGGGCAATGCAGGAGTTAAAACATTCTACTATTTCTTTCAGATTGCTGATACCGAGAAAATTAGCTGGGTGTCATCTGCATAAAAGCCAAAAGACCTTACAAGCTTAGCTAGCGGCGCAACATATATATTCAAAAGAGTAGAGGTCAACAAGGAGCCCTGTGGCACACCGTAAGGCAGCCTGAATTGTTCTGAGGAGAATGCTCCCATCTGCACATATTGTATCCTGTCTGTTAGGAATGATTTGAGTAGTTTGAGAGCTAGCCCTTTTATTCCTGACTCCAAGACTGTGTTGATAAGAATGTTATGGTTGACCATATCGAAAGCTGCCGAAAGATACAATAGGATCAGGGCGGCCTTCCCTCCTGAGTCTAATATGGATATTCATTCTTCGGAGGCCATGATCAAAGCAAGCGCTGTTCTATGTTCTTCTCAAAAACCAAATTGAGTTGAGTCCAAGAGTTTATTGGCATTTATAAAGGTTGCTAATTCTTCATTTAGTGCCTTTCTAGTACTTTTTCAGGAAATGGCGTTCTAGAAATTGGTTTGTGGATCCAGGTGGGCTTTTTTTGGTAAAGGAAGAATGGAGGCCATCTTCCAATTGTCTGGAAAAGTACCTGTTTTGATAATTTCATTGAGTATGTCAGCCAAATGATCACTTAAGATTCCTGGTGCAAGATGTACCAATCTGGGATTACAGACATCTGAAGGAGAGCCTGAGTTAGTTGTAGTTACCAAATATGAACCTGCTCTATATTCAGAGGAGGGAAGGTCTCCAAACCTTTGTCAAAAGAAGGCACTTCAGGAGCTGTTTGTTCTTATGTGGCTTTAAAGTTATCATTGGTAAATGTGTTGAAAACATCTTCCACTTTGCCCTGAAAGAACTTAGTTGAAACATTATAGAAATACTGACAGAAATTGTTGCTTATAGGTTTTGATACTTTAGCTAAGCTTTTTACCATACAGAATAGCTCTTTATTGGAATTTGTAGACTGTAAGATTTTCAGAGGGTAAAGTAATTGATTTTTTCTTCCATAATTATAATAGCTTTCTATAATCAATTATAGATTGTGAGTAAATCTTCCTACCTTGTGGGTCATACTTGGATCTCCACTGACGTTCGTTCCTTCTGCAAAGCTGTTTTTGAAATCTGAGATTTTCATTAAACCAAGATTCAGAAGTTTTGCCGATTAGGGATCGATTTTGTAGGAGCTAATAAGTCAACTGATGTATTGATCAATGAAGAGTTTGTAAGGACTGCTGAGTCTACATCCAAGTTAGAGCTTGGTTTAGATTTTGATAGAAGTGATTTGAATTCTACAGGGTAAATGTTATTCCAAGCACGGCCTTTGGTGACAGAGGAAAAGTTAATTTCTCTCCCTGGAGTCCTAATTCTAATAATTACGACTTTGTGGTCTGACCACAATATTAGCTTCACTTGTTACCTTCAGGGTAAGGTTACTAGTGAGGATACTATCCAGCATGTGGCCTGCTATATGGGTAGGGTGCTCCACCAATTGTTTTATCTCAAAATTGGCCATAATATCGATCAAGTACGCTGTTTCGCATTCATCCAGTTTCTCTAAATGAAAGTTAAAATCACCTAGAACCAGAAAATCAGTTGCATCGATACTAGATTCGATGAAAGGACTTATGTTATTTATTAATGAAGTTCTTGAGTCAGGAGATCGGTAGACCAAAAGACTTCTAAAGGTATAGGATCTGTTGAGTTTGATTCAGAATTTAAGCATTTCGCAATCAGTTTCACTGCCAGCAGATGACCGTGATACAAGCAGGTTGTCCCTTTACCCAATGGATAGTTCCCCGATTTGCCTTCCCTCCCCCTCCACCAGTTTACCAATCCAATCTGACCTGTAAAATTAATAACCAGCCGCAATCAATTGGGCCAGGTCTGACTCGAATGACTAGTCCGCCCAAGTCTAATTTTATTTTTTTATTTTGAAAATACATTTTTTACAAGGAACAGTCACAGATCAAAAATCAAAAACATTGTCTAGGTGGCGACCCTACCGGGCACAACAAAATCAACAATCAAATATAGTGAGTTGACAGGCCGACGTTCTAAACCAGCAGACAAATACAAGAAGGGGTAAACAGAACCCACAGGCCCGAGAACCCCAGATAGGGATAAAAATAGAGCAGACCCCAGTAATGCTTATTAATCAACAAAAATAATATCCCACAATATCCCCTATCTTACAGACTCTTCAATCCATTCTGTGATTGGCCTCCAAATTTTTAAGCCCCTTGTGCTCTTTCTAAGTCCCTTTGTTTTGTAAATTGCAGATTTCATATTAAAAGTTGCCAAAAGTCTGGCCCTCCAAGCAAAAAATGACGGAGGGTCAGAGGAGATCCAATCTTTCGTAATACAAGCGCGGAGAATCGCCATGCAGATAAACAGAAAGGAAGTTATGGACTTCGATCTTCTTTGCGGTTCAGCATCTGTTTTAATTCCTAAGAATACCATCTCCCCAGTAATGTACACTGGTGATTCCACTACCATACCCAAAAAAGATTGAATTGAAGATAGAATATCCCCCAGTTTTGAACATGAGTAGAACATGTGGAGAGCATCTGCAGCTAAAGTACCACACCTATCGCACTTAGTTCCTGGTCCTGTACCCCATTTCGCAATCTTGCCCGGTGTGTAGTATAAATCATAAATAGCCATATAATGTTGTGCACGCATCCTGCCTGTCATTAAAATTTCGTTTGCCAAGGCAATAGAGGTATTTAATGCAATTCTCTCTATATTTAACTTCCTTTGCCATCTTTCCTGGCAATACTGTAAGTCATTGGGCATTAACTTTATCAAAATAGAATAAAAAAAACCAATAGGTATATTTTTCCCCAACTGTTCTATTAAGGGGAATTTTCTAAATTGGTGCATACCATCTGGAGCTAATGTATTACAGAAGCTGCGAATTTGCAAATATTTAAAGAAATCATGTTTTGATAAGCCATGTTGTAATTTAAGCTCTGTAAAGGATAAAAATTGTCCATCTGGACAGAGATCTCCTAGACGGGAGATCCCTTTCTGCTTCCATCCACTAGTAATATAGTCTCGAAAAATTGGTGGAAGTACCCCTAAAGCCTCAAAAGGGATATAGGCATTTATTTTCGGAAGAGCTAGAAGCCGTTTAACTCTCCCCCAGATAGCGAAGGCTGCCTTATAAATTTTAAACTTTGTTTTTTTATAGTAGCTGGGTTCCGCGAATTTTACCAAGCAGGAATTTGCCTTTTCCCCTAATCCAAATTCATAAATTGATGGGCTGTGGCAGGGCAACAGCTTAGCCCTATCTCCCACTACCAGTGGAGACATAAATTTCAATGCTGCTGCCCAATAGTAAAACAAAAAATACGGAATCCCCCAGCCTCCCACGGTTCTAGGGAGCACCATCTTTTTATATGCCCTTCTATGCCTTTTATGATCCCATAAAAATCTAGAACTAATGTTCTCAAGCGTTTTAAAGTAAATCGCTGGAATTTCCAGTGGTATAGTTCTAAACAGGTATAACAGTTTGGGGAGCACCAGCATCTTTAAAACATTTGACCTTCCGTGTAGTGACAGATGAAGATTGTTTATTCTGTCTAAGGTAGCATTAATTCTATCTAATACTGGGTTCAAGTTAATTTCAGGGATTTTATTAACAGGAGAGCATAACTTGATTCCCAAATAAGTAGCTTCCAAGAGGGTAAAGATACCGTCCGGAGGGTTACCCCCACACATAAAATCTGAGTTTTGCTCAGATTTAGTTTACAGCCGGACGTTAACCCATACTGCAAGGCAAGATGTTCAATCGTTGAAAGAGCAGAGGGAATATCAGAAGTAAGAATAACAATATAATCTGCATATGCGAGTGCTGTATACTTAATGTCACCCACTTCAACAGGTTTAATGTCTTTAGATTGAATTAATTTAGATTTTAAAAAATTAATATATAAGGCGAATAATAAAGGTGAGCTGGGACAACCTTGCCGCGTGCCCTGGCTTATAGTGAAAGATTCTGACTCTCTACCCGAGAGGCGTATACACGCATTAGGTGAATGATACAGTGACTTAATAGCTTGAAGTATACCTGGACCAAAACCCTTCAGCTGTAATACTTCCCAAAGGAAAGGCCAAGACACCCTGTCGAATGCCTTCTCGGCATCCAACAGGATGATTCCAATAGGGGTCTTTGTAGCTTCTGCCCAGTCCATCAATGCTATCGCACGACGAACGTGATCAGTCGTATTGCGGCCAGGGATAAACCCATGCTGAAGTGTTGAGACAAGGGTGGCAATAATACTCGATAGACGAGCAGCTAGAACTTTAGAGTACATTTTACTATCAGCATTAATCAATGAGATAGGTCTGTATGAGGCAGGCAACACAGGAGGTTTGTCTTTTTAAAGAAATACTGTAATTATTGATTTCTGCCAGGACAGAGGGGGTGAGCCCTTCTGAGTATCTAGAAACATAGCCAGGAGTTCATTTTTTAGAAATGAAAAAAAGGTTCTAAAGAATTCCAAAGGAATCCCATCTTGACCAACCGCCTTGCCTCCCGCAAGGGATAACATTGCTGCCTCTATTTCCTCAATAGAGATATCGGCCTCTAGCCCTTCTTTTTGTTCCGGAGTTAATTTTAGAATCTCGTTATCTCCCCAAAACCTTACAAAATTGCCTTCTATATCAGTAAGATCTTCGTTTGAGTACAACTGAGTATAAAAATTATTAAAGATCTCCAAGATTTTTACGGGATCTGAATATATTTGCCCAGATTCATCCTGAATTGATTCCACCCTCCTAGCATCCTCTTTATGCTTTAATCTTTTAGCAAGTAAACGACCCGATTTTTCACCCACCTCATAAAGATCTGACCGATGAACTGCGACTTGGGCCGCTACAGCAGTGGCAAAGTTTTGATAGACCTTCATTTTCTGAACGGCAAGATCTTTTGCTACCTGCTCATAATTCTGAGTAGTAGTAAGGGCCGTCGTAAACTTAACTTCTAGAGCTCTCAGTTTCTCCTCTTGTTCTGTCTTTATTCTAGGTTGTTTATTAATCGAATAGCTAAGGTTCTCACCCCGCACTCCAGCCTTAAAGGCATCCCAAATCATACCACTTGAAGCAGATCCGCGATTAAATTTGAAAAACTCCACTATTCACTTAGAAATTTGTTCTTGGTAGAGAAGGTCAAGCAATAACCGTCGCTCAAATGTCCAGGTTTTTTTAAAGGGTCTATACATTGTCTCTACATTTAATTCCATAATAATAGGGTTGTGGTCGGATATTATTTTTGGTTGGATGTTGATCTTAGCATTAGTCAATAATTCTAAGGCAGTAAAAAAGTAATCCAGTCGGACATGTTTCCATTGAGGGGCGGAAAAAAAAGTATAACCGGGGTCGTTAGATCTTTTCAACCACCAGACATCAACTAGACCAAAATCATTAAGGAGACCCTTAGTGGCCTTGAAAACCTTTGTCTTTTTCCCTTTATATTTCATGTTACTACTAATATTCTCATCTCATTGCAGATGTAAGTTAAAATGTCTACATAGGATTACAGGAGAAGGCCATAAAGCCAGTTCAATACTGATATCATTCAGCATGTCGGGGTCGTCGGAGTTAGGCCCATACAATGAGCACAGAGTGAAAAAAAGACCATCTATCATCATCTCGATAATAGCCCACCGGCCGGATTGATCAGTCTTGACACGGTAACACTCCCCCATCCATATTTTTTAAAAATTGCAACACCCCTTGTGTTCGAACCTTGCCGAGTACAACACACTAGCTCTAAGCCAAGATCTTTAAGACAAACCCTATTATTCCATGCAATATGCGTTTCTTGAATACATAGCACTTCTACCCTCATTGTTTTCAGAATCTGAGCTATCATCTCTTTTATTCTTGTTATTCAGCCCACATACATTCCATGAGCAAATAGCAAATTTACCCATCTTTAATCAAATCCAGCTCTATCAGGGATGTCGGACCAATTAGATTTCGCCCCCCAAGTATTAGAATGCTTGAGACTTTCTTTCACCAGAGACTCTCCCAGAAAAGCTATTCCTGAGAAAAGCTTACTAAACCAAAACATGCCTTGTGCCTTTACTGGTCCCACCATCGTGCTGCTGTATTGCCCATGTTCCTTGTCCCACACCCTCCCCCCACCCCCTTCCCCTCTAATACCCCTACCCACCCACCTCCCCGTGAACCCACCCAAAAGAGACCAAAGGACTGAATAGTCCCTCTTAGAGATGGAAGGAGAGGAGTGAGCGCTCTCCCGCTCCCCTATCTCCCTGCGAAAATATCGTGCTACTCTCGCTGAGCTCACTGTCTCAAGTTGACCATTACAGTGTCCCCAAAAATTCCATCGCAGCTAACTCGGAGGTAAAAAATGAGGTTTTATCCTTAACTATAACTTTAAGCTTAGCCGGGTTTAGTAGATAAGCTTGTGCCCCTTACGCTTGCAGAGGTGGAATTAATTGGCGCAAGTGCCATCTGAGCTGTACTGTTGCCTGACAGGAGTCATGAAAAACTCACCACCTTTAGCTCTCCGCTTACGGTTAGGGCGTGCTAAGTCGTATAGACGCTCGCAAAGTAGAAAATTGTTTAGACAAATCAAAATTGCCCTGGGCTTAGTCGCTACCCCTCTAGAGCCTGCCCTTGTCTGAAAGGGGAATCTATGGACCCTCTGTAGCTCAAGCTCCCATTTCCAATTAATTATCTCAGGACAAGCCTGTGAGTAGTTCAATCACAAATTGCCGAATGTCATTCCCTTCCAACCCCTCAGGGACGCCAAGAACACGCAGGTTATTTCTTCTTGACCTGTTTTCAATGTCAGTTAACTTCCAGTTTATGTCATTATATTTCGATTGGAGGGCAGACACATCAGCCTTCTGGACTACCATCACATCCTCTAATGAGATTCTACATTCAGCTTCTCCTATTCTGGCTGATAGCTCCGAGCAGGATTTAGCCATGCGTTGCACCGTATTTTGTAGTTTGCGTACTGCCCCCTGGACCCGGAGGCTCTCCGCCTTTGTCTCCTCTCGATGTGACATAATGGCATGATATATTGTCGATAGTGTCACGGCATTATCAGATTCTTCAAATATAAGGTTCGGATTTACCGTGGTGTTACTTGGCAGCGTGGCTTGTAGTGCTATATGGGAGTCTTTATAAGGTTCTAAATTTGGTGATCCATCGTTAGTTGTAACTTGCCCTAGCAAGAGATTAGTAGGACGAGACAAGTCTTGCGCCTTTCGCACCGTGCTTCCCCCTTCTTGTAATGATGTATTCAACTCCTCCTCGACAGGGGCAGAGCTCATGCCACTTCTGTCATCCGCCCAATCAAGATTTAAACTTTCCCCTTCTGACACGACTAAAACATCCGACATAGAGTAAAATGTAGCCCCAGAGCCACAGGAGTCCACCTCTATGGCAGTTTCTGCTATAATGGGGTGATTATCAACAACCAAGTCACCAGCTTCTGAGGTAGTTAGGCCATAGAAGTCGTGGGACTTATTGAGCGGTGGCTCAACATTCTTTTCCACCATAGGATTTATAGGATCGCTAAGCAAAGAGGCAGAAGGGAGAGTCCCTACGCCGCTCGCTGCCGTTTTTGGTGTGTTTAGCCTACTAACCGGTGTTCCCTTGCCCTGGCTCTTGCTCAGCGGTGTCAGCAGGGTCTGACATTGATTCAAATTTGTATTAGAACTGGAAACCTGCTTTTTTTTTTTTTAAATCCCCGCAACTGCAATTCTTGAGCCAGATCCAGTCACCACCACCGCCCCCTGATTGAGCAAGGAGTCGGGTAGCTCTTTGAGGCCGGATTCACTGGTGGAGCGGGAGCTTTCCTGTAACGATGAAAGTGCACCAGCTAAGTCCTGATTGGGAGTTATTTGTTCTGCATTTGAAGTAGCAGTCAAGGTCGCTGTAGCGGCGGCAGCTGCGCGCGTCTTTGGTCCTTTAGGAGGACCACTGGAGTTAGCGTTTTTGGGCCTCATTCTCAATGATTCGTTACTCCGGTCCCGTGCTTCCCAAGCCCAGAGACCCCTCACCGTGCGCCTACTCTCTTCTCCAAGGCACCGGAGTTCAGTCTCGAGACCAATGCTACGCCCGCCAGCGCCGAGATGGAGGGAGCCGACACCAGCACAAAGTAACCCGACTCGGCATTTAAGGAAAGAAGCATCAAGTAGCTGTACCAGCCACAACATAACCAACTCCCAGCTGCCGGACACGGAAATCAATAGGCGCCGCAGGATTGACAGCAGACCCACAGCTCCCCCAGTCTAACTCTGCTCGCGGTTTCACTCACGTTTTCGCTTCAATCCGCTCTGCTCCACTTCACCGCTGTAGTCAGAAAAGGCAGCAGGTAAACCGGAGCTCCACTCCGTCAGTAGCGTTTTTTTTTTTTTTTTAATTGCCGCCTTCGCCGCTCACCCCGAGCCACCTTCCTCCCGACCCGATCACGACCACAATCGGAAAGGCAGCAGGTAAACAGGATTGAGCCGCGGCTCCGAGTCGCTTCAACTCCGTGCATGGTTTCACTTGCTGTTTTGCTTCGATCCGCTTCACTCCGTCAGTAGCGTTTTCTTTGCAGTCTTCACCGCCCTCACCGAGCCGCATTGTTCACATCCACATCACGACCACCTCGGGAAAGGCAGCAGGTAAACCGGAGCCATCCGCAATTCACAGGGAGAGGAGTCCTGGAGAGCGCTGTAGTCCATCTCACACGGACACAGCAGCGCCCGCCATCTTGGCCCACTCCGTCCGCCCAAGTCTAGGTGATAAATATAATATCAAACTTGTGTGTGCCTACCATCTCTGCGCAGTCTAATTTATGTTTCACTAGGGAACGTGCATTGACGAGCATTCAGCTAAAACAATTAGGTAATGCTGTACGTCAGGGACACTGGGATTTTCCCGGCTATATGGCTTGTGTGCCTTTATTAGTAAGAGAAAGTTTGCAAGAAGCACATTGTACGGGACTGCATTGAGGATCAAAGTTAAGGTATTTACTGTGTTTACTTTCTGAGTTTTCCTGACAGATTTCTTTAAGGCTGGAATGCACCAAAAAGGAGAGTGAGAAAAGTGATAAGGGCAGTAGGCACTAATGCAAGCATAACAAACCTTGTTCCACCACAAGATCAAGGAGATCGACAACAGCTTCGCAACTGAAGACCCACCCCACCGGCAACCACCGAACCCAATGACTCCAGACCCCAGCAGACCTTTCCAATTAGACCACACTCACCCCTGACGACACCTTCAGGATCATGAAGAGCATCAACTCCGGAGCCCCCTGGGATCCCTGCCCTCACCACATCTTCAACAGACCTGGCACTGCCATCGCAACCGAACTTTGCCGCACCATCAACCGCTCCATTGAGTCCGCCACCTTCCTGGAAGACAGGAAGCATGCAGAGATCAACCCCCTGCTGAAGAAACCCTCTGCTGACGCGACAGACCTCAAGAATGACAGACCATCTCTCTCCTCCCCTACCCAGCCAAAGTCATCGAAAAAGCCATCAACCCCCACCTCTCCAACTTCATCAAACTGGACCACATCCTGAACCTCTCCCAATCGGGCTTCAGAAGCAAACTCAGCAAAAGGCTCTCTCCACACAGCTACAGACGACATTAATTCCCTCTTCTATGGAGGCGAACCTGCTACCCTCATCCGCCTGGACCTCTAAGCTGCCTTCCACACCATCACTCACCACACCCTCTGTGCAAGACTCCACAATGTCGGCACCATGATAAAACCTTAGAATGGATCCGCTCCTTCCTCACCAGCCAAATACAGAGAGTCAGACTTCCACCGCTTAACCCGGAACCCACAGAGATCATCTTCGAAGTGCCTCCGGGATCTTCCCCGAGCCCCACCCTGTTCAACATCTACATGGCCCTGCTTGCAGCCATTGTCAGAACCCACAGACTCAACATAATCTACGCATAACCTACGCAGATGACGCCAAACTGATTCTCTTACAGGCGAACCCACAGCCGCCAAGAGCAACTGCCACAATGGGATGAAGGCAGTACCCAACTGGATGAAGGACAGCTGCTTCAAGCTTAGCGCAGACAAGATCGAAGTCCTCATCCCTGGGTTCCACCCCCTCTGCCTGGACAACTCCTGTCGGCCCACAGTGCTCAGACACCTCACACACACCCACAGACCACACATGAAACCTTGCATCATCTTGGACTCCTCGCTCTCAATGAAACACCAAATCAACGCTGTTTCGTCCTCCTTCTTCAACACGCTCCACCTGCTTCATAACATCTTCAAGTGGATCCCCACTGAGCCCAGAAAAATGGTCACCCATGCACTCGTCAGCAGCAGACTTGACTACGGCAATGCGCTCTATGCCGGCACCACCCAGAAACTCCAAAAGAAACTGCAGAATATCCAGAACTCCTCCGCCAGACTCATCCTGAACATCCTACACCACAGCCACCTGAGAGATCTGCACCAGCTACCTAGAATCACCTTCAAGCTCCTCACGCAAGCCTACAAAGCCCTCCACAATGCCAGACCTGCATACCTCAACCACCGCCTCTCCTTTTACACTCCCACCAGATATCTCCGCTCCACCCAGCTGGCCCTGGCCACCATCCCACTGATCCATCCGCAAGACCACAGCTGGAGGAATATCCTTCTTCTTCCTCACTTCAAAGACTTGTAACTCCCTGCTTCTGCACCTCAGGCAATCACCATCACTGCCGCAATTCAGGAACCACTGATCACCCGTCTCCCCACCCTGTCAGCCCCTTGAGACCCTAATGGGGGAGTAGTCGCACTATATAAGAATCCTGATTGATTGATTGATTGATTGAAAACAAAAAAAACTATTTAAGAAACCAGTTACGGAAACGGCAAGCATGTCACAAACCAAATTACACCCATGTTTGTATTGATTTTCATTGTTATCTGTGTGTTCAAAAAGGAGTATTTTATCCCCGAGGGTATAAAGATATATCAGTTGCAAATTAATCTTATCAGAGAAAAAAAATCATGATGAATCGCTCGGAAAGTATCATAATTAAAAATATATATATATATTTTCAGGAGAATGTACTGCCAGAATCCCACCTCCTAACTCTGGGAAGCCCATTCTGTTTTAAAGCTGCCGGATTGGAAGTCATAGTGTTCAACCTCTAGTTCATCTGGATAGGAGCTACAATAGCCAGAAGGCAAGCATGGGGAGCACCTTAAGGCTATGATTGAAAATACAAAATATTAGTAATACAGTAGCGCAGAGATTTCAGAAGACAGAAACAACCAAACAAAATAATGTAATGCAACCACAATTTATTCACGTTTCATCACCCTGTTTTGGAATTAAAATGTTTTATAGCATTCGTGAAAAAGAATTTTCAATTCAATAAGTACACAGGTGAAGATTATACATTCTCTTCTTTGCTTTATTCAAACAGCAGCCATGTAAACAAACACAGAATAGCCGTAGAGTTGTGGTAGAAAAAACTACAAAACCCTGAGTTCAAACATGAACTGCAACTTCCAACATTTATGCCCAATATCCAGTCAGTGCCCTTGAGCCTCCATAAACAAGCTGATTCACATCTCCTCTCCTTGCTGCTAGTGATTATTCTAAAGTACTGAAATTATGAGATTTGTTAATCAATCTATTTTACCCTTGGTGTGCCTTCTATCAAATTCATCCCCCAGATGCACACTTCCAGCTGCACACTTTCATTGACCCTTTCCCACCATTTGTTTTTGCTTCGCCCACTTCTTTCATTTGCTTCCGATTTTCATGAGCTCTTTGGAAACTGCCCGACTGAAAAATGGAGCCCAAAATGCCCGCATTGCATTTCACGCATGCGCGCAATACACGGCTGCCTTTCTCTTCAACACCCACTGTGTCTGCCACTCGCCGCTCGCTTCTTCCTTTTTCTTTTCCGCACACCGTTGATTAGTTTACTCGGACCTTTCCGCAATCTTCATCAGAGCCGACATGACAGCTTCAGATAACTCCTCATTACAGCGAGCTGGGGAATTTCCTCTTCATTTTCCAGCTCACTCACAGTAAATTTTGAATGTAATTCTTCCCTTCGTCGCCACTGTAGCAAAGAAGACCAGGCTCAGAAATTGTAGAAAGTAACTACAATGTATTTATTAGAGCTGGTATATCGTGCTATGTCCTCCTTTCCATTCCAGGTCTTAACTGCCCTGTAATCCCTTGAAAAACCTTTTCCTGCCACCACAGAACTTTCTCCCCTTATCATTCTTCGTGACATCACTGTGTCACTACATCACATTATCACAGAGTCGTCATTCTTGCATTTGATCTGAAACTGAAAAACAAACAACTAACCCCTGAACTATAAACCTTAGTGAGATTACTTAGACGAAAAAACACTTTAGCAGCAATTGACATCAATAAGGAATAGCATAAAGAAGATCGATATCATAATAGATGAAGAATGGGTGGGATAATCCTCACCTCCGTGTCTTTAATAGATTTGAAAATTATTGTTCACGAATGCTATAAAATGTTCGGTTCTATGTCAGGACCGGAGGCTTCAAGTTCAAAGCTTGTCAACAATCATGGGAAATGAATTCTTTACTGGTTTATAACAGAATCCTCTTAACATTGAATGATAGAATTCTCCGAACAGTGAATCAGATGGCTCACCTGACATTCGGATTATCTTCTCTAGTCGAGCTCCTACAGCAAATGATTTTGAGGCCATGGTGCCCTGACTTAATGTGCTCTAAATTTTGAGACATCTGCAAGGAGCCATTTCACCCACAGAGCCACATTGGGCCAGCCATTGGTGTGTAACGATGCAATATGAAAATCAACATGGACCTGTAGATGCAGTTTTCAAAGGGAGAGTAACTCTCCTATACTTTCTCAGGCAACAAACCAAGCAGAGCTTGTGATCTAATAAAGAAGGGTAAGACACTAATCTAGTTGCCAAATGAGTGCTTTTAGTGATGACAAAGGAGGCTCTTGGGGTATACGATCTGCCTGCCAAGTCCAAGGCTCGGACATCTGAAACCCATATGCAAGACACTAGACAAAGTAGCAGAGTCAATTTTGCAGAGAATTATTTCTAGACAATAGTGGATTGTCTGGCCAAGAAAGAATGTAGTTAAGGATTAGGGAAACATCCCAATGAGTGGAATACTTAGGCTGAGGAGTGGCAGCAAACTTAACGTCTCTCAAAAGTTTAGACACCAAAGGATGATCCCTAACTGGTCTGTTGCCCACAGGAAGATGACCAGAGCAAATTGCCACTCTGTAAGAATTAAGTGTCCTGTATGATAGGCCCTCAATACTAAAAAGGAAAAGAATTCTGCGACGAAAACTACATCTGATGCCACAGGATCCAAATCCCGTTCCAAGTACTGCCATGACCAATGTCTCTAGGCTGACTGAGACCTCTTGAAAGTGGAGTCTGCCAAATATTTATCAATGGGGTTTAGAGCTTTTTCCGAAAGGCCGAACACTTATCAACGTTTCCAGAAGGTCTCCAGCCTATCAGTGGCACTTGCTGAGTCACAATCAAAGGATGCTGGCACCTTAGAGGTCCTGGAGGGGATACAGGAACCACAGAAGGAGAAGGTAATTGGAAGACCGTTCCAGAAGGTTCGAGAACTAAGATTGGGTTCTAAACAGCAAGAGATATGAATTAATTCTGCCTCTGGCTGTCTGACCTGCAGGGATATCGTCAAAATCATTGAGAAAGGGGGAAAGGCGTGGTACTGAGCCATCCATTTCTGTAAGAAGGCATCTGTCACGTGAGCCAAAGGATTCAATCTCCAACTGAAAAGGGTTGGTAATTGGAAGGTCAGTCAAGATGCAAAAGGGTCCATATGAAACGGTACCCACTTCTGCATAACAGTGGAAATGAAAGATGGATCCAGTTTCCATTCACTGGACTCCTTAAAGAAACGAGAATTCCAGTCAGCCACTGTGTTTTGTTGGCCTCGAATTTGAGCCACTATGACTGACATTTGTTGTTACAGAGAGTAGTACCAAATACCTTTGGCTATCTTGCAAGGAGACAGGAGTGTGTTCCCCCTGAGGCGATTCAAGTATTGCACCACCAACACACTATCCATCTTGAGCTGTATGTAGCAATGCGTGCGATGGGAAAAAAGTGATGGATCGCAAAGAAACCTACCAAGAGTTCGAGACAATTGGCGTGTAAAGAAAGTTGGGACCATCTGCTTCCAGTAGTCGGACTGCCACATCAAGCACCTCTACCTAAATGGCTGGCACTAGACTTGATCACCATATCCAGAACAGGACCAAAAATGGCCCCCTCATTCCAAGCCATTATGTGATTGAGCCAGCATTGTAACTGGTGAATTACTTCTGTAGTTAATTGGATTCTATCTGAGTAGGATAGGCACTTCCACAAGTGAGAAATATGTAGTTGTTGAAGAACATGCTTTTTTTGTAATCTTTTTATTGAGTTGATGTATTTGGGTTACAGCACATCCAGTAAAGGAAGTGGCAACTTCAATCAAAGGCACAGCCGGCTTGCAGCATATTAATGACATCTTGAATCTTGCGAATACAATATCTAGCGATTATGAGGGTTTTGCAGTGAACTGACCAAGCAAGCATCAGGTTACATGTGATTGACAAACTTAAACATTCCCGTTTTAAAGAATAAGCATAGGATGATCCACAGGGATCCAATGAGGTACCAGTTATAAATACTTTAGAAATTGAGGAGAAATAATTCCGTTACATAAAAATAGAACAACAGTAACAATAGGAAACCACAATCTTAGGCGCCCTCACCATCTCCCGCACCCCACACACTCAGGAGAAGAACATTTGAATAAAGTGGTGATTATGTAAGATGAAATAAACCTAAATTAGGTGTTAAAGAGAATGATAATGCAGCGGACTGGGAAAAATGGCCTGAATGGATAATGCTAGATGACCCACCAATCCCGCAAGCCAATGTTGGGACAGGAATTGTTTCAAAAGTGTTTTGTGAATCTCCTACTGAATTGCTCATATTTTTTGGAGTGCAAAGCCTAGTTCTTCTGCCAAAGACATTGTTAAGTGCAAGTATTGTCTTAGTTAGTCGGGGTTTTGTGCCATTAAAAGAAAATCGTCTAAGCCAGCAATGAGGCAGATGCTTCTGGTTCTCAAGTAGTCCACCACTGACTTGAGAAACTTGGTAAAGCACCATAGACCCGAAGACAGGCTAAATGGCAGAGCGCAGAATTCGTAACACTTGTCTTTCCATTGAAACTGTAACAAGCATCAGTCAGGAGGAAATATTGGCACAGTATAGTAGGTGTCTTACAAGTCTATACGGACAATGAAATCACCTTCTCTTAAGAGGTCTCTTAACAAATAAATACCCTCCATCTTTAAATGATGATAGAAGATCCAGGAGTTGAAGTCCTTGAGGTTGATCACTAGAAGGAAGCCTCCGCTTTTTCCCCCACAATGAAAATGATGCTCAGTAAACTGCTGGAGTGCGGGGCGCAAGGAGCAATAGCCTGTTCGTGCAGGAAGCCGTGATTTCTTGGTCTATGAATGGCTGAGAGACAGAAAATGGAGTTTGTCTGGGATAATCGATTATAAAGGAGTCGCATATAACGCCAATCAGAAATCCTGCACTGTCTATAAGAACCAGGCATCTTTGGTCAACCGGTGCCAGGTGTGGAGAAAAAAGTGAATTCTCCCCTCAATTCTTACTGGGAAGAAGGGACATTCCTTACCTTGAAAGATGGCATTAGAGGATGCCTGCTCATCGCTCCCATGGGGGATCATACTCTGAAGCCTCTCGCCTGAGAGGGGAAAAAAGGGGCTCCTCGTTGTGATTCATTCCAAGATGCAAAGCAGTGCTTGGATTGTCTTCAATAGAGGCCTGTGTAGGAGAAAGGGCTTTTGGACCAAACCCTGCCTCGACCAGTTCTGCCAAAAAGGTAGGTTTGGAATACTTTCCCAGGGTTGACTGTGCTTTGCCTAGAGATGTGAATGTGTCCACAAATCTCGTCACTTCTTTTACAAAGGGATCACCAAAGGGCAAGCCTTTGGCTGAGGAACCCACTTCATTAGTTCCAATTTACACAATATAAGATCAATTTTCAGGAGTATAAAGCGGCGGGGTTCAGAAGAGAGGGCACAATTTGTGTTTCTCAGTAAATATATGGCTTTTTTTTTTTAGACCAGCCAGCCAGAATGTCTGGGTCAATAGAGGAGTTCTGTTCTTTTACTGTAAATGCTAGGTCCAAAATCTTTTTAATAGGCCGGAAATGTCAAGTAATTTACCCTGGCATGCCATCCAGGATTGATTT
Source organism: Triturus cristatus (assembly GCF_964204655.1). NCBI lineage: Eukaryota > Metazoa > Chordata > Amphibia > Caudata > Salamandridae > Triturus > Triturus cristatus. Next base: position 774,119,177 of record NC_140584.1, on the reverse strand, counting down.
ATGCCTTTTTTGGGGTCCTTCACAAATTTCCCTAAAAATGTGGAGAGCTTGACATCTATGTTAGGGGTCAGACCCACCTGGCCTGGGAGGGAAGGATGGAGGTATTCCGCTCTAAGTCTATTCCTGATCTCCTTAGGGAATGATTTCTATAGTCTAGATTGAATGTACGTTGTCGTCTTTGGAGACCGAGTCCATTCAGATGAACAAGGGTGAACTATGTTATCAGGATCAAAGGTGTCCTGCATCAGGGAAGATGACAGATTTGAAGGGTATTTTCCCATGTCAAGAACATCTTGACAGCTCTCTTTTGGAACAAGGAGCCATGATAAGCCATCTTCATTATCAAAAGCATCAGAATCCCCTTCAGAAATGTCCTGTAGTGAGATTACACTACCAGCCTCATTTCCTCTATCTACTTCTGGAAGGGAAGACAGGGAATCTAAATACACTTGTTTAAGATTCTCCAGAGCCTCCATTTTGGAAGAGGACTATAAGGCTGATTTTGATTGGCCTGAAGTTGGCTAAACCGGTGCAGAGCAAGGGAGACCTGCAAAAAAGGACTGTATCTCTTCAGCAAAAGTACTCGGGGGTTCTTATGTTCCTCTGAACATAATCTTGGAGTGCCTGCTTGATAGCAGGCTTTTTCGGTCCCAAGGCAAAATCTACAACACCCACAGGTGTCAAAATTCTAGGTATGTTTACTGTATTGGTCTGAGACATTGTCAAAGGGATATGCAGAATCAACTTAAGTCCCCAAAATATCACCCTGTTATTTAAAGGGTAGTGCCTGCTTCTGCCACAGAGAAAAACTGTGTAAATAAGGAGGGCTGACCCTGGCAAGGCCCAAGTCACACTGTATATCCTGCAACTATATTGGCCGTGCCTAACACTGTAACAGGAACACTGGCTCAGGCAAAATGAAGAAAAAACAATATGAAATATAGCCCTGAGGAACAAACCTGTGATCTACTGATGCAGCCCAAGCCAAATGGGCATAGACGGATAATTATTACAGCCCTGAATCACAGACATCTCTAGAATCAAGGTGAAACCCTTGTGGGAAGAAATGTGGGCAGGCCGGGGGCTGGACTAAGGAGAGGCGGGGCTGCAGCTGAGAAAAAAACCATCCAGTTCTAGGCTGGAAGCCAACCAGACTGGGAGCTCAGCAATGAAAAAAGGGAAACAAACCCAGGAAAACTCTCATTCACATGAAGCAAGAGGAAAGGCACCCACAACCATTGCCGGAGCGTATGCAAACACAAAATGGTTGCAAGGTGGAAAGCGTTATATATGCCTGAATAGCGAGGGACAAGAAACACTGAAAAAAAGGCAAAGTGTCACGCACGAACCCTATAAAGGCAGTGAAATACAAGGTAAACAACACTTAACTAAAGGCAACAGTAAAGTAAAAGCTTTAGTAAACACAAACCAAGAAATGTGTGAAATAAAAATATAAGGTACTTAACATGGCCACCGAGCAGCAACGAAGAGAAAATGCTTATGAGAATCAGCCTGTTTATAGAGGATCAAGTGCTCTGATTGGATATTGGACCTTATTGTTGGGAGTTGCAGTTCATGTTGGAACTCTGGGTTTTGCAGTTTTTTCTACCACAGCTCTATGGTTATTCTTTATTTGTTTACATGGCTGCTGTTTGAATAAAGCACAGAGAAGAATGCAGAATCTGAAGAATCTGGTCCAAATATGGAATATTTTTTTGGGGGTAAACGATTCCAATTTCTAAACAAAAGGTACTGTAACAGTATGTCTGGATTAGACATACAAAGAACGTATGCATCAGGGAATGAAAATAGCAAAAATAGGAAATATTATCATAGTATATTAAGCAACACTATAGTCGAGGACCTACTGTTTTTCCCAGCTTTGCTGTTTTCACTGCAAACAACAGCGCTCTTGGGGGCTGGTATATTGTGTAGCATGGTAGAGCTAGAAATTAACAATTTGCCTTCAAATGCTAGCAGCTTCTCATAGGGATGTCGACAATAACGGGGCTGAATGCAATCACTCGGGTTGCCTAACATCAGGCATACTGAATAGCTGTCCAGTGGGTAGATAAACATGAATCACACTCCCAATAGCTGAAAGGGGCTGAACTGCTGTCCAGTATGTATGTTGATCTATGGGTGTATTGGAAATGGGAATGGTTTTCCAAGTAACCAATAGCTGAAAAAGGCTTATTCAAGGCCCTCTAAAGGTACGTAATACTGAATATTATTCTTTTTTTTATCGATTACAAGAAGTTTGGAGGGACAGCTAAAGATGTCTCTAGTCCAGATCTAAAAAGATGTGGTGCAGGGGAAGGTGATGACTTGGTAAATATGTTGGCTGATGTGGATGATTTATTATGTATTACAATCAAAGAGGGGGGAGAATGGACCACTTGTCCTGTGGCGGTATATCTTGATTCTCCGCCTACGTGTACTGTTTCAGCATCATCATAGAGTCTTTTTCTTTGTGAATGTGCTGACCTCCACCTGGAGGACGATCTGCTGGTTTGTCAGTAGTGGTCAGAGATAAAACAAGGGGGTGCTCGTGCTCTCATTAGGTGAGTTAAAATCCCTACATTACTTGCGTCCAAGATCATTTATTTGAGAAGTAGTGATGTGGGAGACTAAAAATAAAAGTTGTGCGTTTTTAGTTCAAGTTACTAATCTAACGCACCATCTGGGTCAACATGTTTCAGCCCCCTGGAGACTCTAGGTGCTTTCGTAAGGACCGAGGTGTTTCAAACAGAGCCCATTGTGGCTCCTAACAGAGAGGTGTACTCATCACTCTTGTACTATGAGGTCAGACCTGTAGTATCTGTACCTACAAAGAAATTGGCAATTTCAGAAGGAAACTGCTGAAACAGTCTTTCAAAATACTCAAATCTCCATACTCGGGATGAGCTCTTTGCGCATTCAGTGAATACAAAAAGAAGAAGGGTGCATTGTCAAGCATACAGTAGCGAAAATACCAAGGAAGGATTATGCGCATAGTTGTCTTGTTTTGTAGATATTTAGGCTCATAGATATATGTCTATGCCTGAAAGTTTTTAGTATAAGTAGTCGATAAAAACACTGTCGTCATGCCTAAATAGAGGACAGCAGCGTGTTAGTGATTATGATGATAATTAATTGTCTGAAGGTCACGAGTGCTGTTTGGAGCGGTTACCATTGTGCCGGGCTCCTTAGGGTGCGCACGATCAAAATAGCAATTGTGCATCGTGGTAAACTAGATGAAGATACCGATGTATACACAAAGTATAAAGGTCATAGTTAGATTTAATTCACCCATAATAACTGGATCGTTAAAAGTACTGTCAACATATGTGAAAAAGCGGGACATTGATGCGCTTGTGACATTCATTGTAACTAAACATCCCCACACTAAAAGCGCTCCCGTGGCATCCATTACCTTATGAGCGTTGTGTAAGGCTTCCTCGGGGTGCCTGTGAGCCTTAGGATACCGATTCTGTGAGGGAGAGAAAGTTTTGTTAATTGTATCTTACTGAAAACGTCTGCGCTGCCGGAGGGGATTCTTCGTCATTCCTCACCGATGCCCGCAAGTCCTTTGCTTGTACTGGCTTTGTAGACGGTACCCCGGGTGACGCGGGGGCCGTCCAGAGATTGTCTTATTCTAAGGTGAAATTTCCCACACCCTCCTTGGACGTCTTCAAATTAAGATGTGAACTGTCAGAATTCTGCAGGAAGGTTAAGCTCAAAGCTTTCTTCATGAATAAAGAGAACCACATTCAAGAAAGTGACACCAATCTCAGACCAAAATCCACATTCTGTCCACCAACCCACATGGTCCCTGTAGAAATACAAACATTTGAGCAAGCAATCATGAGAGAGGTAGAAGACATGAGGTCAACCACAAGACCGTTCGTAAACCTCACACAACAAGAACAAAGAGCTATGAATGAATTACGGAAGAATGAAGGCCTGGTAATCAAACCAGTGGACAAAGGGGGAGCCATTGTCCTCCTTAGTAAGCAAGGATATAACAATCAATGCCTGGAACTCCTTTCAGACGAAAGGTTTTACAAAAAGATAACAGTTGATCCCACTAAAAGATTACAAAGAACTGTCGAACTCATGGTCGAGGAAGCTGAAACCAACCAATGGATCTCGAAACACGAAGCAGACTTCCTCAGGACAAAATTACCCAGAACACCCTATCTTTACTCGCTACCCAAGACTCATAAAAACAAGTCACCACCACCAGGGCGCCTAATAGTCTAGGGGATTGGTTCTGTCCTTGAACCCCTGTCACAATTCGCAGACCAATTCCTTAGACCAATAGTGCAAAAAACACCCACCTACCTGGAAGACACGAGAGATCTTCTCAACTTACTGGTAGGCCAAACATATGACGAAAGAACAATGCTTTTGGTAGGACTCTACATTGAGAGTCTCTACACGAGCCTACCTCAACAGAAAACCCTAGACACTTTTCTTTTCTCTGAGGACTGGCAACACAGGACCCCCAGATACTTCGTGCTGTAATGCTGTAGGATGGCACTCACCAAGAACTATTTTGAATATGAGGGAACCCTTTTCGCACAATGCCATGGCACTTCGATGGGCAGTACATTAGCCCCTAGTGTAGCGGAGCTATATGTCAGTAACTTTGAACAACACCACATACAGAACCCAAATAATCCTTTCCTGACACGGATGAAATTTTGGCGCAGATATATAGAGGACGTCCTAATGATCTGGGAAGACTCTCAAGAAGCACTACAGGAGTATGTAACATGGATCAACACAAGGGATGAGTGTCTCAGATTCACATACTCCTCAAATAAAAGACAAATAGACTTCCTGGACGTCACAATCTTTACCGAAAACAACATACTCCAAACAGCTTTCACCCCCGACCACTGAGGGATAACTTAGCCTACAGTCAATTTTTACGACTTAAACGAAACTGCAGCAAACTGAAAGATTATAAGACACAAGCTAAAGCACTGGAACATAAACTTGAAATGAGAAATTATCCCATCAAGACAATCAAGAAATGCCAGAAAAGAGCTAGGAATCAGCCGAGAGAAAACTTATTGGAGACCATCCCACGAGAAGAACCAGTGGATCTACTTCCCTGTATAACAACATACAGCACATCCACAAACACCGTAAATAAAATAATAAACAGGAATTGGAGGATTCTCACGTCTAATACCCTGAAGTGGCCCAAACCTCGTTTCGCGAACAAACGGACATGGAACATTAAGGACCTTCTTGTACACACAAGACCAATTCCCACTACAAGAAGAGAAACCTTAACAGCAATGTGGAACCTCAGCCCTATAGTGGGACACCACCCCTGTGGCTCTTGTTCAGTCTTCAAACTCACCAAAGCAACCAAAACCCTACAACTTTTACCCAATTTCACATGGACGTTACGTCACCACACAAACTGTAACACAACACATGTGATTTACATGATTGTGTGCCCCTGTGGACTCAAATACATAGGGATGACGTGCCGCAAAATCAAACAACGTATTTGCGAGCATAGAAGCAACGTGACATGTAAGAGAGCAACAACTAGGATGAGCAAACATTACATTGAGAACAATCACGACCCTGATGATCTGAAGTGGGTAGTCCAAGAGACATTACAAACATAATCGTATAATGCAGAGAGGATCCTTTTTGAGAGAGAGCAGCGTTGGATTCATCGTCTTACGGCAGACATTGAGGGATTGAATGACAATATTCCATGGCACACACTATCCTGAACCACAAGACTCTAACATCTTGGATATTAACCACACAGGATAATTTGGAATCAAAACCGTCACCATCTAGACACAACTAGGTCTATTGATACAGGGCTCCCCGGAATGAAGAAGCACCCCTAAACTAACAACTGAACTGAATTTCAATCAATACAAACACCTCATCCATTTATAAACTCTCTTACTGCCCACAGAAACTATGCAATTAGTGGTCAATTCTAGTTGCCTTCGGTTAACATACAAACCTTAACTGCTCAAGATGCTTGACAATTAAAAACAGGGTTCCTTTTGAATCCATGTATCCCTCAAGGAATAACACCATGATCAACGACCATATACCCATGCACCCTTCAGAGTATCAACTAATACAGATTTCCTTATCTCAGACACACACTGCTTGTAAATAATGAATTAATACTAACAACGCTTAAGACAAGTAAATAATTCTTTAACATGTTGTAGAGTCAACCAAAATTGAACTAACTTTTTCATTAGTCTTTCCACTATTACCGCAATAGGTAGTGCCAACCAATTGTGCCAACCACTGACTCCATGAAGAGTCCTACTTCCTTTTTCACTTTCACCTTAGAATAAGACGAGCTCTGGATGACCCCGCGTCACCCGGGGTACCGTCTACAGAGCCAGTACAAGCAAAGGACTTGCGGGAACCGGTGAGGAACGACGAAGAATCCCCTCCGGCAGCGCAGACGTTTTCAGTAAGATACAATTAACAAAACTTTCTCTCCCTCACAGAATCGGTATCCTAAGGCTCACCGGCACCCCGAGGAAGCCTGACACAACGCTCATAAGGTAATGGGTGCCACGGGAGCACTTTTAGTGTGGGGATGTTTAGTTACAATGAATGTCACGAGCATATAAATGTCCCGCTTTTAACGATCCAGTTATTACGAGTGAATTAAATCTAACTATGACCTTCATACTTTGTGTATACATCGATATCTTCATCTAGTTAACCACGATGCACAATTCCTATTTTGATCGTGCGCACCCTAGTGAGCCCGGCACAATGGTAACCGCTCCAAACAGCACTCGTGACCTTCAGACAATGAATTATCATCATAATCACTAACCCGCTGCTGCCCTCTGTTTAGGCATGACAACAGTGTTTTTATCGACTACTTATACTAAGAACTTTAAGGCATAGACATAGATCTATGAGCCTAAATATCTATGAGCCTAAATATCTATGAAACATGACAACAACTATGCACATAATCCTTCCTTGGTATTTTCGCAACTGTATGCTTGACAATGCACCCTTCTTCTTTTTGTATTCACTGAATGCGCAATTTAGATGCAAAGAGCTCATCCGAGTTACGTAGAAAGTCCAGATACATTGGTAGACACATGTCACTTGTCTAACCTTAACATGCTCTAATACAAATTCCACTCCTAACGTAATCTACAAATCAAGTATAATGCCGTCCCTTTCCCATTTTCCCCGTATCTTCAGGAGGGGTTCGCCAGAGTGGTTCACTAACTTTTTGTAGGTAAGCAAGATGGCCTTCGTTGGTACATAGCCACCCAGAAGTCTGTCCTCGAGGGGGGCGGATTTGGGAGGGTTACTCCCTTCTGGAGACATGACTGCAGTGAATTCCGAACCTGCATATATCGAAAGTATTCTGTGAGAGCTAGATCATACTCCTGTTGCAAGGCAGGAAACGATTTAACTTCACCCCTCACCCAGAGGTCACCAATCTTGGAAATACCTATAAGGTCCCACTTGTCGAAGCCTCTAGATGACCACAGATTCCCAAGCAATTCTGAATCTCATAGTGGGGTGGCCAGAGTTACCTTCCATTCCCATCTCAAGCTTCTATTAGCCGGCAGCCATATTTGCACCAAGTGCTTAGTTGGCCCGGTCATGTGGTGACTCCCTGCACTGGAATAAAGCGCCCGGTTGTAATTTCCGCCTGGTAATAACCACTGATCCATCGCATAGCCCGTATCATCTGCTTGCCTATATGTGCCATGATTAATAGCCACCAGATACGCTGTCCAGTAATATTGTTTAAGGTCCGGGAGGCCAATACCACCGTCGTACCAGGTGAGATTCAATTTGGGTAGTGCTATGCGCGTTTTTCCACCCCAGAGTAAGCTCCGTTGCCGGCTTCCAATTGCTTAAAAAATAGCTTGCGGGGACTAGATCTAGCGAATTCTGCAAAACGTAAAGAAACCGGGGCAAGGACATAATTTTAAATAAAGACGCTCTGCCCAACAAAGAAAGCGGAGGCCCCTTCCAGCGTTCCAAGTCTCTCTTAAGTCTCCTTAGGGGTGGGAGCAGGTTATGGGTATATCTACTTGCGGGGTCGGCTGTGATATAAATACCTAGGTATTTGAAGCCATAAGTGGTGGCCTGTAATGGGCAGTTCCTGGGAAGGCCGGTGAGTGGTCCCTGAAGAACATATAACATGGATTTAGCCCAATTGATCGAGTATCCTGAATACCTGCCAAAAGTGGCAAAGATGTCTAGTACCGCTATAAGGGCGGCTTTCAGGGATCGCAGAAATAACAGTATGTCATCTGCATACAGTGATATGCGGTCTTCCCACATGTCTGCCCACTTTAGGCCTCTTATCACGTGATCTCCCCTCACCCAAGATGCCAAGGGTTGCAGGGCGAAAGCAAACAGGAGGGGGGAGAGAGGGCATCCCTGCCGGGTTTCTCTGCTAAGGTTGAAGACTTCAGATTTTTGTTGTTCACAACTACCTGGGCTAGGGGTTTCGTATAAAGGAGCCACACTCACTGGATGAGTCAGGGCCAAATCCCATTTTCTCGAGGACCGCAAAGAGATAAGACCATTCAAGCATATCAAACGCCATGGTAGCGTCCAGTGATACCAGTGTCGCCTCCTCCTGAATAGTTGTTGCCCTCCCCATTACCCCGTGTACTCTGCGTAAATTCAAAACGGTGTTCCGCTGGGGCATGAAGCCGGATTGGTCTGGGTGTACCAGGTTGTTAATCACTTTGACCAGTCGGGTGGCGAGGAGTTTAGCCAAAATCTTAGGTTCAGCGTTTAGCAAAGAGATTGGCCTGTAGGAGATACAATCTGTCCGAGCCTTGCCTTCCTTCTGGATCATCACTAAGGTCGATATCCTTTGGTCACGTGGCAATCCCCCTGTTCTTTACTCTCCTTGAACACCCTTCACAAATGGGGAGCAAGAAAGTCTGCTCGAAGTTAATATAGTTCAAACGGCAGACCATTGGGCTCCGATGCCTTCCCAGAGTTAAGGCCCCTGATTGCCTGTGCAATCTCATCCGTTGTGAGTGCTCCTTTCAGATACTCTAATTCAGGGGTGGTGAGTTTTGGTAGCGTAATATCATGCAGGAGATCTAGGGAGTCTTGCAGTGTGTAAGGTTTTTGCGAGGATATACCTGTTCAAAGTGGGTTGCAAATGTATTCGCAATGTCTTGAGGGTCATTGATTTTGCATTCCGTCTTGTCTATTAACTCCGGCACCAATCTGCTTGCAAGTTTTCTTTATATAGCCATGCAATCAATTTCCTGGCTTTATTCCCTTGATCGTATATTCTACCTAGTGTCTCTCTGCCCAATTCCTTGGCCCTGTTCGTCGCTAAGGCTTTAGAACTGTCCCTCTTCAGCTGTAGGATGTGTAGGGTATCAGGGTTGGGTCCCTCTGCTATTTCCTTCTCCAAACGGAAGGTTTCTTCCTCCAATGCCTCCTCTTCCTTGACCTTTTCTTTCCGCACACCCGCTATTTGGAAGAGCGCTTGACCCCTAACCACTGTTTTGAACGCTTCCCACAGTGTCCGATGGGAGCGTACAGATCCCTCATTTTCTTGAAAATATTGTTCTATCGAAGTTAGCAATGCTTCACGAACCACTGGGTTGCGGAGGTACCAAGGATTAATGGGCGCTACTCTACCCACTCTGTGTTGACCTACCATGAATTGGGCCCACAGTGGAGAATGATCTGAAATACCCCTCGCCATGTGTCTGATTTCACGTATGTATGCCAGTTGGTCCAGGGGGGACCAGCAAATAATCTATTCTGGATTGGCTGTTGTGAGCACCTGAGTGCTATGTATATTGGATAGTATCAGGGTGGTATGACCGCCATGTGTCCTGCAACCCCAGAGCCTCCAGAAAGTCTGGGAGCCAGCAGTTAGAAGGGCGGAGGCCTCTCAGAGGATTTCTATCTTGGGTACCGCTGACCACTGCGTTTAGGTCCCCTCCTACTACTAGGATTTCTTCTGGTACCGTCAGTAGAATGGAGCCCTGGTCTTTGAAGGCAAGTCCCTGAAGACCTGGCGGCACATATACCAACATGAGGGTCAACATGTTTCCTTCCCATTGTCCCTTGATGCCTATGTATCTCCCCCCTGTGTCCACCCAAGTGGATTTCACCATCATAGGGAAGGAGTTCTTCAACAGTATACCCGTGCCTATCGACCCCGAGGTGAAGCCCGAATGCACCACAAGATTGTATCCCCATCGGTTGAGGGCTTTACAAGTGTTTACTACCAGATGTGTTTCTTGCAGTGACACTACGTCATGAGCATGTCTCCTAATACACTGCATCACCACTGTTCTCTTCACTTTGTCTCCTAAACCATTTACATTGCAGCTCATCAGTTTAAATCCTTTGTCCCATTGCGTAGTCATAGACTATTACGTGTTGCCAATCTTCCCTTGCTGCAGGTCTATGATGCCTCGTTGATTCAAGAAAAACATACAACTGTTCATTAACCCCTCCCAACACCCCCCCTCCCTGCTCCCCTGCACTCTGGGCTCAGAACTGCCCATAACTATCACAATGCAGAGTGCCTGTCGCCCGAAAGTCGAACTAAGTGAAGAAAATTGGGGGTAAGCGTCCCTCTACCCTCTCCTCCCCCTCCCAATACACTTTGTAAATTATTTCCTCTGGGTCATTCAGCTTCAGACGCATATTCTGTTTCACACACCCTCCGTATATGACTATTAGAAGTCTATGCAGAACAGGGGTCCAGTCAGTGTTTTAAGGTGCAGGGCAAATGTCTTAGGTTCCCTCATACCTCCTAGTCTCTCTGGGAGCTGTGGTCAGTTGAACCTCTTCAGCCGTCTAGCCACTCAGCCGTGTCCTCCGGGGCCTCAAAGAATCTGGTTTTTCCCTATACCTCCACCCGCAGTCGAGCTGGGAACAGCATTGCGTATTTAAGGCCTTTGTCTCTCATTCTCTTCTTGACCCCCAAGAACGACCTGCGCTGCTTCTGAACTGCCTGAGTGAAGTCCGTAAAAAAGGTTACCTCCGAGTTCTCCAAACATATGGGCAGAGCTACTCTGGCTGTCTGTAAGATGACGTCTCTGTCTCAGTAATTCAAAAGACTAGCCAGTATAGGACGTGGGGGGGGGGGGGCCTGGAATCGGCCGTTCCACCAGTACTCTGTGGGCTCTTTCCACCACAAAGATGTTGGACAGGCCTTTAGGTTGCAGTAGTTTGGTAATTAGGCTCTCCACAAAGAGATCCACCGCCTGTCCCTCAGCTTTTTAAGGCACACCAAGGATACGTAGGTTGTTACGTCTACTGCGACCTTCATAGTCATCCAGTTTTCCTTCGGCGAACTTACGGAATGCTTGCAGTTCTCGAACTTCATTTTATAGCTGGTTTGTACATAGGAAAAACAGAGGGGAACAGTTCCTCTTAGAGGCCAAGGTGGTTGAGTTCACTATCAGCCTGCTGTTAGTTGGTCAAGGGGGAGATCTGAATTTCAGATCTTGTTGCCCTCACACACCTGTTAGGGTGTCATGCTTCATCATTGGGTGCTCCTCGTCGGACCGGCGCTGCAATGTCCAACGGGCCTGGTGGCATCTTTAGCGGAGATCTACTGATCTGAGAACGCCGTTTTGTGAAGAATGTGAGTAGGAATGTGGAAGTCAGTGACTCCTAATTAGTGTGGGGACTTGAAAGAATAAAATAGGCCCTGGCCCCTAAGATACTTTAATTGGGTTGTGTGGGGCTGGGACTAAGTAAAACCAGGGAGGCTACTGTGGTGATTCTAGGTATCAGGGTAGCCTTTAGTTGACGAAGGTCAACATGTTTTGTGTCATCTCTGCTCAAGGTTGAGCAACACTTCTTCAGGACCGTGGGTAGACCAATATATGAGTGTACCTCGGTTATTATAAACGGGTCAATAGGATCTACCACACAAAAGAAAGAAAACCCTAAATCAGGGTCTTGGTATAAAGTCTCCGCCTCAATAGAGTGGGGTCGAAGGCTTCATAGGTGAAGGAGGAGCAACCGGACCACTGGAACGGTCCCACCAAAGGATGTAGTGGGCATGCCACTTCTAAAAACACGTCTTCTCCTCACCTGGATATTATTGTCCTCCACAAGGCTGGTTGTGGTTACTTCGAGCTGTTTAGCCTTCTCCCTATTAGTGACCAGGTCCGCTCTACTTAACATGACCTCTGAGGAGATTGCATCCATTCTCTGTTCCAGGGACGTGCAAATCCCACCAATGGCTTTCAGGACATCTTTCAATGTGTGTTTGGGGGTCCTGTCTTCTGGCCCTCCCACCAACTTATCTTTGGGTGGGTGCTGTTCCGTCATGGCCGCCTTCGGGCAATTGTATTTGTCCAATTTCTTAGTTTGGGTATTTTTGGGGCCCCTGGTGCCTGACATGCTTATGGGGCTAGGATACATCGCTTTTTAGTGAGTTGAGTATCAGCTCCCATGCGTTAATATCTCGCTTGCAGCTTCACCAGGCCTTGATAGATCGCTCCAGTAAGTCCGGTACTTCAGACCCTCTGTTGTAAAAACCACCTCCAGAGGGTTCCCTTGTCTCCCCCCTCCAAGTTTATGTCCACTGTACTGTTCTGATCTTCCGCATTGCATCACTCCCAGTCAGCCAACTCTTCTGCCCGGCCTTATGGACACGTTCTGCGAAGAGCAGTTCTAATATGGTGGTGGTTTCCTAGCGCTCGGGAATTTCCTCAAGGGGAGCACCCCTCTGCACCGTTGCTTCGCCACGTCGTCGGTAGTTTCTCACTCTGGGGGACTTGCCAATGTTGTGGGGGCCTTCCTCTACGCCAAAAGGATCGACTTTTGGAGCCCCCTGCGCCTGATGCGCTCACTGCAGGCGCCGTCTCCCGTTAGTCCCTCCTCTTCAGTAGGCCCCCACCCTGGTGCGATGCCAAGTCAGGCTGCGGTAGTTATGCCTTCTAAGAGGGTTACTCAGGGTGGAGCCCTCCCCAGACTCCCTTTGTGCTACTCACTACTCGGTACAGGTCTCGGCTTCCGGGGAGCCGTGACGGGCCACTCGCCGATCTCTACCTCGCTCCTGGGCCCAATCTGCTCTCCACGTTCCTGCAGCCTCCAGCGATGCCTCAAGTCGTCCAGGCAGGTAGCTCCCTCGTTGGGCTCACTGGGCTCAAACCAGACAGCTCGTCCTCCGTGGCTCCCTTCAACTTCGGAGTATCGGCTCTCCGATTCACACCCACGACCCTGTATTCCACCGGCCTGCCGCGCCGTCTCGGGTCGGGGTAATTTCTTTGCTCCTGGGTCTGTGGTGGCTACTGTCCCACACTGAACCTGCCGTCTCCGAAGGTGTCGCTCTGGTTGTTGTGTGGCTGCTATCGATACTCCGGCTCTTTCGCCAGACAGGCCCTGGGTGCTGTCCGCCAGTAGCTTCACCAATCTGGGCCTCACATGCACTTGAGTTCCCGGCTCCCACCAGTTAATAGGCCAGAACTAGACACGGCTGAAGCTCCAGTTCCTCCGGTACCAGTGACCCGATCTTGGGCTCAAATTACTTCGCAGGGCTTCCAGAAGCCGATTACGACCTCGGGGCACGGATCAGTTGGTCGGATGTATGCGGGAAGAGTGGGGGTAGGCTCGGAGAGTTCTCAACCTGCGGCCATCTTGCTTCACCGCTTGGCCACGCCCCAGGTATGAGAATATTGATGAATGTCTCAGCACTGAGAAAGTTGCCCATCATATGCAAATTTGGTATATTATCAGCTGAACTCAACAGGGACCAAAAAACTATACATACCAGTAACATCAGGAATCAGGTCCTTGGTTAATGGTTTATCCCCGCTTAATTATGTAATTGCCAGGAGTGGATTTAAGCTGGTTATTTATTGTCTGCATGGACAGTGAAGTCAGGAGGACCGACTCCACCACCAGCTCCAACAAGACACAGGTTCAATCAACAGTTGCTAGTTGATAATACATTCTAGAGTAATAAAACCATACAGCTTTAAAGGGAAACATACCACAGTAAATAACATTAATCTTCAGTCTGGTTACCATCCACATTATCCTGGGCATACAACACTTACTCATGCTCCTACCTAGAATACTCACTAAAAGTTTATGATCAGTTCGAAGGAGGAACCGCTTACTCTAGATATATGGGCAAAATTTCTCAATGGCCGAGGTGCAAGCCAAAAGCTCCTTTTCAATAATGGAATACTGGAGCTCAGAAGTTCTCCATACCCTGGAGGCAAAACCCACAGTATTTTCACAATCACTATCCGACTGAGTTAAAGTGGCTCTGAGACCTACCGGGCTGGCATCAACAGTGACACAGCATGGTAAACTGGGGTCAAAAGGTTTGAGGGCAGAACCATTTCTCAAAGCAGATTTGACAACCTTGAGAGCCGTAACACATTCGCTACACCATTCAAACTTAACACCTTTCTTTAGAAAATTACTAATGGGACGTACAATAGATGCAAAATTGGGAATGAACCATGAGTAGTATACACATAACCCCAGCAACAACTGCACACCAGATTTGTCTACTGGTCAGGAGCATCAACAATTGCCTGAAGCAACCCTGGTCTGGGACTAACACCATCTTGAGAAATCACATGTCCCAAATACTCAACTTTGGAACATAGGAATTTGGCATTTCTCTTTTTTTTTAAAACAACACCCAGACTTTGTCCAGGACAGCGTCATGAGAAGAAACATCCTTTCCAAAAATAAGAACATCTTCCTGAAATACTAAGACCCCATCAACATCCCTAAGATTATTGCTCATTATCCTTTGGAAAACAGAGGCTGCTGACGCAAGCCCAAAAGGCATGCAACAGTAACGAAATGTGCCCAGGGGTGAAACAAAGCAGTTAAATGACAAGATTCAGGATCCAGTTCCACCTGGTGGTATGCACTGGCTAAGTCAAGTTTTGTGAAGAAACACGCTCCCTTGGTGGAAGAGAATAAATCACTAAGTTTGGGTGAAGGATGGGAATCCACCCAAATCTCTGTGTTTAGAGACCTAAAATCCACACAGACTCGAAGGTCCCCTCCCCTTTTCCTGGCTACAACTAAGGGAGAAATCCATAATGAAGAGTCTGTGGGCTCAAAGATCCCCTTAGGCACAGAGACTTTTTAATTCCTTTTCCAAATCTTCTCTCACTCTGAACGGTACTCCTGAGCTTGTGCTTGATGGGAAGAGCACCATCTTTAAAAATAATCCTATGTTTAAATCCTTTGATCCTGCCCAAATCATTGCTAAAAACTTCAAGATATTTATTTTTCCAAATATGTATTTCATCTTCATTACCAACAACTAACACCTGTTCTTCAGCTCCCGGTTTAAGTAGCATGCCGAACAGGCCTTGGGGAAACCACCCCAAAATGTTCAGTCCCTTTACAGCAACATATAATTTTCCTCTGATCCTCCTCCCTTTGAATTTATCTCGTCCTCAAAGAACCCCATTAACTTGATTTTCCGCCCTTCATATGAGACAGGCACGCGTTCAGGTGGAGAAAGAGGTTGAGAATCTTTCCATGTGTCTTCAAACAGTGTCTGAGTGATCATCGTGATCTTTGCCCCAGAGTCCACTAACAATTTAACAGTGTGACACCCAATATCAATATCCACAATGGGATCAATGCAAGAAGACGGATCCCCTTGAATAACATTCTGACCAAGAGTAAACTTAGGATCACATAGATTGACATCTTCTGTACTTCTAACTACAGAGATAACTTGAGGATCAGAATCTTCATCAGATTCAACTGCACAGATGGTAGGTTTCTTAACATTTCTTTTCTTAAGAAAAACGTTTGAGAAATGACCTATCCTCTTACAGTAATTACACATGACTTTACTAGCAGGACAATGGGATCCCTTGAGATGTGGAGGGTTACCACACCTGAGACAGATATTGTTAACACCAACAAAGTTAATAATAATGATATCAGGTTTAGGTCTAGAAGAATGATTAGCTATAGATTGAGCAGACTTAACTCGATGTTTGACAGCATTGTTGACGTTAACAACATTAACAGAATCGATGGGCCTGTCGTTCAATTCCTTCAATGAGACCATGGCTATTTCTATGCTTTTAGCAATTTTGATGGTCTCATCTAAGGATTGATTGTCCAAGCTCAATAATTTCTGCCTGATATTCTTATCTTTGCACTGGCAAACAAACTGGTCTATAATTAGCTAAAGTTATCAATTATGCAATCAGCAGTAAGTCTACATAAGGAAGAAATATAAGAGTCCACATCTTCTCCTTCTGCTTGTTTCCTTTTGAAAAATATATGCCTCAAAACCATAAGGCTGGGTTGTTTATCAAACCTGGATTTAATTTAATGACAGTTTCACCCTATTTATCAATACCTTGCAATTATTCTTGAGACAAAGGCGGTAAGTGTTTGTAAATAGAACTTCCTTCAAATCCTAGAGAGTAGAGAAGAAGGCATTTTTTTCTTAACGCACTAAATCGTAAGGCGCCAATGGCATCCAAGTAGGTTTCGAAAGCATCATGCCAGATTTCCCAACTGACTGAAGGTTCACCGGGAGAATCCAAAAAAGGAGGTGGAGGATTAACAGATTGCATTGCACCCATACCTATAAGAAAACTGAATAAGCTTAAACAGAGGTGTGCACAATTGTAGACCTGTAACAGTAAAAAAAAAAAGTAAATTACTGTGAAAGCAGATAAAATAACCAAAGTACAGGCTGAAGGGCATTGTTTTTTAAAAATAAGATTGGTGTGTGCATCACCGTGGATGCACAATGAATAAACACTGTGGCTCCTGAAACGTAGACATTTTATGAAACATGCCAGATGAAATGTTGTATATGTTACCATAATTATCAGTAGATGCACACTGGCAAAACCATTGCAGCGAATGGAAAACGCTGTTGAAAGAACTGGAACTGAGTAATAATGTGAAATACGACAATATTATAGGTAATGTGAAGAGGTGTGTGCATCTCCGTAAATATTGGTAGACACATAGTAGAAAGGCCGTTGCAGCAAAATGAAAACGCTGAAAAGATGCACTTTAATATTGAAAATATTGTGGAAAGGTGTGTGCATCACCGTAAATACTTCGGTAGCTACACAACTGTTGATAGGATGCAAGCCACATGAAAGCTTGAACAAACTGCATGCAACCAGACCTTTAAACAGAAAACTTTCCAACAATGCGAAAATGGCCGACGTAGATGACGTGAAGAGAGGTAGAAAGGCTTCCCAGCCTTTCAAAATGGCCGCTACATTGACGTGCGGCGAGACGTAACACATAGAAAGCAGTACGAGCAAAGATGTTGGTGACAAAAAGAATGCTGGATGCGAGATGTGACAAGACGCTGGCGAGGGAATGTAGGCATTAGGGGTGTGCGCTGGACCACTAGCAACAGCAAAGCGGAATCAAAGGTAAACACCATCAGTATTTACTGATGTGGGAACTTAAAAGCTTAGCCCAAATACTTGAAGTATCTCAAAGTGCAAAGCGGCATCAAACAAACTTGATCATACCTCAATAGGCAGTAGTCCAGCGTAGGGATGAATAAAATTCAGCAGAGATGGCTCACCGAATTAACGTGGAAGAAAGTCTTCACATCAAAGATCGGATAGGTGTAGGTTCAAACCTTGTGGCCAAAAATCGCCGCCAAAATGTTGTAGTAACCAAGCACACAGGAGTGGATTTAAGCTGGTTATTTATTGACTACATGGACAGTAGAGTCAGGAGGGCCGACTCCACCAACAGCTCCAACAAGACACAGGTTCAATCAACAGTTGCTAGGTGATAATGCATTCTAGAATATTAGAACCATACAGCTTTAAAGGGAAACATACCACAGTAATTAACATTAATCTGCACAGTGAAATAGCACAAGACACTACAAAGAATAAAGATAAATGTACTCAATTCGGGGTGTCCTGGAACGCAGAAGATGTCAGCAATAATCAGTGTGAAGCTTGTTTCAAGAAAAGCAGGTAGGAAATAATATAGTGTAAAAATGTTGTCGCTGTGGAAGTATCAGTTATTGAATAAATGTCCTCCACTTAATTAAAAATGTGTTGTTTGGGGGGCATTTTTCTCGTGGTTGTAAGAAGAAGAAATCTTCAAACATAAAGCAATTCGATGTAGACACGTCTGATAGTAGAAGCAATGGTAATGCAGTTTTTATCAGTAGTCAATAAAATATTTTGAATGTGGGTGATATCTTAAGAATAAACAAACCACTCACATGAGGATTGATAGTATCCCAAAGCACATTGATGTGGATTAAGGATCCCTGTATTAAGTAATTTTGAGTGAAGCTTGTAAAAATATTTGCATGGGAGACGAAACAATTTTTGGAACCAATTGTTTTTTTTCTAAAGACTTTTACATTTTCAGTTTGTGGTAGTGGCGTAACGAAACTTGAGGGGGACCACCTACAAATTACATGGAGGACTCCCACACCCAATGCTTCAGACCCATTTAGGAGCTCTCAGGCCAGGGGCCAGCCACCCGTGCACGGTGTAGTAGTAGTAAATATCTTTATTCGATTTTGCATTAAAACCATAAAAGCACATCATATACAATTCATTGAAAGAAGGAAAAAATATTTTGAGGAGAATAATTGGTTGAGGAAAACGAGACGATCTGTCTCAGAGGTCTGGGTTAAGTTACTATGAAATTTTAGTAAAGTGCATAATGCAGATACCATTTAAAACCAGAGATTAAATTTGTGCTAAAGTTAAGATATTTGCAAGTATAAAAACAAATTCATCCATAGCATATTGCAATACCAGTTGACCTATACATTTTTTTTTGGTAAAAGATTTTATTAATTTTTCACACCCAGGGTCCTGAAGACCAACATTACACATATGACCAGCAGACGAAGAATCCCCCCTCAAACTACACATCAGGAGAAATCCGTTCCACTGCATTCCTACCCTACATCCCCCACCCACCGCCCCCTCTACCCCCACCCCCCCAGTCAGTGTGCCCGCAGTAATTCCTCATCAGCCACCTTCCATCTGGCCCTATGACCTGAGACGTCCCAGCTCCGGGCAAACGGGCAAACCCCTGCTAGTATTCAGCCCGAGAGAGAGGGCCCCGCCGTGACCTCCCTCCGCAGCCCTGTTCCCACCTGCGCTCTTCAACCGCTGCCCAGGTAAAGTGCAGATAGCAAGTCCTCCATGAGTGTAACTAAGTGACCCCGTCCTGCATGTACTCCCCCGTGGCCCCCACCGACCCCGTACCAGGTTCCACTCCCCCATCCACGTCTACAGAATCCCCATCCTCCACAGCCTCCACATTCCTCGGTCAGTTGACCTATACATGCTGCACGCCTATAAATGGATTGTGACACTCCTCTAATACATTTGGTCATGTTAACGATAATAATAATTGCATGAAAAAGAAATTACATCAAGTATAAAACATGCAAAATACCTTCTGCATATTATCACGATCTTCCTTTCACTATAAATCCTTCAGCCTGGCCTATTTAGTTTTATTTGTGATTTTTACTGTCCTGCTTCTTATGGTCCATGCATGGACCAGGTATCTAGATAGAGGGAAGACCAAGTATTCTGTGGTGTCATTTTTCAGGATTCTGGTGATCTCATTTAAGCGGATAGCTGCTAAAATCCGACAAATAGGGTTTAGCGATGTTCTTCTTGTTTCTTGATACGTTCTAATTACTAACAAAGCTATTAATTGGTAAAATACCATACCTAAATTTTAGGTATAAAATTTTAGCAAGGGGTGGCTGTATTCGATTTAAAAATTCCTCTTGTAACCAATGTTCTCTCTAATATTTTTCTTCTGTGTGCGGCAGTATAAGGTCTCTGTGTGCTGCAGCCAAGGCTATGTGCGCCAAGAACCCAAAGGCGTGTGTGGGTGCAGCGACAAATATGCGTGCAAATATTACTCAAACATTTGATTAATAAAGTGAAAAGACACTGTATTTCTACACATACAGCACCACATGAAGGGTCTTAAGACAGGTTTGCAACTTACAACAATCATAAAAAGGATACAGTATTCAAAAGCATATTCTCCATTAAAAGTCTTTTAATGTAGCAATGTATTCCTTACTATCACTTTTGTCAAATACCCATAACGAAGCACCATACAATTGGAGGCCAGTCCTGAAAGGCCAGGCCCGGCCTCTCTCCTGCAATAATCAGCAAAGCAACACCAACGACCCCTAACCCCATCTCAACCTGGCCCGAATCTTGCTTGGCACAGGTGAGCTGAACACTGCAGGTGTGAATGTGGTTAAGATGGACTGCGAAGGAGCAGGTTGATTCTGGTGGATATGAATGGAGTTAGTTCTAATGACTGTGTGGTGTTTGACTGCACTGTGTGGGGCAGGTTTGTTCATATTGGGAATGGGGTTCTAGTTTACTGGGTAGAATAAGGCTGAATTTGCTCTCAAGAAAGTGTCATTCAAAGCCGTTGAAATGTCACTCGTAATTGCACTCCGGGCACGAGTCGGGGGTACACGCGGGTGGATGCCGTCCACCCACTTTTTTCATAGGGTGAATGCCGTCCACCCTGCCAAGAATTTGGGCCCCACTGAATAATGTGCTGAACTTGTCCTGGTGTAATTTCAAACACTGGGACACTTTCAGCAGCACCACCATGTTGCTTGCTTTCCATCTGCAACAAGCAACAATGTTCAGGCGGGGACGGGGCTTTCTTATTTAAGTCTCCTGCTGGGCCCATAACAAAGGCGGAATTTGAGGGGTCATCAGACCTCCTTTTGTTCGAGTCTCTTGGCTGTGAGCAGTCAGGAGCCTCACACCTGATGTAAATGAAGCGGAGGGAAACAAAGGCTCAAACCTTGTTAGCTCTTCACACTTACTTAAGAGAGGCAGCTTTTCACTCCGTTCAGTCCCTGGTTAGGAGATATGCATGCACTGGAAGAATATCAGATGTGTTGGTCTTTCCCAGTATTTACACAAAGCAAATTGCATTTATATAGAGCTTACTTCCCCTGAGGTGGCGTTGAAATGAATTAAGTACCACTATTGTTTCTCATATAGCCCTACTCATTCCAATGCAGGGTGTCAAAGTAACTTACATCAACACGTGCATATTACATGTACAATAAGTTATATAAGTTTGTAAATTAATGTACACGATGTGTACTATAAAACTGGGGGACTGCGAAGTGTAGAAGTCACATATCCTCTTCCATAGCTCACTGTGCTATTATACTCGCAATGCTCTCAAAGGTACACATGATAGACCCGCTAAACATATATGTGAAGGCTTTAGATCTGATGTCACTTCCTGTAAACTAGTGGCTTGTGATGCCACTTTCTATTATGTCAATTCCTGTGATGCCATGGATGATGTCGCGCACCATTATGTTGTGCGCCTTGATGACAATTGCATACTGCCTAACTAGGTTAGTCCCCCACTTCTTTTTATTTTTTTTAGGACTTGTGCCCTGATTGCACTAAAATTTTGAAAATGTCACACATAGCAATCTGAAAACTTGGCAGCTATGTGTAGTCCATTTTCTGTTTGAGTGACGTCCAGTTTTTGGCTTTAAAATTCTGGCCGCCCTATCTATCAACAAAAGGCACACAGCAAGCCTAACAGCACTTCACAATCCCTAATATATATTAGGGATTGTGAAAGCACATGTTGTGCTGTGTGCCTTTTGTTAATAGTGTACAGCAGATAGTGTGCCTATTTGAGAGTGTTCATGTTAATTTGCAGCTCACGACTTGCTTACGCTCGGGGCTGCATTTAACATAAAAACTTTCAAAAAGGCACACAAACTGATGCGCTCTGTGAAGAAAAGCCAGGCAGCAAGCCCAACTGCACCACATGTGCTTTCACAATCACTAATACATATTAGTGATTGTGAAAGCACACTTGTGCTGCTAGGCATGCTGCCTGCCTTTTGTTAATAGAGCGCAGAAAATTGCGTGCCTTTTTGAAAGTTTTTATGTCAATTGAAGCTCCCTACATGCTTACACAAGGGGCTGCATTTGACATGAAAACTTTCAAAAAGGCACGCAAACTGCAACGCTCTGTTAAGAAAAGGCAGGCAGCAAGCTTAACAGCACGACGTGTGCTTTCACAATCACTAATATATGTTAATGATTGTGAAAGCACACATTGTGCTTTTAGGCTTGCTGCATGACTTTTCTTGATGGAGCGCGGAGGGAGGCAGATTGTCTGCTTTTCTTCAAGTATTCATGTTAATTGCAGGGTCCACCATGCTTCTACAGGGCGCTGCGATTAACATGAAAACTTGCCTCTGGTAGTGTGCGCGCTTCAAAGAGGTCACTGCACTCTCAGATTCAACAGGTGCGCGGGCGCACAAGCGCGCAGCTTAAAGGGAATAGTGCTTGTAACATGTTATCTTTAAAATTGAGGAACCTGCTTGTCAAATCACCTGCAGAACTCTTGTTGAGCCAGCTAACCATGACATGGTTCCAATAATTCTTTTTAAGGTGGATTACTGTTCTTTTTTTAAATTTTGTTGGGGGTAAGCCACAAATCAAACAGGCCAAGTTTGTTCAACCATGTCTTGATATGGTTAAACCACTCAATAAGTCCTTTGGTATCTAATAGTAGTATGTCTTGAATTGACTCTTTCAAGTGTAGTGGTGAATCATTTGTCCATATGCGCATCCAGTAGACTAATGGTCAGAGGGCGATTACGTGAGAAATGCTCCTCATTCCTAAATCTTGTCACATGGGTGTAAGTGGTGCATTTCGGGGAAGTTCCATTATTGATCTGATGAAATTATTTTCGGCCTTCTCGATGACTGCTACATTTACGTGCCCCCATAACTCTGCGCCATATGACGCTTCCCCTAGTCCATTTACCTGGTACACTTGAGTGGCTGGGCTCAATGGTCTAAAGCTTGACTTTTTTAGCTTTTTACATAAGCCCGATCCCACATGTTGTAGTGAGAATTGACTTTTTTGTATTTGGGGTGCCCACGATAGTGTGTTAACAAATCTCACTCCCAAGTAATCAAATTGATTAACTTCCTCCAGCACAGTTGAACCCAGTTTTATATTTTGATTAAAAGACTTGTGACGATTAAAAACCATGAATTTTGTTTTAAAATTATTGATTTCCTGCCCCTGTTCTTCACACCCCCTCCCAAATTGGTAAACTAAATTCTGGAGTCCCATCGGTGACCTCAAAAACAGCAGGGTGTCGTCTGCAAAACGTTGTGCAGGCACCTCACGTCCTGCAAGCTTGGGGGGATTACCCCTACAGTCCCTTAACTGATCAATCAGACCATTTATATAAAGCGTGAATAATGTTGGTGCCAAAACGCATCCCTGCGTTACTCTGCGGCTCATCCCTATCCGGTTAGTTAATCCTCTGTTGTTGCCCCATTTTAATTGCGCATAATGTTTTGTATGGAGTCTGATAAGGATCTGCAAAAGGTTTGGTGGTAACCCAATGTTACTCAAAGCTGTTCAAAGTTTTCCCCGTGGTACCAAATCAAACGCGACCCTTAGATCTACAAACACCACGTATAGAGAGCCTTTACCTATTTTTACATATTTCCACAGGTTCAAGAGGAAGCGAAGCAACTGATCAACAGTGCTTGTCTTCTCTCGAAACCCTGCCTGCAGGGGTGTTAATAAATCCCCCTCACTAATCCATTCATTCAGTCTCTTCAGCAATTGCCGACAGAATATCTTCTGTGCTATGTTGATAAGACTTATCGGCCTGTAGTTTGTTGGGTCGCTTTTATCTCCTTTCTTGTGGATGGGCACGACTTCCGCGCCCGGCCATGTATCTGGTATCTCTGCTCCACCCAATATGGCATTAAAAGTGTAATTTAAGATCACACTCCATATTTGGGGTTCAGAGAGATAAAGGTTGCCCGGTATTAGATCTAGGCCTGGGGCTTTCCCCCACTTCATGGTCATAATTGCCTCATGGGTTTCCTCTTCTGAAAATGAAAAGACAGACAATGTCAGCTTCCTGGTAAGAAAATTCCCCGGGGGCTGCCTCACTTTCCTCTGGTCCTGTATATAGTCTAGAAAAATGATCCTCCCAAACCTATGGGAGGATGTGAAAGCTGTCTTCCACAACTCGACTTTTTGTCCCTTTTGCAATTAGGTGCCAGAAGTCTGAATGATTTCTAGTCTGATCCACGCTAAGTAGTTCTTCCCAATGCCCTTGATGCCAGTTCCTATGTGCCTCGTGTTGGGCCTTTTTGGAGGCTCTTCTATGGTTAATAATGGATTCTGTTTGGCCAGACTTTATTGCACCCAACAAGGACTGGCGTGCTAATTTACAGTCATCATTAAACCACACATTTGACTTGGACCTTGTAGTTATGTTCCTACTAGAGGTTTTGTCAAAGAATGTATTGATGTTACAGAATAAAATCCTAAAAGCGTCTACAATCCTTTGCAAGTCCATGTTGTTAGGCCCTAAGGACACCAAAAAACTGGCAACAATGGTAGAGATTTTTGAAAGGGACTCTGCATTGCTCCTTATTTATGGCCATTTAATCCTTCTTTTGTTGTGGCTTGTAACAATGTGATTCAGGAGATTTAGTTCCCCAGATGGACAACGGGAACCAAATACCTCTTTGAATTCTAGAGAGAGGGCATTATGGTCACTATCATTCCTCTCTAAAACCCGCATATCAACAAGGCTTGGCCATAATTGTATGTCCTTCATGAAATAATCTATTTTTGTTTTGGAATTCGCCCGCTTGTAGGTGTAGTGAAGATCAAGATTTGAGTTTGAGCGGCCATTCACAGCTCGTAACCCATATTTATAGGTAAGGGAAGCCACTTGAAGAGCCACTTTAACGCTCTTAGCTAATTTCTCATGGCCCAGGATGGAATGCCCAGTTCCGTGTCTTCTTCGTCGGTGATGTTTTTAGTGACTTCTAAGGGCTCGAATGTTACATTAAAATCCGCTCCTATTACTATATGATGGACTGTCCTTTCCTTCTCAATTATCTTATCTAAGTGCGCAATAGCTGGAGAATCTTGATGTTATGAGGCGAACCTATTGTAGATATTTACCAGTAGAACAGATTTCTTTAAGCTGGTGTCTTTCAGGATCAGGGTCATTAAGTTAGAATTATCAGTATCAAGCTTACTGATGTGGATTCCCAAATCAATTTTAATCCAAATTATTAGACCACCCGCTGGGCGACCCTTTTTTGATGGAATGGCTTCTACGCTATGATTGATGAAGCCTACCCTATGAAATTTGTCGAATGCCCATGTCTCCTAGAAGAGGCTGATATCACAGCTATCTATAAGCCTCCCCCAGTCGTCACAGGCAATCTTCGACCTTAATCCTGCTAGGTTCCAGGACAACAACCTGAGTTCCCTGCCATTCTCTGTGGTTGATTGCTGAAGCCATACCTCATTAGATGCCGGTGAGTGTGTCAAGTGGGGTTGTATAGTTATCACATTCAGGGACTGTCTCCCCTCAATGCTAGCCATATTGACCCCTGGTGATTCAATCGGGATAGAATGGAGGTTATGGTGCGTAGTTGAGATAGCGCTGTGTGGAAACAAATCCTCAACCCGTCAGATGGGCCTATTTGCTGAAGCTACGCTGATAATGACTTTGACATTGCTGTTGGTGGTGTTAGTTAATGAGTGCGTCTGACTATGGCCAATGCCGGGAACCTTTCTTGGGGATGAAAACCTGATCTGAATTTGTGATTTGGTTAAAGGCAGGGAGCGTTGCTCTAAATTAACCAAACCCATAACCAGATCGTTAGAGACCAGGTCCAATTCAATGTGGTCAAAATCTTGGTTTGTGGGATAATGCTTAGCATTCTGAATGTCAGATCTTATGATAGGACGACAGTGCCTTACCTGCCTAAACCAATGGATCGCTTTATTCAACAAGGCGTCCCTTGACTCACTCAGATCATTGGTCAGTTGTGGTACATTTGTTAGATACACTCTGTTACTAGTCTCATTAGTGGCACTTTTGGGAAACCCGCCTCCCATGACCCCTCCCTCGCCTTCTCTGTGTGGATAGTTAAGTGCAGGATCCCTTGGCCCAATGTTACTAAATTGAATTAGTCAATTCTCCAGGAGTATCTACTTGGGAGCTCATTCTGGCTTTATCCCTCTCAGTCCATGGTGGCGCCCCATCTTGATTGAGTTGTAATACATTTTTTAATTATCTAACGTATGTCCTTGGATGGACAAGGACATGGGTGATTGTTGGTGTGTTTGGAGATTAGGATTAAAATACATGTGTCGCTCACAGTTCGGGCCTCTAGAGTAGGAAATGTGGCCCCTGCTCCTACTTCTCGCACGACGGATCTCCCCGTTATTGCTATGATAGGCATACATCTATACTCGACGCCCTCACCTACTCCTGGGGTTATACTGGGGGGGGGGTTTGTGCTTGAGTAGATTATGCTGGAATGCGTGCTGATAAGCTGATCTATCAGACCCGTTAAAATTTCCCCAAGTACAGAAACGGCCGATGTTAAGTCCCTGACATTTATAACAAGTTCATGTATTTCGGAACATATGACTTCAATGCCTCCATTCTGTGGGACTTCCACTCCTCCTCCAACAGACCTGGCCACAGTATAATCCAGGCAGGGACTAGCAACCTTTTTATTGGAGATATCAGTAGAATCTGTGTCTTTAGTGGCCAGGGGGTCAAAGCGGTTAGAGCACGTAATGTTTACAGTCACTAATTCCTCCGCCATATTCTTGGAAGGGGCGGCAGGTGGTGACTGAGTCAATCGACTAGCTTTCCGGTGTTCTTGGTTGTTTGTGTCGCTGGTCAATGCTTGGCATATTACAATATCCTTTGGTAGTGGACCAGCATGTGTGACTCTCCTCTTGGAGTTTTTATGTTAAAAGATAGATGCCATTTTGGGGCCCGCTTGCATGTTCTTGTTTTGGCCACTTAATAGCTTCTCAACTTCCTCAATTAATGCAAGTCTATATCGTCTACTATACAGTTAGCAGTGGCGCTTACTGATGGTCTCTTAGCCTGCTTTATTGCTCCATTTGGGATTCCTTTGGCCTTGAGTTTCCCCATCCTGCCGTGCTCTCCCTACTTATCAATGCATACACTTCCAGTTCATTAACATAAGAAGGTGTCAGATAAGGTACCTGTGTAATGTTACGGCACTCCCTCTCCTTGGTCCAACTCGTGAACGACCGCTCAGAGGGGTTGCCCAGCCCTGCCTCTTCCTGGCTTTGACGGGCAGGGCTCCTGGTGATTATTTATGCGCCTCCTGGCACGCTGTGTCACTGGGTGGCGGCGCCACTGCTGCGATGGACCCTGGGGGTTGTGGTCCCCCCTGCAGCAGACTCGGTCAGTTTCTCCCACGCTGCGGGGCTCCTGGCGATTA
This sequence comes from Triturus cristatus, assembly GCF_964204655.1. Taxonomy (NCBI): domain Eukaryota; kingdom Metazoa; phylum Chordata; class Amphibia; order Caudata; family Salamandridae; genus Triturus; species Triturus cristatus. The sequence goes on along the minus strand of NC_140584.1, from coordinate 774,091,851 downwards.
TTTATCTAGTAAGCTGCTGTCATAAAAGTTCCTTAGTGCTTAAAACAGTTTAACCAGCAGCTGAAAGAATCTTAATATGCAGCCTTGATATTCAAGTACAGGCATCAGTATCCAGCCTTCGACTGCTTTAATCAAGAGCGAGCTGATATTATAATTTAAGCTTTTTTTTTGTAGCAACCAAGATGCTTTAAAATGCAGCTTTTAATGCATAGGTACGGGCCTTAGAATGCAGCTTTGATCAGCAGGTACAGGGCAAGGGCCATCAAGGAAAGCAGACAACCCATGTGGTGGTGAATCCTGATGCATCCTGGCTCCCCTTGGCCGTGTGCTCTCTCCTCTCCACCGGGAAGCTCTGTGCACCAAGTGCACGGTGCCGGAGTGAGTTCCCTTGATCTTGGGGCCCCCGCATCACAGGGGCTGCAGGGCTATTGTTACACCATTGGTTGCTGGTATTACAAACAGAACAACAAAAAGAAAGGCAGATACAGGCATATCATATTTTCACAACTTCAGTAGCCTTGGTTGATACAGCATTTGAGCCTATGTCTAGAATACCACAATCCCTACAAGATTAAGAAGATTTCAGTGAGAGTGCAACTTGTGCCCAACATAGAGATGTAGAGTTACATGGCCTGTCACATTGGATGCCTGTGGTATAATGTTGGTTGAAAGTGAGCTATAGGGAGAATCAGAGGTAATTAGCAGAAACTCATGTAAGGTGGATGGTAGAATATGAATGGGCCTAATTATGATCTTATTTGTGTCCCTCTTGCACCACGCATCGTAGTGCAAGAGCGACTTAAACGAAGGGGGTACACTTGGTGGGGTACCCCCCTGCAGTTCTATGCACCAAGTGGCAGGCACCACGTGGTGCCTGCCACGTGGTGCAAGGAAATGCTGTGCAAGGATATGCTGTGCATGCCCTTTTACCATTGCGGACGGTGCAGCAAGCAGGACCGTCCGCAATGGTAAAAGGCCATACTGGCGGGTGCATCCTATTTGGGCCGGTGGGACCGCCGCACATCTGGCGGTCAGTCCCATCACCGTTAAGTTGGCGGGCAGACTGATGTCCGCCCGCCATCATAATGAGCCCCTTAGTGGCCAAGGAAGAAATGTCAGTTTTAGGGTGACAGGATCAAAGATTAATTACATATGGTGCTTGAACCCAATAGCTTTGAGCAGGTACTAATAGTGGATGAGGAAAAAAAGGTATGAGGAGTATCAGAATGTGTCTCTCTTTGCATGGTCACCCCATTTTTTTGTGAACTGATGTTGCTGTTTTGCTGACTCTGCACTGGGACTCTGCTAACCAGGTCAAGTGCATGTATCCTGACCCTTTAAACATGTCAAAATTGGTTATACTCCAACTTAGATTATTTAACCTACCTACAAAACCCTAGTATATGGTACAGTGCAGCCATGACCTGTAAATCAAATGTCACTAGAGCACTGCAGCACCTATTGTGCTATCCACTATAGTGACAGTGCAAATGTGGCTTTAGGCCTACCATTGTAGCCTGACAATAGCAGTTTAAAAACTACAATTACACACGTCGAAAGAAACTCTGTTGACAGGTACAAACCTTCCTTTTAAATATTAATATGTAACCCCAAAGTAGACTTTGTAGCCCATAATTCAGGGTGCATGCTATTTAAAATTGGAAATGTATAAGGTTAATATTATATAGAACAGCACCAAAAAGCTATTTTCCCTGTAACAAAACTGGCTGTTCCATGAAGAAACACTGGGACACACTATTAAATTTACTAATGCTATCTTCTGCTCCGTAACAGCTAGAAATTTAATTCTTGGACTCTTTGTAATATTGAAGTCAATTTTTATTAACTATTAAGGGTTACCTTTTCTCTGGAGGCTAATTTGCATTAGCCTCCGGCTCAGCCGTCTGAGTGCTCAAGCTCGGAATGAAGTGTGAAAGCCACTCCTAGAGCAGAAATAAAGACCTGGGTGTGCGAAGTTGTTTCTGTTCGTCTGGCAGAATGATATTTTGGCAGTACCCAGGAACTTTATTAACTGCAAAGAGGCATCCCTGTCACATCAAATGTAAGCTGACACCTGGGCGAGACCCTTTCTCTGTTTCCCCATTTAGGCATGCTCCGATCCCAGTAGGGAGGGAGCTTCCAGCAGAACTGGTTTTAAGTGACCATAGTGGAGCAATTGCTCAATTTGGCGGGCAAACAAGCTCTTCACAAGAGGGGACGGGTTTCACCATCTTAGATTTTGGAGAGAGAGGCACTGTGGGATTGTGTGCACTAGGGCACAGAGAAACCACTGCAAAATTGGGTGGGCTTAGCCATGTGGACCAATATCCTTTTGAGAGGGGCCAGGTGTCACCCCCCCACCCACAGGCTAGCACCACAAATAAATGTGGTACCCCTGGCCACCTTCTTCAGAACACTCTGAATCTGAGGAATCAAAGAAGCACAACTGAACCTGATGTTTGAGACCTGTGACAAGATCTGAAGGGCTAGATCTGCTCCTGCTTGTAACTAGGACAAATAAGTGGACTTTGAGGGTCAATTGTCTGACCACCTGTTAAGCTACAGGCCCACAGCAAGCTGCAATAAGTTTTTACCTAAGGAGCCCAGCTAACCAGTTCCAACTGGACCCTGGTGGTAGTTTCTGCTGGATTTATTTATTTTAGTGAGTTTGGTGTAGCACTCGCTCACTCCTGACGGAGTATCTTGGCACTGCAGAGCAGGCAAAGGCAAGTGATTTCAGAATAACCATGTTTTCAGCACCTTCTTGAAGGCTCCAAAGTCGGAGCAGGTGCATAATATAGAGAGGTAGTTTGTTCCAGTGGATTTGGGTGAAATAGGAAAAGGACCTGCCACCAAATCTGGCCGTGCAATTGCACGGATTCTGTAGTAGCACCTTGTTGGAAGAACTTAGCTGCCTAAATGGCTGATAGTGTTGGAGTCTTGAAAAGAGTAGGGGAGTGAAGATTTATAGAAAATCTAATGCGTCATACAGCACAAATTGAAAACAGTATGTTTTCTAATAGGCAGCCAATTTTGTTTTTCCAGAGTGGGCGCTGATGGAGTTCATTAAGGAAGGTTGCAGATAAACCTGGCATTGAGTCTTGACCCCCCAAGTGCTGGTCCTGAAGTCATGATTCCCTTGGCTGTGTAAACATTCTGAAAAACTATTCGACCAAGGTGCATTGCCACTGTGCTGAAGATTCAGGTTTCTTCCGCTCTAAGCTTTTGCATTGGACCAAATATGGTTCAGCAGGACCGTGCAGAAAATACATCTGGCCCAGTGGACTGCTCTTTGGCTGCAGCTTGCAGCCTTGCCCCGCTGGAGTAATTCAAAATCCAAAAAGGTGACTACGTTGGAACGTAGAAAATTTGATCTGTCATAGGTGCAAAAAGTATCATGTTGGCAAGAGGACTTCCCTCGGACCTCATCCAATGCTTAACCAACGTCAAGGAGCACTTCTCATATACAGCCTTCTGCCTTCCCCTGGCTGAAGGACTTTGACTTTTATGTCAGCAACTGGACTGGGTTGAATCTGGTTTCTATGTTCAACCCGTGCTTTATGGCAGTAGGCCTTTAGTCTCATCTAGGTCCTAGTCTAGCACAACCAGATGACAGCAATTGCCTCCATTTATATTCCAAACTTCAAAAAATCATATCTATAGTTTCCCTTATTGGATTTTTGTAAGTTTGGTGTCTTTTTGTTCATCAAATCATCCATATGTTTATAAATTGGAGTAGGATTTTTATTGTGTCCTTTTTCTACTTTAACTGTTTTGGTACTTCTAAGTGCTGTCACATTTTCTTAATTTAAACCTGTGTCCTCTGTGCCACAGCAAATAGGAGTTGAACTCGAGTTTAAATTATTGAAACCTTTACTGTACCTAACAAGATTATGACATTATTACTTGTTAAATTACTGAAACTTTTACCGAACCTAACAAGATAATGACAGCATTTTCTATGAGTTTAAGGATGGAATTTATCAGGGTTTCATAATATTATGCTAAAAGCAAATGTTTACCTAAAATACACAAAGTTAAGAACAGTCCCTTAACGGTAAAAGATGACATTGAGGCATAATTAAACAAAGTAACTAAGACATGAGTTATTGAAAAAGCAGCATCTGCTCAGTGTTTTTCCCTTTGGTTATGGCATGACACTTGGTGTAGATGTGTGACTTTAAGGGAACTAAATTTTAATATTTTGTTTTGCCAAATTTCTCAGACTAAAATGGACTCGGTATTGGCTAAACCCAAGGGGACAAGTGAGTCTCTACGCTTCCATGCTTTATCATCACATCAAGTTGCACACAGAAGGTAAGAGTTTAACTACCATTGTGAAATCTTTAGGATGTCACCATTTCCACAGGATACCTTTTGGCTAGCATCAGTTACAGCTGTTTTTCAGATGTGCACGCCAGGATTAATTGATGATGTATAAGAAATTGCGTATGTCCAAGATATGCATATTATGGGAAAACGAATAGAAGAACAGGAATCTTTTCCTTCCGATGCTTTGAATCACTCACATGCCGACACAAGCTGAATCACGACCTAGCCCAGATCTTTAATGCACTTAAAGGGAAGGTACCCCCTCATAAAGAACAGTTCCTTGATATAAATATATGGTTTGGGTATGCTAAGAATGTTCACTTCTTTGAGTCTGAACTAATTTGGAAATCGAACACAATTGTTTATTGTTATCATACAGCTTGACTTCAACACAATGCAGTCCAGATGCAGGCCCAACCACAGCATAGATACAACCCTCATTGCTGCCACAGACAACATCTGCGTGTTTGCTGACAGAGGAAACATTGCATCCCTCATTCTTCTGGACCGTGTCTGCAGCATTTGACATGGTCTTACACCCCATCCTCATCCAGCACCTCCACAAGATTGGCATCAAAGGACAGAACGCAAGCTGTCAGTCTTCACCTTACTATTCGTAAACCCTTCTGCGTAGTGTCTCAAGTTCATAGCTCAGCCCCACCCTTTTCTGCACAAATATGGCCTTTCTGGCCAATGTCATCCGTGTACACGACATCAATATCCTCTTCTATGCTGATGACACACAACATATATTCTCCCTCTTGTACAAGAGCCCCAACACAGCAAACATGTTCAGCCACCGGCAAGTCCGAAGCCACTAACTGGATGAAAGCCAACTGTCTCAAACTCAACACCGACAAGATATATGTAGTGATCTTCAGCAAGAGGAGGTCACCATGGGACTCTACTTGTTGGCCAGCCGAACTCAGACTCACACCCACACCCACACTAGAAATCTCTGAATAATCATCAACAACAAACTGAACATGAGGACACAATTCAATGCCATTACACCATCCTGCCCTACTTCCACACACTGTAGATACTGAGGAAAATAGTAAAATGGCTCCCAAGTAACACTGTAAAAACTGTCAATCAAGCCCTAGTCACCAGCAAGTTGGACTACGGGAAAACCCTTAATGCTGAGAAAACCAAGCAACTCACTAGAAGACTACAACCATCCAGAACTCAGCAGCCGGACTCATCCTCAACCTTCCACACAGAACTCACATCGCAGCACACTTTAGGAAGCTCTCCTGGCTCCCGATAATCAAACATGCTCATTTCAAACTCCTCACACACACACACACTGAAGGTACTACATAACTTTGGCCCCACCTATCTGAACAGTTGCATCTCCTTATACCAACCACCCAGACACCTTAACTCTGCAGGTCTCCTACACACACACACACACCTTCATCCTCAACCTCATCCCCACCTCCGCATAGTGCAATCTCAAGCACAAACTATACCTCCCATGACAGGCAACAACACAGTCATCATGGGAATAATGTGCCTGTATTGGAACAATACTGCACATTTTCTGTCAGTGTAGGCACCAAACCCTGGACACAGAGTCATGTGGAAAATATATCCTACACTGTACCCAAGCAGTGTGGCAGTGTACTGCAGTTAGTCTACCAATTGGACTGTATAGCGCAAGATTCCCACATATCTCAAACCCCTTGTGTACTGTCAGCATAGTGGACACTGTGCACTGCCATGTGTACACTATCATGTCCCAGACTGATATCCACTCACTATCCTTCCCATGGCAATACACATTGAATAACATTGACTCGAACTCTCACTGTCAAATATGTGTGACTGAAGTACGCCACATCACCTGCTCCAGCTACAGGTTGTAAAATCAGACATGTATCTGTAGCCAAAATATACACAATAGATGATTGTGAGAAATGTGTCTTCTCAATGGTTGATTGACTCTCCTTACTGGTGACAAATCATCACCTTAATGGCCTTGGCACTCACAAGTATGACAAAAAAATAAGTGAATCACAGAGGACAGCAAACCTGTTTGTGTAACACAGTGTCAGTCACATCTAATTCCTATTTGCATGTATGCACACAATGTCATAGCACGTCTCTTTGAGGATGTAAGGTGTATAAGTCATTCAGGACACATAACAGAATGGACATGAATGTGGGGCCGTCGGCTGTCATGACTATTAACTAATTTTACCCTTACTATCTTTGCAGCTGACCACGGAGATGCTCTGCAGCTGTGGGTGTTGACTCCTCTTAAAAAAACTCCTAGACGGAACCCCAGTGGAGGTACAATAATGCCCGAAGCAGGACCCTATTGATAGTTGAGCGGACATATGACATACTAAAATCCCGCTTCAGGAGCCTGGAAATGTCTGTGGACTGATTAATGTACTCGCCACCAGTGGTGGGCAAAATGATTCTTGTTTGCTCCATATTGCACAATATTTGTGCAAGGATACATGTACCATGGGCTGATGGCAATGAGGAGCAGGAATAACTGGAAGATGAGGAGTCAGATTGGTCAGTTTCATCAGTAGCTGCAATACGGCAGAGGGACCATATTAATAACAATTTTATCACTGGTGCATGAGTGACTTAAATGACATCACAAAATGATGACACATGTAACTGTGTACATATATATGTAAATAAATATATGAGTACTACCACTGTGTATGAATTTTAATTTCATAGTAAACATTAAAACATTCACATCACATCTGCTACTAATTACCGCACAGAAAATGTATGTAGCAATGTGTAACAAACAGCATTGAACAACATCAGGTACAAACAAAATAGTGTGTGTGCCAACTACCTGTAGGAAATCGTCTTCCATTGCCAGCCACAATTTACATGGTGGGGTAAAGTAGATAGTATGCTTTGACTTTGTGTGTGTCTCCTACAGCTAGCCATTTGTACAGCCTCATACTTGTGGACGATAGTAGAGTCCACTCCTAGTATGATGACTGTGAAGTGATCCACCTAGTATGTGCATGGGAACACAGTCCCAAACTTACAGTCTACATATGCTACATCAAAAAGTGTATCCACATATGAAATCCATTAGGAGATCTCATATCCCACATACAAATGCTACATACTATACTTTGCCAGTGCAATAGTGTCTACCTAGTGAGAATGTAGCCCCACTAGGCTAAGATGCCAATGGGACATTCGGTGATGTAGCCTACCATGTTGGATTCAGAATATGTAACAATTGAGTATCAGGAATCACATAAATCAAGGTCAATATAGCCAAGGTGCCATGCGCCAATGCATCCCAAGATATGGCTTCCCAATATGGCGAGAAACATCATGTCTGAATGCATAGCCATAACCAAACTTCTAGTTGCCGCACAAACTAGAAATCTATTGTGAAGGGTCCCAATGGCAAACATACTTATAATTGCACCACACCTGATTATTTGTGGCTAGACAAGCTGACCTCATAATCCACAAATCATAGGCTACGCTTGGTGGTAAAAACTATGTGCAATTACAATGTGCATGGCCCACACATATCTTTCCAGACACAAGGCCATGCAGCCAATGTATGTGTACCACAACATGATATGGTGGCTTCTCTCAATACTTTCCTGCACATAAACCATTTAGGGAATTGGTCTATATGGCCGATGTGAGCAACAGCATGCACTACACATGGAAACAGATGAGCCAAGGTTACATCAATTGATACATCTGTGTTCTTCCTCTACTGGAGATGTCCGTCAGGTTTTGGACTGTGCCAGGTCTCTGTGAGTCTCATCACCTGTCTCAGTGTCAAACTACATGAGTGTTGCATTTGAACAACCACTGCTATGCACAAGCAACACCGCCTTGATGCAGAGTGTAGTTATGGTGTGATTTATGCTGCCATACTGTCAGCAATATGTAGGAGGTCACAAAAAGGCATGCATGGTGATCTAGCATTACACCATCAGCATGAGTGAGAATTATGTTGCTCACAAATGCTGACTCCGTTACGTTCCTGTGGGGTATGGCCTATACTCAACCAATCATGTGGCGCCATCCATACATCCCCTGCCAGGTGGTTGCAGCAAATCACACCACTCAGCCGCAAGGGAAAATGTAACCCTCCTAAGTTTCCCCACAGCATGCTGCCTCTGCAGTGGTACACATACAGATTGGTAGTAGGCTGCACTTTCCTAGCTGTGGGTGCACTGACCCCATGGCAGTGCTAGTTTGTGGTATCCCTGGGAGAAGCTAAAGCAATATCTTTGGGTGCTAATATTAATTTGGCACACAGAGCATCTCTTGTAAGGTTGGCCCTTGTGCTGTCAGATTGATTGGGCCCTATGTGTAGTATGATCCCCGAAAAGCATGAACCCACACATATGTACACTGTCAACACACATAGTAAACACATGTAAAGACAGTAAGCAGGTCAACCACACAATTGACAACACAGCAATCCCTGTAAATGATAATATGCATTGCACATCACAATACACTAAAATACACACATTTGCCTTATTGTGTCAAAACTAAATGATGCGTGAGCCTAAAGCATGAATTTTACAGCCACAGCGTCAGCCGAAAATAACAATGTCCCAGCCGACGCGTCTGAATGACCGCATGGTGCCTTGTCAGGCCTTCTGTGAAATCGACCCATTGACTGGTAGCTTTTAAAAAAAAAATGACGCATCAGCTGAAAACGTGACACATCTGCCCAGGAAGTGATGTTGTGGATAAAGGGAAGTGATTACATGGATCATGCATGCTGCAAACCGGGAAGTGTGAAGTTACTATAATTTTCCGTTTATGTCACAGTTTTACTGTCTGTGATTAAGAGTGGTTAAGTGTTGGCTGTGCTGGAGAGTGTTTGGTATGTTTGGAGCTGGTTTGTTGAGTCTGCTTTCCCTTTTGTGACTCTGAAGTCCTTTTTGTGCTTTCTTGTTGTATACTGAACTGTATTCTGTTGGCTCGTTTATCTTCTGGGGTATTGTTGTTATAGGGGTAGTTGTGGGTTTTTGGGGGTTTCTGTTTTGTTTTCGTGGGATCATGCTTTGGAAGGGTAGGGCTTGCCACATGAGCGAAGAAATGTTTGGGGGCGTCCTGTGGTTGGTGACCCATTAGCTGCCCAACATGGTAGCCAGTGGGGGACGTGTGCTCCTGGGCTACCCCATGAAGGTGTGGAAGCAACATTGAGAGAGTGTGGGACAACAGATGCAGAGGCTGTTTGGAGTCGACTGGGGGATCCATCAGCTCAAACATGTCTGGGCAGATGTGGTTGGCAGGGAATCTGACCTACATTGGCATCCAAGTTGGTAAGTACACATGATTTGTGTGTTTTCCCATGTGTCTCATTTACCCCTTGATGAATAGTGGTAACATAAAGTATGGCTCACAAGACTTTTTGCTCAAAATAGCCATGACCCCATGCCAAATGAGGGAAATGCTGTGGCAATAATACTGGCATGATCTGTGTACCAGTGCTATATGTGACACTGAGCGGGCCGCACAGGTGTTGGTGTCCCTTTAGGTGATACAAATGAGTCCCAGGGCAGCATTGAGCTGATGCACATGCCAGTGGCCCATCCAGTCAACTCTTATGATGACAAACCATGTAGTTCAGATCAGCTCCAGAAGTGCTTCTTTCACCACAAGCGTTTGTCAGGTACAGTTGTGATGGAAACCAAACCGCCCGACTCCTTGTCGGATTAGGTTCCGCCCGACTCCCTGTCGGCGGTTCCTGCCAACTGATTATGATGCTTCCGGACACCACTGGGAAGGACTCCCCACTGACTTCAATGGGAGCCTGTGTTGCGACTGACAACACAAGCTCCTATGGAGAAAATAGGTGTCTGGGGAAAACCGTGCACACTGTGGCACACTGTGTTTACTTTTACAGGGGGGTGCCTTGGGTACCCCCTTGACCCCAAACCGGAGGGATGAAGGGGGGGATCTGTTATGGGCTGACTGCCTTTTCGTGTCAGACAGACCGAGTTAGAAAGGCTGTTTGAATCGTACATTGTAATTAGTCGGTGAGAAACGCTGTCCATTGAGCTGTACGAATTGGCCTCGACCGACTCTGATTCTCCGAATGCTGGTCGGAACCAATTTGGAATGGCCAAATGGTTCTCTTTCCGACCTTGAGCATTGTAATCGATCGGCTTCAATTGTTTACGACCGGTTCGGACGGATGGGTTCCGACGCGGTCTAGGGGAATTAGACTGTTGATCGCAGGCTTTCCGACCGAGATCATAATCAGGCCTTTAGTAGTGATTCAAATTGCACAACAGGTGCATGCTTTGGCTCATCATATATATGTACACTTCAGCCTACCTTACCAATATGTATCATTCAAGCAAGTCAACTGTGCCATTTGATTACTTACAAGCTAAAGGGTTACATAGTCAATAGCTATGCATATGTATTGTGTTTCTGTTGCATATAAAATATGTGTTCTAAATTAAGTGACGTGTTTTACATGGTATGTCTTGTAGGTGGAGCACCACATTTGGTGAGGTGGATGGTTTCAAGGACCGCAACATCACCAGTGAGTGCATTTGTCAATGCTAATTGTGTAGTGCAAGGATTGAGTGTGATGTCAGATACTGTCTGAATTGCCAGATTCAATGTGCATCCATATCACAAATAAACTTGTGTCTAATGATTAATAGGTCTGGAAAAGTGGATGTTAATAGTTGCATGTGTTTCAGCCTCTGACTAATACATTGCCAATCTGGGATGGACCACAGGATAGTGGCTTGACAGGGCAGCCATGTTCACAGTGGCAGACTATGTGAAAATATGTGGTAGTGGAAACACATCTGAACATGTCCGTGAATGTAAGTAATTCAGAATGCATGTCAGTTGCACATGCTATTGAGGGCATGTAATGAGCAGTGGCATGATCTACCATGGACTTATGACAGTTCAGAATGTTTGTACCTGTTCCTAGTCACCTTTTGACTGACAGTTTTCCCTTTTGGTTAAACTGACAACATGAACCCAGAGGAGTTGAGGAAGTGCAACATCAGCAAGAACAGCAACCTCCACATTTGACGAGTTGCAAAGGCTCACGGGGACATGAGTAGGAAAAGGCTCTGAACTGGTGGAAATTCTTCCCTCAGGGACCACTGAACTTGAACAAGACAAGTAAAGGAAAAGATGGTCAGGCAAGCCAATGTACCTCCAAGGCACCTCCACCAGCATACCCTCACAACCACCAGTCCTTACACCTCAGCCCATAGGAGGGGCTCACTCATTTAAGCAAGACATAAAGAAGGACCTGTCGGACCTAAAGTTGAGAGTGGCGGTGCTTGAGCACAAGATGTACCGGGTAATTTCACTGCTCCAGGAAGTGAAGCAGGCGCCTGCAAGACCCCAGCCACATTCCAGCCACACGGAGCAGTTCTGCCCCTTACCCTGTACATAGGTTTTTTAATGTTGTTCTTAATGGTTTTATATCTTAGTTTAGGTTAATTAGTGTAGTTATAGTGTAGGGGTTGTAGTTTTAGGGGTGGGAACAAATTTAGTGGTTAGGGATACTTTGTTTTTTTAGGGGTGGGCAGTTGATGTGTTATATATGTGTTATGAAAATAACAATACAAAAATATATGAATTTTTAGGATTCAATGTGTAGTTAGATGATGTTTAGGTGTTGTTTCTGTTGTCCTTGTGTAAAGACGTGTCTTAAGAGGGTGGGGGTTGATGTTGATAATGTCATGCTAAAAGTATAGAGTAGGCTAGGTTAAGTTAAGTTAGTTTTAGATAGTATATAGGATAAGGTTTGTAGGTTAGGTTAGGTTACGTTAGATTACTTAGTGTAGGTTAGCGTGTTTTAATTTTTCTGTTGACATTAAATGACATTAAATGTCATTGTTTGCTACATACCGGTCTACATCATGATTTACTGTGTAGGAATTAACATGTGTGCTCCGGTAATGTTATGTACATGAATTTGTTTTTGCTAGCAGTGTTTGGCAACATGTGTGAGTAGGTATTTTACCTATGGATAGGGATCTGTCAGGTTGGCCATGGCTTTACATTATTGATCTACAGACACATACGATTTCTCTGTGTGGGTATGTCATGCGGCATACTTTGGAGGGATGTTTTCGTCAAAACATTTGCACAAATTGAAGGTTTTTGGACTCACAAACTGATGGCTGCCCATACACACTTGCAGGGGGTTACTTGTCATCCCAATGTAGTTTGCTTGCTAGCATCCATGGGGAGACCCGGCACTTGTGATCCGACTTCAATCACCATTGACATTGACTGCATGACACCTGCTGGACATCATGCTTGCAACCTTGAGTAACAACTAGTTAGTCAAAACAAACATAGGGTTAACCAAAAATGTTTCACTCTCACTGTCTAGCATTGTCCCTGACTTCCAACAACACATGTCCCTTTGGCAAGTAGGTGGTGTCTTTGCCTCACAGAATGCACAATGGTCAACTTAGTCTAGACTCCAACGGACAGACAACACACAGGTAGTAATTGCTGCATTTATTTACATGTGCTAATACTTATGTGGCTCACAGCGACAGTTCATAGAACAACAACCACAAAAGACGTTTTGAGCCAGTGGATGTTCAGACAGAGTCCATGGGGGTAACATGTCATGGGACATGTGGAGGAGAGGAGTGCTTCAGTGAGGAGAATGACCACAATGTCATTAGGGAGGATAGGCCACATTGACAGTCAATAAATGGTTGAGGTGAAGAGGGTGTAAGCAAAAAGAGGACAGTGGCAGCTGATTATTACTGGCATGTTCATTCACACAGGGCAAAGGAGAAACTGGACAGGTGGCACCAATGAATGCTACGGGACACTTTTTCATGCAGTCCACATCTTCACCCGACTCTGATGTATGCGGTGTCTCCCGTGAGGGGGTGTTGTCGGTGTGGCAGGTAAGGGAGGCACATACACATCAGGGGCTGAATATGTGGATCCCGTGCCTCCAGCCACATTTATCTGTGCCAACACATGAGGCAGCACAGCAGCGAGGAGTATCCACTGGTTTTGCAAAACACCAGCAACGTTGCGGTGGTAGGCAGCTATGGAAGCAAAGTGGGGGTCCTGTTTCAGCTCCATGGACTCCAAGATGGTTCTTATTGCCCCAGCTAGTTGGCTACCTTGCTGGTGTAACTTTGGCAGGACATTTGTTCATGCCTCATGACCCCAGGGATTTCAATCTGGAGGACACAAACCAGAGATAAGGTGCATTTTAGGCCACAGTGTTGTCCCTATTGAAACTGAGGCACCCACTGACTCATTCTAGGGTGACCACCCAGTCTCCATCCTCACCCGCATCGGCTCTACCATCTCCCACTGGACTCCAACCACAGTACATTGGAAAATAATCTGTGGGTCCTCTGAGGTCAGGGCTCTGGGTGGAGTGGCAGGTGGTACCTGTTGGTTGGTAGGCAGGGGATGTGGAGACCCCATGAAGCTATTGACCCTCCCAGTGTCTGGTGATGTTGTCTCGATGGACACCAGGAGTTCCTGTAGGGTGTCCTGGTCAATGGTTTGAAGGTTGTCATCCCCATTATCGCTGAAGTCTGGGACATCATGCTGGCCAGGAGGTAAGGATTTGTCCTCTGCAATGAGATGGAGAAATGCTATTGATGATCTCTCTTAGATGTTCACATGAGTAATCCAGTTGACAATCAAGGTTCAATATATTTCACTTTCAGTTCCTCATTGATGCGTAGGACACCTGTTACACAAGGGAGTGGATTGAATTTTAACTGTATTTCTCTTTCGGGGACTTGATCTCAGCATTGTTCTCACTACCACTGTGTGCCTTCTCTGAGTGGATGGATCCTGTCATACTAGTAAGCTTACGCTCACCGACGTTCATCCCATTTCATCAAGACCACAGTTTGTCATCAGCAGGGTTTCACACATCATATTAATCAGATCCACGCACTTGACTGTGTACATGCCTCCTCTGGCTGTTCCCAATTTGGTCCTGTCAGCCGACTTGCTGCCACACAGTAAAGGGACCAAAATCATACATTGACTCTCATATGCCTATGATACCTACATTATGCATGACAATATGCACTGGACAGACATGGCAGGCTGTTATAGAGTGATACGGGTCAAGCAGCACCACCACATGGTAGTAGTGCTGGGAATGGTGTCATGTACCTACCAAGGGGCATATCAGCAAGGGCCGGCGATAATTATCGCTCAGCGCTCTTAGCATGATATCCACCTTCCATAGGATATCATGGCTAAGTCAGTTTCAAAGCAGGCGTAAGGAAAGTAGCGATAACAGAGGTTATCGCTACTTTTCTTGTCGCTATGCTGCTTTGCGTGAGGCTTGATAATAGGAGAAATGTCGCTTAGCGACATTTCTCCCGTTATCCTGGGGAGGAACGCCCACTTTGCATCTCATTAGAGATGCAAAGATGGGCGTTAAGGGAAATGGTGATAAGGCAAGGTTTCACGCGATATCGTGACCTTGCTGATAAGGCGATAATATTATCGCCGCTTTTCGTCCGAAAACGGACGCAAAAGCGGCGATAATTTTTTATCGTCTGCTTGCTGATATGCCCCCAAGTTTTCTAAGACAACTGAGCCCATCCAACTCAGCCTCTGATCTTATCAGACAGACTTAAGACAAACTTAAGACAAAATCCTAACTTAAGTCTGTCTTAAGTCTATCTTAAGTCTGTTTTAAGACTGTCTTAAGTCTGTCTTAAGTTTGTTTTAAGACAAACTTAAGACAAAATCCTAACTTCTGTGAATACCAAAAGTAGTAAGTTTAGGATTTTGTCATAAGTTAGTTCTGTGAATCGGGCCCGTAGTCTTTTGCCAGTTTTTAGGTGCCAGTTTTTAGGTCTGTTGTGACAGCACATCTGTCACCAACACCTATGTGATCAACAAAAGAAAAGCTTTTAGAGTACTACTGAGGGAGGAGCTTAGGCTCCACCTATGTTCGTTACTCTGAGTGCAGGATTTCAGTGGGCCAAAGTTGTGTGCTTCCACTGAATAGAGGGCTTGTATTGATCTTTTTTGGCTTGTAGCAAAGCTTGTACTTAATACAAGACTGAGATGGTTATTGTGACAAGTGAATGATCGTGGCTATAGGCCTGATTATTATATAATGAAATATTTTGATAAAAGCAATAGCCTAAAATAATTATCGTTCAACACATAAAGTAAAATCAGTCCTTTTAAGAGTTGTTGTTTTACTTTGTATGAATCATGCAGAGAAGGATTTTGTTACTTGGAATCTCACAGCTTTCTGTCGTACGGAAGGGTTTTAGCAAAGAATACAAACCGTAGATGTAGTATCCTTGTTAGGCTCTCTTAAGAGAGAGAGTATTTTGCTTAGCCAACTGTAATTTTGTATAACGTTGTCATAGTATAACTGTAAGCCCGATGGTTGTCTTGTAGGAAAGCTAACACAGAAGGCTCGAGTTAGTTGCAAATGACAAGCAATAGGTCAGATTGGTGCATTGGAAAATCTATCTCCAATGTCATAGGTCTGATCTGCTTATTATGAACTGTTATGACGAAGGCAGTATGCCTGGCTCATTTTTTGTGAAAAGCGTTTGCTAAAGCCAGTAGGCTGTGGGTTGTTATCACATTGTGTTACAGGCTGTAGACTGACATTTTCTTACATGTGATCTCACAAATGACCGTACTTAGCAAGGGTTTTGGTGTTGGCCACTCACATTGAAAAACCCTGGGTTTTTCACTGTGATGATTCTTTTTTCTGATGATTCTTGGTTCTCTGGTGATCTATTGAGAGGGTTTGTATATTCTTGTGCAACTGCATGCTTGAGAGTTGCCAGTTTCTATGCACTTGAAAATTCATGTGTTGGTTATGATGTGTAGCCACTGGTAAAGAATTAAAGCCTTATCCATTCATTGGGAAATGTTATGCTAGATTCCACAGTTATAATCTGTTTATTATAAAACATTATGACAAAAGCCACTAGGCCTGACTTATTTATAGTCAAAAAAATGTGTGTTAGGCAATAGGCTTTTACAGATGAAATATTAATATACTGGGCTAATGCCTGGAGGCAGGTGTTTTGTTACTTGGAATCTAACACATTACTGTAGTAGGCAAGTGATTCACTGAAACACTGTGGAGATAAAAGAAAATGCACTATGGTGATTCTTATTAGGCTCTAGCAGGGGGGATATTATATTGTTTTAAGCCCTGTAATTTTGTACATATATGTATTTGTATTGCTGCATACCTAATTGTTGCCTTTTGGGAAAGTTTATGCCAACACAGTAGGTCTGAGTTGGTGATGGTGACATGCCGATTATAAATATTTTACGGCTCAGTGTTTTTTATGAAAAGTTGTAATAAAGGCAGCAGGCCTGATATATTAATTGTGAAACGCATATGTTAAAGGCAATAGACATTAATTGTGGATTGTTATTTTTCTGTATTAAAGGCAACAGACAGGCATTTTGTTGTATGGAATCTTACCGATGACAGTAGTAGGCAAGTGTTTTGGTGTTGGTTACCCCTTTGTCAAACCATAGTTATAAATGATTTGCACTGTGAAAATCCTTGGTTGACCCTCTCAGTAGAGATAATATTTTGCTTTGCCAACTGTAATTTTCTATACTTTTGTAATTTAAAGATTGTGTGCCTGATAGTTACCTTGTGGTAAAGTTATGCAAAATAGAGTAGACTTGAGTTGGTTACAGTGACAAGCCAATGATAACAGCCGTAGGTATTTCAAATGCCATGGGTCTGATCTGTCTATTATGACAAGTTATTACAAAGGTATAACGCCTGATATATTTACTAAGCAACACTTATTTTACATCAGTAGGGCTATAAGGGTGGATTGTCTACACTGTTAAAGCCTGCAGTCAGGTATTTCGTTAGATTAAGTCTCACAGATTACCTTTGTAGGGAAAAGCTTTGGTGTTGGTTACCACCTTTGGGGAACCCTAAAGGTAGAAGATTTCCACTGCATTAATTCTCGCTAAATTTTCTTCAGAAGGCCTGAAAGGCTTAACTGTCATCTAGGAGTTTGTAATAAAGAATTCATTAAATAATACATACATCTATTTATATTAATATGTGTCCTTATATATACATAGGAAGGCTTTGGAACACTCCTTTTGATCTTGGTCTCTATGACAGTCATTTACACTTATTGAATGTTTCTCATAACATCTGTGCTTGGATTTCTTGCCCTCTGACTCATGGCATCTTCTTATAACATGTGCACATCCAACTGAAAATGAGTGAGTGGACTTCAGTGTCAGGGCTGGTTTAGCCAGTCCTTTAGTTTTCATGTTTCTCATTTTATAGTTTTCTTTTCATTTATTTACTTCTTTTCTGTTTCTTTTGCTTTTGCTTAAGAGCATACTGCTTCTTCACATTCCAGTGCCAAAGGGAATTGCTTGCCGATTTCGGGGCATATCATCAAGGCGGAGATCAAAAATTATCGCCGCTTTTACGCCCGTTTTCGGCCGAAAAGCAGCAATAATTTTATCGCCTAATCAGCAAGGTCATGCTATCGCGTGAATCCTTGGATCATCGCCATTTCCCCCAACGCCCATCTTTGCATCTCTAAGGAGATGCAAAGTGGACGTTCCTGCGAAACGACATTTCTCCAATTATCAATGGGCACGCTATCCTGCAGAGCGACAAGCAAAGTAGCGATAACCTCTGGATTTCCAGCAATAATCTCACATTTGGCCGTTAGCGCTTGGAATTTTATCGCTTTTGAGATGAGCGTTGTTAATAGCACGCTATCTCAGCGATAAAATTCCACATTACCCGGCGATAATTATCCTAGTGCTAAGTGCGCTTAGCGATAATTATCGCCGGTCCTTGATGATATGCCCCTTCATTTGTAGTATGCCACATCCCACAGGGCCACTTCCTCTAAACTAGGCATCGATTAGGAATACGGTTGTGCACAGTGTATCATTGTTTTACCATTCCACGATGGCCAACATATAGGCCATGTGTAGTAAAGATCGTTCTTCAATAACTTCAACACCAGTAGCAGTGGTCAAGAGAGAACTTTATTGGCCATAGCCTTCTCGAGTCCCCAGCCAATAACTGACTCTCTCAGAACCCCCATCAACCTTCTTCATTCTGCACTCCACATTCCATGCAGAGCTTACATGGAATGTGGAATGTAGAGCAGACACATCACCACAACATTCCCCCCCTTTAATATATGAACTAGAAAAAACGATAAACACATATGTATATTTAGAGAAAAGAAAATGAGAGAACCTATGGATAAACAACACCTCATTATAAGCAATACATCTTATCTACTCCCTTTACATGGTAGAAACATTAACCATTGAGACATGGTTAAAAGTTACTTTTCAAAGTATGCAGCTGAAATATTGAAAATGCATAAAACTAGGGTGCTCGATGGCTACGTGCCTGACAGCACAATCTCCTTGATCTATAAAAAGCTTATCAACGATCGGGCGGATCTGTTGACCTGCTTGAGGGAGATCTGGGTGGCTGACGGTTTGGAATTAGATGACGAGGACTGGGTCTCGGCAATAGCCTCCCCGCGGGAGGTGGCAATTCCGGCCCGCCTTCGGTTCGTACAACTAAAGATACTCCATAGAGTGTACGTTACTGGTCCCCACCTGATGCGCATGGGTTTCTCCGTGGATGGGATGTGTAAGCGTGGCTGTGGTTCGCTGGGTACTTTCCTTCACATTATATGGGAATGCCCTGAGGTGGCGCTCTTTTGGCGTCGGGTGCATGCGGTAATGGAGGAGGTCACTCATGTTGCGCTGCTTCCAGAAGCTAGGAGGTGCCTGCTGAACGTGTGGGAGCCAAACGATTATAATGTGGCACAGACGCGGTGGGCGACTTTGGGAAATATGGTGGCCAAACGTAACATCGCCCAGTTATGGGGTTCCCAGAGGCCGCCCACGGTCTCGGTGTGGAAGGAGAATATGGATTGGTGCATGTTTAGAGAAAAGACGGTGTATGTAGCGAGAGGCAAGCCGTGGAAATGGACTGGGGTGTGGGGTCCGTGGAACGCCTATCGCGGAGACATCTGTGCCCCTCCACTGGCTGTTGGGCTGGATGCCTCTTCGTCCCCCTAGCCAAGCAT
The DNA here is from genome assembly GCF_964204655.1 of Triturus cristatus. NCBI lineage: Eukaryota > Metazoa > Chordata > Amphibia > Caudata > Salamandridae > Triturus > Triturus cristatus. Next base: position 774,072,436 of record NC_140584.1, on the reverse strand, counting down.
TCCTCGTCTGTTCAGTTATGAGTGTGTTACAGTTTGTTTTTTCCTCTGCTCCCGTGCCCCCCTCCCTTCTCTGCTGCTGATCATTGGTTCCCTACTCCGGGGAGCGCGTCCTGCTATTTACACTGTCTATTGCCTTGTTTGTGTGTAATGTTTTTTAATTTTAAATTGAAAACTGAAACCGTATTTAATACTGTCACTCAACTGTTGCTTTCGCCTTCATTGGGTGAGATGATGGACCGACGGGCTACCCGGATTGATCAATTTGTATAACGGTGAATGATAAGTTTCATGCTACCTAGCGGCCGGCCCAAAGGGTTGTAGGCCCATGTTTGTAACTCATTGAAGTCCAATAAAGGTTTCTTTATAAAAAAAAAAATTAAAAAAAAAAGAAAATGCATAAAACTGTTTATTTCTCATCCCAGTATCTAGCTGGTTTGACCACAGCTCTTATGCTCCTCCGTACTTCCGGGTGATCAAACCTCAGATCCAAATTGGCAAGTTGAGGTTGAACTGACACGGAACTGGGATGGGAAGCCACGTCAAGATCACTAAAATTCCCATCAGGATCCATACCCTCCTGAATGTCAACCCACTGCTTCACTTTAACAACCCTGCTTTTGTTCCACCGTTCACACTCCTTGATACGCACAGCAATCTTGGAGACAGCATCCACTCTTTCAGGAAGTCTGAACTTGGATTTCCCTTTAATGACATGAAAGGGAACCGCAACATGAACCCAATCACCAACATTGAACTCCAGTCTTTCGTTCTTGACCTTGTGCCTGACATCATAATTAGCTTTCATCTTGCTTTGATATGCCTCTGCTTTAGGCCGCATGACTTTGTATAATTCTTGTGCACATTCAGACTTCGTCTGAAACTCCATCAGCCATGCAGGATACAATTTAGATGACGGTACTCGCCCCTTCATGACTTTGAAAGGACACATGCCAAAGACAGCATTGGGAGTCGTACAGTGGGAGCACAAAATAATCTTGACTGCTTCAATCAACGCAATTTCATTTTGGACAGCCCATTGAATACACTCCACCAACCTTTGGTTCATTTTCTCCACAAGACCACTGGCTTGTGGATGGTACAGAGCTACACGTTTGTGTGTAATCACATTTTTTTCTAAAAACTCTCTTGTCTCTCTGGATACAAATTGCACTCCGTTGTCAGAAAAAATTTCCCTGGGACATCCTTCCCTCAAAAACATTTGTTTTAAACTTTATAACTACCACAGTATTAGGCTCCTCCACAAACTCAACCTTCCACCACTTTTAAAAAGTTTTTTTTTTTTTGTTGATTTTCAAAACAAGAAAACATCTGGCAATTTGTACAGTGTCAATACTACTCTGTATACATCAGTTAAATAATTCCGCAGAGCACTTGTCTCACTGCTCTTCAACTTTACTGAACTACAGCGCACACGCATCCATTCCTTAATCTAATTCCCACTAGCTGCGCATCACTATAATACTCAACTATCGTATAGCGGATTGTTATTGTTAACAGTCAAAGTGAAACAGTTATAATTAATTGAATGACCTCCTAAACACAAATCAAGCCAGCCCCCACCCCCTTCCCTCCCCGCCCACCCCCTGCCACCGGTGCGTCCATTCTACTTACATCCGGAATGAACTAATACTACACATTCCTCAGCATCACTCATCCCAATAACCTCAGGACTGCATAGCCCAACCACTAATCATTCCTTTTTAGCTGATGCGTCACGTGGGTGTGTCGGGGGTACCCCTATTGAGCCTATGGTTCCCGGTTACTCATCTATGTGTCCGAATCCGAGCCTCCATCCGATCCTGCTTCGGGTGCTTGTAGTGATGTAACTATGGCCTCCCACGCCCTAGCTGTCTCCATCACTGTATCATTTTTAGTCCGTTTAGCATGTTGGAGCCATATTGTATTTTCACTCATTGCGCATTTGATTAATTCTGCCTTCCACCTCGCAGTATTCGGCCCTCGCCTGGACTTCCAATACGCTGTAATATTTCTCTCTGCCAGCAGTAAACCCAGGTCCAAGAACTCACTTGTGACCTTCGTCTTAGATGTATGTGAGAAACAGTGCAATAAGCACGTGCCCATGTCAGGCTCTATTCGTCTCTCTGTGACTTCACATAGCAGGTCAACTACCTCCTCCCAGTATGTTCCCAGTTGCAGGCATCCCCACAGCATATGGTGAAACTCCGCCCCCTCTAAAACACAGCACAGGCATTGAGCTGTAACTACTTTAAAATACCTATTGATCTTAGCAGGGGTTAAGTACACCCTGTGTAATATAAAGAAATGGACCAGTTTAAATCTGGCGTTTCTTGTGATCTTCCATGCTCTCTTGACTAGTTGAGACCATGTCGTCTCCGGGATTTCCTTACCGATTTCTGCTTCCCACTTCCTTTGCAATTGGCTCAACGGCTGTAGCCCCTCCCCCACCATACGCCGATTTAAACACGTAATAACTTTGAAGATCCCCGCCGCCATTACTACATATTGGCACGCCATAGACATCTGTGGTTCCAGAAGTCCTCCCCACCAGTGATGCTGTATTGCCGACACCAGGGCTGAATGCAGAAGGAAATCCCCCCGTGGGAGGCCATATCTTTCCACAAGGTCCGATAGGGTAAGAGAGCACCATCTTCATACAAATCCCCCATTACTTGAATCCCCATCATCTCCCACTCAGCCAACCCAGACCAGTCACCCCCGTGCGGGAGAGTGGTACACATACCCAAAGGTATCTCCGGAGCATAGGGAGGTGTAACTCCAGCTCTACGCTGGCTCCAATTCCAACACAACCTCAGCGCCCGTTCCTCATAAGAGACCGACCCAAGGTGCAGCCGCTGCTGGAGTACTATAAAGGACAGCACGTGACGCGGGAGCAACCGTCCTTCTGGGCCGTCTGGGCCACTGAACTCCCTGGACACTGCCTGAGTAAGCCATTGCAGTTGAGCTGCCAAATAGTAGAGCTCGAAGTCTGGCACCTCTAGTCCCCCATCAGCCCTTGGTCGCTTCATTGTGGTCAGCGCCACTCGTCGTCTGCCACCCCCCCCACAGAAACCCCCCAAGCATTGAGCGGAGCTGATGAAAAATCGATCCCAGAACCCAAACCGGCAGTGTCCTAAAGTAATACAACCACCGGGGGAGCGCCACCATCTTCAGGAGCGCCACCTGACCCGCCACAGAGAGTGGCAAAGTGCCCCAAAACATTAGGCTACCCTTAAGTCCTCATATGGCTCTGCCTATATTATCTTCTAGTAAGTCATCCGGGGTATGATAGATCTTGGTTCCGAGATAAGACAAGCAGCAAGGCTCCCACCGAATGCCTTCCACCTGGGTGAGGTCTGTCTCCGACGGTGTCACTGGGAACAGGCAGGTCTTCGCCCAGCTCACCCCCAGCCCTGAGACTGCACCAAATGCACGAAGCAGAGTTGTTGCCCCATTCAGTGTCTCCTCTGTGTTGGTCAGAAACATAAGTAAGGCGTCAGCATTGAGCGATATATACTGCATGTCCCCACATAGGTCCAGGTAATGTCTCCCCGACCTGGCGTGCGCAGCCAACGGCTCGATGGCCAATGCAAATAGTAAAGGAGAAAGCGGGCACTCCTGTTGGTTACCCCACCCCACAGAACAGGTAGAGGAAATCATCGTCCCCGTCCGCACTCGAGCCGTCGCTGACTTATAAAGGATCTCTGTCCATCTCACAAAAGCCTCCCCAATACCGACAAGACACATAACCCGAAACAAATACGACCATTCCAGGCTATCAAAAGCCTTTTTAATATCTACTGAAAGGACCGCCACAGAGGTTACATCACTATGATCCTCCCCCAGGATACAGAGTAACCGTCGCACATTAGTAGACGTATTCCGGGTGGGGATAAATCCCGCTTGATCGGGGTGGATCAATTGCACCATATACGGGAGGAGCCGAGTCGCAAGGATCCTACTCAATATTTTATAATCAAAAGTTAACATGGATAAAGGACGGTAAGCCGTCCTATCTGAGTGGTCTTTCCCGGGCTTCAGCAATGGGTTGATGTCAGCCTCCCGGGTAGAGGCCGGCAGCATTCCAACTTTCCATGCCTCCCCAAATACAGTCAGCAGCCTGGGAGAGCCAAACATTCAACGTAAGCTGAATAACATTCTATAGGTAACCCGTCCGTGCCCGGCGTCTTGTTAAGTGCCATATGTTTAACCGCACCCCTTATTTCCCCTAATGTGATTTCCTGTCCTAACAAGACCGCTTGCTCCCGTTCCAGTCGCGGCAGCGCTTAATCCATCAAGAAGTCGCCTACTGCTTCCCCAGTAACCCGTAATTTGCTCCGGTACAGTTCAGTGTTGTAATCTAAAAACAACCCATTTATCCCCTGTTGGGTATATACCGAAGCTCCCGTTGGGGAAGTCAGGTCCAATACGGGTGTACCCCGAGGTGCTGGATTAGCTAGCCATGCCAGCAGAGTACTCGCTTTGTCCCGTTCCGCATGCGCTTGCGCCAAGTATGACCTATGGTCAATACAAAGCAACCGCTCTACTTGTGCTGCTACTACCTCTTTAGCTTCCAAAACTTCTCCCTGTGCGCTTGGGTTCTCGGGGCGGGCCCTCTCGGCTGTTCGCAGCCGCTGCTCTGCTGCCTCTGTCGCTCAAGAGCGTCTTCCGCACCCCCACCATTTTAGTGATACAGAGCCCCCTTACCACCACCTTAAAGGCGTCCCACTCCAGCACTAGTGACAACACTGTGCCCTCATTCTCTGAGAAGTATTGAATTATACCCGTCCCAATTTCTTCGTGGAAGACAGGGTCCTCCAGTGCTTCTGGCCGCAGCCGCCAAGTCAGCACCGCGGGTCTTTCCTGGACCCAGTGTAGCCTAACCAATATTGGATTATGATCCGATAACGTTCTCATAAATTATTCACTATGTCCTACCTTAGCATGAATGTCAGGTGTGCATAATCTCGCGTCTAGTCGCACTTGCAATTCGTGTAAGGTTGAAAAAAAGGAATAATCCCGCTCCCTCAAGTGGTGCGCACGCCATGTGTCTATTAGCCCCCACCTATCCTGCCAGTCTTGTCGAATCTTTGAGAGTCTATGCACGGCCGCCCCAGTCAACGGAGGGTGGGACCTATCCACCTCAGTGTCCGCCATAGAGTTGAAATCTCCTCTTATCATCACCGGGCCAGTCAAAAAGGGCGCCAGCCTCCCTGACAGGTGGGTAAAAAAGGATGCCTGATCCACATTAGGCTATGATAACAAGAGGAGTTAGGCTCAAGAGGCCAGGTTCTGGCAGGGCTGTATATATATTTAAAGCAAAGGAAAGGGCCTGAACCTGTTTTATTTCAAAAAAGCGTCTTTTAATTCACGCTCAGACAAACGATTAATTTTTGTTTGCACCGGTACTTTATTATTAACTTTTCTTTGAATTTCTTTGGTTTTTTAATGTATACTCAGGCACCAAAAAGGGACAAAATAGTCTACATACAAAGAGTACGTGTGTAGTGTTAAATCACAAAACATTAAACAACAACAATGTATATTAAATACACAGTGTGAAGAAAACATAAATGAAGAAAAAACATTCCTAAACAAGTGAACATCCAATATACTGATGATTTTTTGCTACTTTTAGCGGCAAAAGTCTAAATATCAATTCAAAACAATCTCAAGATGTTTTATACATCAGGGTTTTCTTAACTGAAACCCTGAAGCCCCAATAGCTCGTTAGGCCTTCCAATATGAGGGGACCTGCACTCTACAAACACCCGTCTGCCCCTACCCACCCCTCCGATCAATATCCGATAGAAACCCAATGGAGAAAGAAAAACAGGCAAGGACAAACTCCCCCGGACAGTTCTCAGAGAAGGTCCCACAATTTCAAGCATCAGCAATTTCATCCGCTGTCCCAGGTGTCACATGAGGCAGTTGAACACTTCCCGCATCTGATTCGTCGGATTCTGTTCCTGCTGAGCCCTTTTCCGATTCTGTCGCCCCCATCGATACTGCACCTCTTTCCTGGGATATCGCTGTCACTGCCTGCAAGGCCGCCAACCGTTCCTTCTCCGTTTGAGTCTCTGTGGGCCGCTGAGTGTTAGGGCGGCGCCTTCTGATGCGCCGCGACCGGCGCGGGTGAGGCGTTTCCGCTGACGCGCCCTTTATAGGATTCCAACCATGTCCACACCTCATCAGGGCTATCATAAAAGAATGTTTTACCATCCATGGCCACCCGCAAGCGCGCGGGGAACATCAGCTTTCTTGACTTCCAGGAACGACGCACTTCAAACGTGTAATCCGTCAACAGTGTCACGTTACTATTGCCCACTGTATAGGGGCCCGAGGAGCGAGCCTTGCGCAGCAACAGGTCCCTATCTTTATAATGGAGTAGTCTCGCCAACACCGGCCTGGGCGGTCTCCCGGGCGCCAGCGGCCGAGCCGGTACCCTGTGTGCCTTTTCTAGGGTGTAGAAGGGGGTCAGACCCTCAGGGGCAACCTCAGTTTGCAACCAATTTTCCAGATAATCCACCATATTGGCCCCTTCCACTCCTTCCGGCAGTCCCACCACCCATACATTATTTCGTCGATTCCGCCCTTCAGCCTCTTTAGCCCTCCACTCCAGGGTTTGTAAGCGGCGTGTGACATCACCCATCTGAGCCTCCAGCGCCTTCTGGGCGGGCTCCAGGACCTCCATCATCGCTTCAGTCTGTTTCACACGGTCAGCTAGCTTAGAATGGTACGCACGGAGGAGGCCCAGCCCCTAAGCCACACGCGCAATGTCCTGCTGAAGGGCATCCCTAGTGTCAGTGATGGCCTTAAGTATTTGATCGACCTGTTGCTGCATCATCCCCTCCGGGTGCAAATCTGTTGCGTCCTGCTTCCCTTGATCAACCACCTCTTCCTCCAATTCCTGGGGTGCTCCCCCTTGCTTCCGTTGTGGTTTCCCCATGGAAGGCAGCACTGCAAGCCTCCCGCACCAGTTCGGCCTCCCAAGCTTTCTTCTGCTCCACACGAGCAAACTACAGGTGCCAATCGGCAACCGCTGCAAGGGAGGACCCCCTCTCCAGCACTTGTAGCTATCCGCTCACCTTACAGCTGCCTGCCATCCTGGGGTATCCTTCGATCTATCTCAGGCACTCCCTGCCCAGCCGATCGCTCCACAGCCTCGTTTCTCCTCCAATAACCCAAGTTCGGAGTGCTTCCCCCCTCAACAGTCCACTCCTTTGGCACAGAGGGGACTATAAAGTAGGGGCTGGGGCTGCATGTCCACGCTTTTGCCCTTCGTCGTCGCCTCTCTCCGGGCCCAAAGCTGCCTTTCGCTGAGCTTACCCTTCAGTGCAGCACGCTCGCCGGCTGCACATCTCCGTAAGCCATGTGCCACCCTGATCGTCGCCGACTACCAGCTGCTGCTCACCCTCAGTGACTATGTCCCCAAGCCTCAACGGGGCCAGACTGACAGCCAAGTCGTACCCTGGCCACCCCAGCAGCGGCGACAGCACGGTCCCCCGAAGAGAGCCCCCCACGGGGTCCTTCGCCAATCTCCACTCTGCGGCTCTGACACGCACCGCGCCACCACTTGGCCATCTCCTCCCCAGCCTTCGTGATCCCATGCGCCGCTCCGCCACCAGGCCGGGTCTCGCAATGGGCATGACCCAGCGGCTTCTCCCGCTACTGGCTAGCCAGTGCCCCTGTAGACAGTAAATACAGGCCTTATCGCTCGTGTGCATTAGTGCTCCCACTCCTTAATCGCCAGCACTGGAGCTATCATGGAGCTATCCTGTGTATCCCATATCATGGGGCTTGCCACCCATCCAGGCATTCAAAATGAAATGGCAGCTTAATCTGGATTTCACTCTCTCTACAAGGCCTGCAGGACGGGGCATAAGAAGGATATATGCCGCTCAATCCCTTGTAAGTCCCCGCTCGTCAGGGCTGCCATAAGCTGCACTGCTGCCCCCGCCTCTTACCGATGCCAACCGCTGCTCCGCCAGATCCTTCCGGGACCAGGTCAATGGCCGCGAGATACTTGGTTTTGCGGCCCCCGCTCTGCCTGTACCACGGGGGCCTGATGGTATGAGGGCGGGTGTCCCTCACAGCTCCCCTCAGCGTCCCCACGATCTCCCGTGCCGAGCCCGGTGCCGCTTCCGAAACTAAACAGCCGCCCTCAGCGCCATTTTAGCCTCACCCTGGTCGAGCTCTTCACCGCTCCCAGCCTCCAGTCATTAACGGGTATCTACTTTCGAGGTCGTTGATGGAAGCTCCCAGCTCTCACGAGCTCAATCCCAGGTGCCACTGCAGGCTGCGTTGCCGTTCTCTACGCTCACCACTACCAGCCATCCCTTCACTAGGCACCTCCGGGACCAGGTCAATAGCCGCAGGGATCCCAGTTTCATGGCCCCGCTCTGCCTGAACCGCGGGCGCCTGCCAGTATGGGGGTGGGAGTCACTTCAGTCCACCTCCATGTCTCCACGGTCTCCAGAACCCTGCCTCCAGCCCTGCTCCAGATGTTATGCGGCCGCCATCGGTGCCATTTTAGCCGCTTCCCAGCCGAGCTCAGCACCTCACCCCGCCTCCGATCGCCAACGGGCTCCCAGCTTTGCCCGATATTGCAGGTACGAGCTCCCAGCCGCCTTTAGCACAATCTCAGGTGCTCAGGCAATCATTACCAGTTCCCAAAACATGATAATTAATGGGTCGGCGTGGAGCTTCAGACTCACGCGACCGTCCTCATCGGCTTCCTGGCCACACCCCCCCACTTCCCACCACTTGCATTAGTAACCTGCTAATACATGGCAAACCTTGATTTACGTGGCAAAGTGTTGAAAGGACCTATTAAGTCTATTGTCAATCTTACCCATTGCCCTTCAGGCAACAAACAAGGCTAAAGAGGCAAGGATTCACTTTTCATACTTTTGTCACTGTTAGCACAGATAACACATGCTTCTACTTTTGTGATAATATCTGTGTCCATACCTGGCCACCAGTAGTTTTCCCTGATCCTTCTCTTGGTGATAGTTTGTCTCAAGTGCCCTTCATGCCCAGTAGCAATTATTTTATCTCTCAATCCAATGGGTTGAACAAACTTTTCACCTTTCATCAGAATCCCATTCCTTTCAAAAGATAACTCTTCAGCTACCTTGGAGTAAGTCTGCAACCTCAATGTTAACACTCTTTCCCTGGGCCACCCCTATTTCACGTATTTCTTTACTTTTTCCAGGTCTTAGTCCATACCCATACAAGTATTCCATTTGTTCTCAGTGAAAGCACTACGTTGACAGATGTGAATGGCAGCTATCAAACACTACGCACCTCCGTTGCTCTGCTGCTCGGCCGTTTGGCATGTGGAGCAGAGCTTGGATTCTCAAGGCCGAGCATGCCGAGGCTGATGGCGAGTGGGACACCGAGTGGGAGCACCACAGCCAGCCCCGAGTCTTGATCCGGCAACCTGCTCTGCATTGCATCGCTGCCCCACTCCCCCCTTCCCTCTGCGGAAGCGGCCCAGTAAGTCATAATAACTTACACCGGGTGTGGCTTGCGGTTGTGGCTGTGGGTGCTGTGAGGTGCAGCAGCGCGGGCTGGCAGAGTTCGAGGGCGGAGGTCTACGGCCCCCACCAAGGCTGACAGGCTGAGCGTGAGTGAGTGAGTGAGGCAGGCAGGCACAGGGGGTCTTACTGCCCCGCACTGTCCCCCCCGGTTGTCCCTCGGCACACTCTGCTCACTCTGCCCTACTCCTTTACTCCCATACTGCCTACCTGCCTGCCCACCTTGCCTGCTTGTCTGCTTTTTGCCATGGCCCTCGAGATGCCCAGAGGTGCCGTGAGATGGGGGGGTGCCGGCGAGGTGCTGGGGGGCAGCGGCCTGAGCTGCAGTCTATCAACCACAGACACCACGAGGAACATAGATCAGCTGCCTGACTGGTGTGACTGACCTACCCTAACAGCAACCGACGCCTAATCGGTGGGGTCATCACAGCGTAATCCACCACCTCACAGGTGACCTGCCAACCCCTACATCCCCTTTACAACCATTAAAACCAACTCACTTGAGTAACAAGGGGGAAAGGAGAAGGAAACAAAAAGGGAATAATCAAACAAGGCAGCAGCCACTGGGTTCCTTGGTAAGGACAGTCAAGGAAAAATGGGAGAGGAACTGCGGAAGTGCACTGACAATTCCTATAATACTTATATTAACTGCTACAATGAGATCAGGGAAGACAAGACAGCAGGCGGTGCCTAACCCAAACAAGAAAACGCGTCGGACAACAAAGAAGATACCTAACAAAGAAGGAGAAGAGGACCTGATGATGAAGAAGGAAGAGGAAATCCCCTTGATTTCACCAGTCCTCACCAGCCCGCAGGCACAGTCAACTGCTAATGGAAACAATGGAAAAAATGCAATCGCCAGGACCATTAAGACCAAGACAAGTAACCAACCAAAAATCTACACTAAATTCTCTTTTATAAAAGGCGCCGGGCCGGTCTTGTGCCTGACCAGTAACAAAGAAGGCAATCTCCCCACTCCTCTCCAACCTATTAAAACACATCAGATTGTGCAACAGCAGCCAAATGTAGATGTCTGCGGCCATCAGGGAAATGTCGTGCACAACAAGACTTTGGGATACAAGTACATAAGATGAGAAGCTAAAAGGGAACAGGGAACAGGAATCGGGGAACAGGGTGTATGTACAAACAAGTAATGCCAAACAGGATCAGTCTGAGCAAACATAATCAACAATATCAATGGGGGAAGAAAGACGGTCAAGGTCAGGCCAACAGCTACACTGCGGCCATGGAAGAGGAAGGAAACGAAAACATCAACAATCATATTCCCCTCAGCCACAGCAAGGAAGAAACTCTGGTCAATTAGGTACTATATAACCTGGGAGAAGTGGAGATGAAACATCAAGGACACGGAAACACCGCCCATAATAACACCAATAAAAACATCATCATAAGGGAAGAATCAGGTATCCTCAAACCCCCCCCAACAACAAAAGGAAATGGAAAATTAAGAAAAAGATTTTAATAAGGTAAAGCAACTCAGTCCCTTGTAGTGAAGACTGCTATTTATATACGTACAATGCTAAGTTAGCACAACCGCGTTAGATGTTAGAAACCATCTTGCCACTTTTGCTGCTTTTGCACACGACACTGTAGTTACATGTTATTAATTGAGAAATGCTTGCTCGACTTTGACTTTGCTTCACATGAAAACTGTCTGTTGTTCACATCCCTAACAGTGAGCAGCGACCTTGGTCTGAACATTGTGTAAAGAAACAGTCTGGGTCGCTAGACGGTGCATGTTGTTGGGTTCAGGTTGATCGGCCCACTATTTAGCCATAACACGCACGCAGCTGCAAATACCTGAAAGTCGAGTGCTTTTAATATTGCAGTGCTGCATGTTTTACATTCATTCGGAAGAAGAGCTTTCCCAGCAGCAGAGTCTAGCTGATCCTGTGATGTGATTCCACTAAGCTGATCTTTACGGTATGGGGTTCCCCATTCAAGCCTAGAGACCTTTTATTAGTCTAATAATAATAATATTAGTTTACTAGCGAAAGGAAGGTGACTGTCATCCACTGTCATTTTATTATGATTACTCCTTTCATTTTCTATGGTATTGTAACTATGCTGATGGTTTTGATCTTAATCATTTGTCTGCTTATGGTAGCCAAAGTACTGCATCTTAGGACACAAGGTTTATAAAATAAACTCTTTAAACTTTACTCTGTCTCTGTTTATTCTGTTGTGGACTGATATGAGAATAATTACGAACAGGTATTTCTGATTCCCACCATTCCTGAGAAATACCCTAAGTCGCTTGTTCTGGGTTGTCTATACATTGGGACCGCCGAGATAAAACTCGGATAACGAATGGGACACTGATGCTGGTCGGATAAGGGGTTCTGGGTTCTGAGGTGAGATTTTGGTACACCACAATTCACTGAGGTCCTGGTTTCCTGTGCATAGTTCTGTGCATAAGCAGAATCTCTGCAACATGGCGCACCTAACGTTTGGTCGATTGATTTGAAACGCCTTAGTAGTGCTTATATTAGTCCACAACACCCTCACTCTTGTTTCCGGTTAACAGGAGTGACGGTTTAAACTACCTGTGTTTCGACTAATAGGTTCTTTCAAGCTTGATCATTAAAAAGGTTATTTTTACTGAACCCCAGTGCCACTGTCGTTATTGTTGATACTCTTTAGTGTGTCCTTATGGCAGTTGACATAGCCACGCATAGTTGTGCACCTCTGCACCGTCATTTGACGATGTATGGGGTGCCGAATGATGGGATGGCTGTTATTTTTGTGGGGAGCGCTGATGCGTCTTACCCTTATGAGTTGTTTTACTCTTGGGTGACCTTTCCGGCGGTGGATGCAGATGATGATACGTTTCATTCCTATACTCCCACGCAGCTACCTGCGATCTATATGCCGTATAGGACACAATATATTCCTATTTCTGCCTGGCAGCACACCATTTGGTTTAATGGCGCCCTTACCCATGCGGTTGCACCGGCTAGAATGGGCCCGTTGTCTATTGCAAGGGCCACATGGCCGGTGCTGGCCGGATTTACGCCTCATCCCCGCTATCTCATGGTGGCGGTGGCTGAGTTGCGGGTGCTACACACAGCCCTGATTACAGTTCATAGGGCTTTAGTGCAGTACGTGTCACGCAACGTGCAGGTAGGGGCACCTGCTGTTGCGGGACAACCAACGGACCACCATGCGGTGGTTATTAGTTCTGTTATGGTTAATTCGGTGATGGGCAAGCGCCCCCAAAGTAAGGATGATTTACCTTACTGGCTTGCTGAGAAATTTGACCAACTGGAGGCGGTTTTTCCGCATACCTCTCCAGTGGAGAAACACAGGATTCTCACCATTAGTTTGCCGAAAGACTTGGTCCCAGATATGGCCGATTGCGCAAACTGGGGCAAGGTCTTTGCCGCGACCTACTCGAAGTGCTTCGGCACTCCGTCTATGTCTGTACTACCCTCCGTCATTAAACGTGTTCAAGAGAATCACGGAGCGGAGGCTGCTGTTGAATTGGGAATGAGGCTTGTCGGAGTGTTCGATGTGGTGGCTTCCATGGTAATGGGCAACCTCAATGGCGATGCCATGCAGTTCCAAGTAGCTAATAAGCTGGACCGCATGGACGAACTCGACAGGCCTAAGGAGTTTGCTAAGATAATTGTGGAAGCCTATAGGACCATAGGCCGCAGTGCCTTAGGTGTTAACCCAACTGTAATAATTCCTGATATAGTACAGCAAACTAAGGTGAGCTCGTCTACTAAAGACGAACACCCACATTTTCCTAAACAAAATAGGCGAGCAAAGAAACAGGGGAAGCAGCAACAGAAACAGGGGTCTCGTCCTACCTCACCCGTACAGTCGTCTAGCGAACGCACATATGATCTGCGCGATCGATCTAGTATTAAGTAACCTGATAGATTTCAGGTTTCTGAACAACGCTCTCTTCGTTCTTCACAGAAAATATCGGCTTCACAATCCGGTGACCGGTCTCCGGTAGCGGAGACCGTGGGAAAGGAAGGGGTGCCCAAAGTCGTGAGCAACCCCGTCAGACTGACGGCAAAGGCAAGCAGGACGAGTCTGCACGTCAACGACCCCCGTTTCAGAAGAAGTAAGTTGCTGCGCTAACAGCGAGGTATACCACAGATGGTGCGGACGCAGCTTCAGAACCTGACATGGGCACTAACACTGCTCGACAGTGCAGCGGAAGTTACAGTTGTGCGACAAGCACTGCGTCCATATCTGGTGGCGACAGCAACTGATACGTTCATAACTGTAGAAACTGCTGACACTAGAGTGGCTCCCCCTGACAGACTGTATAATATAGTCCTTTTAATTGAAGGTGACATACAACGCACGTTTAAAGGGATTTTTTGGGATAATCTGACCTCTTCCTATGATATTCTATTGGCAGAGGCTGATTGGCTCCCGGCTTTCATTTTAGATGCTCCTAGAGGGGAGGAGATGATCCTCCCGTCCTTTGCGCACACTGTGCCAAAGGACCAAGCTAAGAAGTTCGCCGAGGAGTGGGCTCTGGTGCTTGCACCTGCTTTGTGTCGTAATCAGGTAGGCTGGGATACATTGTCCCCCAGCCATGAGATTCCGTTGTGGTCCACGCCCCAGCCACAACCCCAATATCCCATGCGTCGCGAAGCAAGACCTCACGTTGCGGCTATCCTTGAACAATTGGAATATCAAGGTGTAATTGAAACATGTGTGTCACCGATGAATAATCCTGTGATGAAGCCTGATGGGTCGTACCGCCTGGTTTTGGATTACCGGCATTTAAACTCACATTGCCGGACATGCGCAGTACAGAATACCCACAGTTCGGCTCTCGTCGATAGTCTCGTGAGAAAACGGTTTAAAACCACACTTGACATTTCCAATGGCTTTTACAGCCATAACCTGTCCTCTCTTAGTAGTGGATGGACGGCATTTACCTCGGGTGGCAAACAAAAACATTTTAAAAGATTACCGATGGGCTATAAAAACAGCCCTGGTGTCTTCGCCGCTCGTGTAGTCTCTCTGTCAGAGAGCATAGACCCTGATGCGTACTCGTATGTGGATGATATTTATCTCACAGATGACGAGTTGTGGCCGCATCTGTGTCGCGTTGATCGCATTATTGTTTTGTTTGCAGCCTTCGGTTACAAATTCAATTTTGCGAAGTCTCACATTGCGTAATATACAGTGTTGTTTTTGGGATACGAACTCAACAATGAAGGTCGAGGATTGGCTCCGCACTTCCTAGAGAAATGCGCATGCCTACGTGCTCTTCCGACACTGAATAAGTTACAATCTCTGCTGGGCTTTCTGAATTTCGGTCGAACGTACATTCCTGATTATGCCCAGCGTATCAAGTCGCTTTATGCCTTGGTACAATCTACTTTTTCCAAATCATGCTGGCTGCCGGAGCATTCAGCTATATTGCAATCGTTCCAAGCTGATCTTCTTGCTTCAAAATACTTACTGACGCGTGACAACCACACTAACCTGGTCATAAGAATTGTGCCAGACGCAGTGGGTTTCACGTACTTAACGTTCAATGAGGGCGACACCGTCGCCATTGCCTACGAATCACACCTGTACACTTCTGCTGAATTGCGATTTTCCGCTGTCGAGAAAGTTCTGACGGCAGTGCAGATGGTGATTCTGAAAGAACGAGCGCTATCGCAAGGAAAACGCATGTTGGTGGTAACACCATATCCTGCCCTTGAGGCGGTGACGAAAGCGAGTGTACCAAGTTCTAAGGCTTTGCATCCACGGTGGATACAATGGGCCACTTCCTTGACATCGCCCGACGTCACATATATCTTTGACGCGGCTCTACAGTCTCAGGAGTTCTTATAGTATGAATTTGTTCATCCAGCTTCTCTGTCCTTGCGCCCGCTCGAGGATTACCATTGTGTCATTTACACTGACGGTTCTGCGCAACCGGCTACTGGATCGAAGCATGCCTATTCAGCGGCCTGCGCAATTGTGGTAGGTACTTTCGTGAATGGTGGATTCCAATCCGATGTCGTGCATACGCAGTCATTGGGTGATTGTACCGCACAGTTGGCGGAGCTTCGTGCTCTGGTGTTTGCACTGGAGTTTGCTGATCCTCTAGTCACTACTCTTATAGTGAGTGACTCGTTTTATTGTGTACAATCTTACAACGACAATCTACATTTTTGGTCTCAAAATGACTATCGTGAATCCAAAGGTAGCACAGTTAAGCATAAAACGCTTTGGGTTCGAGTGGCAGAACTTAAAGAACATCTGCCTCTCGTGAATGTTATTCACACTCTTGGTCACCAACGAGTTGGTGTCCATGCTGTCGGCAACAGCCTAGCTGACGAGGCAGCAAAAACAGCAGTGGCAACATACTTAGTAGCAGCAGTTAAAAGATCACAAAGTAAGATCGATGATGACATCTTGGCAGCTATTGCTGCTACAGAGAAGGGAACAAAATATCCTAGAGGTTTCCCTTCTCGTTACCATTATCGCTTAAGTCCTGATAACGTCCCGTTATTGAGGATTAATGACGTTGGTGACAGATTGATTCCCAACGCGGACTGCAGACCATCTTTGATATTAGCGGCTCACGAGGGCATGGCGTCTGCGCATGCCGGCGTTGCAGCTACTGTATCTCTGTTACAACCACGTTACTGGTGGTGCGGTTTATATAAACAAACTCGCGCTTATGTTCTTAATTGTGACATTTGCCAGCAGATAAAACCTTCAACTGCGGCGCGCCCACCTCAAACTCAGTTGTACATATCTAATAAACCACTGGGTTGTGTTTATTTAGATCATTGCGGTCCATTCACCTCTGATACTGCGTACAAATACATCTTGGTTGCAGTGGATTCGTGCACACGTTTTCTGTGGGTGTGGCCACAAAGGAGTGCTGATGCCCATGCTGTCATCAAGGATTTGCGTGTCTTTGTTGGAAGTTTTGCATGTGGTACATTTCATTCTGATCAGGGCCCTGCGTTCGCCTCTAAGGCGTACAAACAAGCTATGAGAAATTTGGTGGTCCAGGTCAAATTTTCGTCTCCATACCGACCTGAGGGTAATAGTGTGGTGGAGCGAATGAACCGTGACTTAAAGCAATCTTTGACAGCCAGGGCTTTAGGTACTGGCCGGAACTGGCTAGCCCACTTGTATGACGCACAACGTGCACTAAATAATCTCCCTAGAAGGTCTCTGGGTGGGCGGACCCCATACATGATGCTCTTTGGCATACGAATGTTTGTCCTGGACCTTGATGGTCTAGACATGGCGGTGTCGGCCGCACCCTTTGACGTAGATGATCACTGTGCTGTATTGCAGAATCTATAAGAAGCCAGAGACAGTCTAGCGAAGGAACACGTACCCTCCACATCTGATGCTGCGCTTCAGATTCCGGTAGTCGGCTGGCTACCTCGAGTTGGTGATCTGGTCCGTGAGAAGGTGGAGAACAAGAAGGAGTTCGGCCTCTCTTATCGTGCACCAGTTCCGGTGCTTGGAGTACAGGGTACACGTACAGTCATTTTACCTCCACTTCCTGGTCGCAAGGATAACAGGTACATCTCTATTGACAATGTCAAGCTACAGCGAGTGGCCGATTCTTCTTAGCATGACACCAGCGGTTTCTTGCCCTTCAATGCTGAGAAATTCTGTTGTGGCCCCAGCTTCTAACACCTTGCCTGATGTTGCCGTCAAGATGCATACGGGTACTTGTCCTTTGTTGCCACCGACACCTGGTGGTCTACCTGAAGATATTGAGTATGCTTAACCTGCGGATGTCCCGTTGCCTGTTTTACAATCCACCACAGTTACACAGTCGCGTTACTCCTTTGACACTAATTCAATGACTTCCATTGCCCCGTCGAAAGTTTCGATTTTTGTTGCCTGATTCAAAAGACATTTTTTAATTCCCCCTTGGACTTACATTTGGCTGTTGCTCATATGTATTTTTTTGTTTATGTCCATTGGTTTTGTGGTAGTGTTTTTTAGACTTATAAATGGACACTACCTGAAAGAAAGATCTACAATTAGACTAATTGATGGAACTTTGGCCCCCCACTCCTCATCACATATTATGAAAAGGGACCAGACTTTTGTGAACATTTCTGCCTGGCCGGTACTGAATGGGATCGCTTGGGATGCTGTAAAATTTCAAATTCATGGTCCCACTGAAGTTATCAATGTGCCAAATGTATTTCGTGTTTCTATGGGTGATGTAGTTAAGCAGAACATCCACTCGGATGATTGGGATGTACAAGCAATAGAAGCACTGTTTTCTGATTTGAAATATTATGCTGCATTTGATGCTGAAGATTTGTATTTAGATACTGCTAATTATGATGAGCAATTCTGCTATCAACATTATGGCACGCATTTCCTACACAAAGCAAATACGTTTAGAAATTTTGTAAATTATACACAATGGGAACACTGTCCAGCACCTAGGCTGGGCAGCTCCACCACGTTAGTGGACAAATTCACATATTTTTCTGATTTCAGTGTGTCGAATCCGGCGTCCTTTTATTTTAAGGTTGCGGCTGAGTCTGCTTCTAAAGTTTAACTGACACACACCAAATTGTTGTATTCCAAATCCTTTATGGACGAGTTGGCAATCGGAGGATATGATCTGTGGCAAGCTACTATCGATCTTAAATCGGTTTGGGGTTCTAAACCGTGGCAGGTACAGGGAACAGAAGCTTTGCATCGTGCCTGCCTCATCCCGAACCACATGTTATTTTTGAATTCGTCAATTTTTCAGACCACCTGTTTTGGATTGGCTACTTCTAAAAAATTAAATTCTCCCTCCAATCTGGGTCTGGGTGCTTATCCTAATTGGGATAATCATACGGATCTGTCCCTTGCTACGTTGCAGTCATACATTTCCAACACATCCTTCAATATTTCTGAATTAAATCCGGAAGGGTGGTTAGTATGGCAAACGAGCTCAGATTCCTGTCAACATCGGTTTCTGGATTTGGCACCGGGGTATACACAAGTTCGTGTAGACCCCCGTTTTGAATCTTCTCACACGGTAACTACCTACTCAGTAGGGAAGTTATGCCAATCTTGAGAAATACCCTAAGTCGCTTGTTCTGGGTTGTCTATACATTGGGACCGCCGAGATAAAACTCGGATAACGAATGGGACACTGATGCTGGTCGGATAAGGGGTTCTGGGTTCTGAGGTGAGTTTTTGGTACACCACAATTCACTGAGGTCCTGGTTTCCTGTGCATAGTTCTGTGCATAAGCAGAATCCCTGCAACACCCTTACTTCCCTCAGCGCTTGAGCCCATGGTGGACACGACGGAAAACAACGGCCCCACACACACCACAATTAAAACAGCGATGGGAAAAACCCAACCCACTCCTCAATTACTACCAGAAAGGCAAGTCCAACCAATTCAGGAACAGCCACATGGCCATCATGGCCAATCGCCGATAGTCATTGTACAAGACGAATCAAAAACAAAAACACAAGGGCCACATATCTCAACATCTCAGGAAATGGAACCAGAATCATCTTACCTTACACCAGAGGAATGGGAGGAACCGGTTGCCTCATACTCTCTCACGCCTCAAGCTGAATCCCAACGAAGAAATAGCTCTCCAAAGTTCAAAGCCAAACCGGCCAAATTGTAGGAGAAAGAAGACATCTGGACCACTTTGCTGCGTACAATGCAAATGTAGGTTAAAGCCATGCAATACCAGTCTGACAAAATGGACATCCAACTATCAGTCCTCAATTCCCTCTCGATCTTTGTCGCAAACATAGATGACAAATTAGCAGACCTCAACAACCTGATCAGAAGAGCACAATCGGAGACACAAATTGTACAGACTAACTGTACCTGAGCAACTATTGTAGACAAGCTGGCAACCCTCCCAATGGCAATGGACAACCTCCTCTCTGACATAAGAGACGCTGTGACTTGGAAACCACCAAATAAATCAACCACAAGGAGAAAGGCAGAGCAACAATGAACAACTTTGACAACTGAGAACCTGTCCCAGCACACTCCGGAACTGACATTGGAGGCAAATTTGTACAAACAAGAACAGAGGAAAGAAATCAAACAAAGCAAGGACTGTCGACATCCTCGCCGATACCCCCAAAGTGCAACATAGCGATCAATAGCAGTCTCCCTGGAACTACTCTTTTTCCAACCAGCTTGGAAACATCTAAACAATTAAGAAAAAGCAGAAGAGAAAGGGGCGAAATCAAAAGCTAATTCAAACAAAACCACCTTGGGGGGCTAGAGCCATGGTAGGGGGATAGACGTAAAGGAAGACCCCCCAGACACCTCAACTCAAGTGGGCGATGAGAAAGAGCAAGACCAAGAGCCATCGGAATGCCTGACTCAGAAAGAGGGGACAGAAGTTAAAGGAAGCAATTCCCCAAAAATAATCATAAGCAGCAGAGCTGGCCCTAAGAACGAACCCTGCAAAAGCAGAGGATGCACACAAGAGGGCTCACCCATAACAGGACTCGGTCTTGCAGCAGCGCTGACACGTGGATGGCAAACATACGGTACAGAAAATCCACAACAAGTGAACCCCCTGAGCCAGCAGACACACCGACAGCTAAACAGGAACCACCTACAGATCAAACAGCATGCCTGAACTCTACAATAATCTCGTTCCATCCCGGGTACAAGTCAAAGGGACGGATTGACATATTAAACAGAGGAAATATTCTACGTCTACTAAACTCCAGCAGCAGCTTGAAGAACATAACATCCAATGACCTAGAGTCAATAGAATTTGTGGAGTCGCCAAAACAGCCAGGAGTGGAAGCAACTAAAACAGTCTGGGCCACACCAGGCTTAGCAGACAAAGTTTTAAAAGAACACATTATACTCAATGCCTGGGGCATTAAGCGACAGCCCTTCGCCAAACCACGGTATCCGGAACCTCTAATTGCCCTATTGAAAATAAAAAAGATCCTGCGCAGACCCAATTGAGTACATATTCATACTCAGTGCTATGTGGAGCTCTTAGCAAAAGCTCAGAGAGTAAAGAAATTAGAGATCAGTGGTCCCATAGGACTAATGCAACAAAAAGCTCATCCCCACAAGAGTGGAGTTGGCTATCTAAGACTATAAACACCAAAAGCCAAAACCTGTGACACACTAAGCTCCCTGCACTCAAAATAAAAAAAAAAATCAAACTTTGCTTCTGGAACATAACGGGATGGGAGATAAGACTCTGGACTCGGAACTGCAATTTTATCTACAAAGCTTTGACATAATTTCATTCCAGGAAACATGGCACGAATTGCCACAACCACTAAATGGATTTAACCTGCTCTCCCTACCGGCCACAAAGAGTACCAAATTTGTCCACAGTATGTGAGGCCATGCTACATACAGCTCTATAAAGAGCATTTATGCCATGGAGCCAATGACGTACAGCCTAGCACCCCCAAACTCTATGAAAGTGCTTAGAACCACCCTAAAAGGGGAGGTTAAAAATTAGCAGATAATCCTCATAAACCTCTATTTACATCCCCGCAACAGAACTAAAGGCAGCCAGCAGCTGAAGGAGGAGGTAGAGAACATTTTAACAGAAGAGCGAACTAATAGTTTGGTTATTACTGGGAACTTCAACTCAAATATGTTCAGGAGCACATCTGAAGAGATTGACACGGAGGAGGACCCATTCATATGGGACACAGCAATACCAGACATTAATTCAGGAGGAAGACATACAAATTCAGCTCAGAGGCTTCTAACGATCCTGGAGCAGCTGGGCTTTTGAGCACTAAACAAAAGATTTCCAGGAGACAGTCCACAGACAGCAACATTTCACAAAACAGTAGCAAGCACCACAATAGACTACACATTTGTCTCTCGCTGCATGTTCCCAAAAGTAACAGATTATCATATCGGAACCTCTTAAATACAGCGATCATTTACCACAGGAAATCACAATAGACTCATTCTCCACACCACAAATTCTGTTACATGATCCGGAATACACACTCATCGAGAAGAGAATAAAATGTAAAACAGATGACCCAGAAGGCCTGCACTTCCTTGCAAAACAATTTATGGAAGAAGCGCAAGCCATAGATTCTGACAGCCCGAGAAGCTGGGAGATTTACAAAAATCTAGGAAACAAACATGGAGTAAAAAAGGGAACCTATCAAAGCAAGAGATCAGGACTCCCACAAATCAAACATCCCTCCTCCACAATTGGAAATAATCCACAATTGTAAAAGTTCAAAACGCTGATAAACTGAGCACTTCGAAGATTGAAGAAAGGCGATCTCAATCCAACGACCTTACAAGAACTGAGGCAACTGGAAGCCAAGAGCAGGAAATTAATCTGGCACCTCAAAAAAGACACTGATGAAGCACTTTGGGCCAAACTCCTGCATGACATCAAAAATAACAATAGCGCGCACTTTTGACAAAAGATCAATTCTCCCGCCAACCCGTCAAATGCAGGCCTCAACTCACACGTAACAGAAGAGGCTTGGACAATCTTTTTACAAACCCACTTCAATAAAGACCAAGAAACTCAACTTCACATCGACACCCTCCCGTGCGAAAGTGAAGCACCAACATCCCAAATGTCTTCTAATACAACACTGCAACAGCCTCTTACAATTACGATCACATAAATCTGCAAAAGAATATCAAAAGGGAGGCGCGAGGGAACCCCAGGACCAAATAGGATCCCGCCCATAATATTCAAACAAGACCCGGAATATTGGGCATCTGTATTAAAACCGACCTTTGAAACAAAGCGCACATCAACGATACCATCCTCATGGAGGGGTTTGATCATCTCACCCATCTACAAAAAAGGCAGCAAGAACAACCCAAAAAGCTACCGGTTGGTAGCTTTACTTGATAACGAAGCCAAATATTACGCAGGATTGCTCTTGCAAGAACTAACGTCCTGGGCAGCGGAAATCTCAGCAATCCCGTTAAATCAAACAGTCTTCTACAAGAACATGGGCACTACCGCCAACATCTTGACCCTCTCACTATTGATTGACGCCGCACTTGTTAAAAAACAACCCTTGTACCTGTGTTTTATCGAGTATAGCTCAGCGTTCGACCACATAAACAGGAACTTACTGTGGCAAAAATTAAAAATGCTGAATATTTCACCGCTACTTCTAAAACAGCTAGTCCTCTTACATAGCAACACCTGGGTACAAGTAAAATTAGGCAAAGTAGACCACTTAACAAAAAAGATTCCAACTACAACTGGACTGAAACAAGGCTGCGTGCTTGCCCCAATACTTTTTAATCTTTTTATGACGGAGCATTCGGTCCTTCTCAATGGAAGCAACTCGCACGCTCCCAAGTTAGGTGGTCTTCAATTGCCTAACCTATTTTATGCGAACTATTTGGTACTCATAAGCCAGACACTGGTAGAATTACAGTGCCTGCTTGATATCACATCTCGGTACTCAGAGGAGAACAAACTCAGTATTAATAGAGCAAAAGATAAAATCTTAAGCGTGAACCTGCGCAAAAAAAGTAAAAACGCCATTGGCATTTGGCATCATGTAAATTGGAAACGGTACAAAACTACAAGTACCTGGGAGTTATAATTGATAACAAAGGGAATCACAAAGCTCAAGGTGAGACCATCAAAAAGGGAATAATGACTGCTGTGGCACTAAGAAACCTCAAGAAGACCATCTCTGGCCCAAACTTCCTCCCTTTAACCAGAGTGATTCAGGCGAAACTTATACCATCAATTAGTTACCGAAGCAAAGCCATGAGTGGGAGAGATGCTGAAACTCTGGATCTTACAATACAAGAGCAATCTGAATGATATTTGGGCTACCAGTATACACATTTCCCGCACAACTAAATGCTGGCATTTGAGATACAAAGGCAAGAGCTCACTCGTAAAGGGGCATTCATCAAAAGTTGGTTTAAAATCAAAAGGGGGCTGCCTGATTTGCTATATGCTCTGCCAGATGTTATTTGCACATCTCACTTAACCATCTGGGACTGCAGGAACTTTGGGAGCTACCAGGGACCTTTGCTAGCTTCAAAAAAATCACTCGTATACGATAAAGCTATTGTGGCAGAGCGTGAGAACGGCTGGTTCACCTTGCAGTCCTATATCAAGGCATCACCTCAAGTCGATCTTTATACCAGCTTTTCTAGAACTATAAAAGAGAAGCTCCTGAAACTACGCCGAGGCATACTATCATCTGCTTATCATATGCCGCTTTGGCTTCGTCCCCCGAAGCCAGCAATTTGCCGATTTTGCGGAGAGGGGGAGGAGGACATAGTGTACCTGCTAACTATATGCAAGACCTTAATATCGTCCTGCTAAAACCATTCCTTAATAAGGAGCACATTCGGACCTGCAGACAAGCAGTGTTAGCATGCTTCTCTGGTGAGGATGTCCAACTAAACTGTCACCTGTTTTATTCCGCTGCTGAACTGAGCATCAAAAGACAGGCTAACCAGTTTGTAGACTGTATGACAGGCGAACGGTACCTTGACCCAATCCTCACAAGACGCTGTCCGCACTGCTGCCATAAAGGGATCTTCAGAAACGTTAAAGACTGGTACACCATGCACTTTAAAAGGACTTGCACCAGGCAGACTGTACCATATAAATATCCTTTTTGCTGACTAATCTCTCTTTTCCAGACATTTAATGATTCATTATGTATGCATTGTTTTACTCCACAGCAATATTTTGCACATAGCTGCTCTGTACTTAGTATTCAATGGTCTTCAATGAATGCCTTGTTTTATTCTATATTAAGACCCTCGCAACAGCCATGTTGCACTCTGCACTTTATTCTGCCGCAAGTTAGGCTAAACACCTACGTTTCTCATCAGAATTGCGCAGACGTAACATCTGCTGTTTTAGCACTTTGAACTTACCTTCACATGAGTCACTTCTTTTTAGCTTTCTGCTTCACCATCCAAACCTGTTGCTAAGTACTAGATCAATGCGGCCTAAGCATCCTATGATGATTTTTAATGTACGCACTGTTTTATTCTCTAGCAAGATTCCTGCAAACAGTTGCATCGAGCTTAGTTCCCCCTCGCATCCGACGGCTTTTTACGAACGGATTGTTTCACTATATAGAAAAATCTCTGCAAATACATGCACTGTACTCAGCACCTCTCTCTGTTGTAAGATAAGCAGAATATTTAGGACTCTTATTAGAATCCTGTAGATGTAAAAATTGCTGTCTTTGCACCTCGCACTTTCTCTACAGACTCAGGTATTCTTGCTTTCTGTAATGTCCGCTAACCTGCTGCTAAGAACCTGACTTATGATGCGACTTTCTGCTGTTATGTTTGGATGATATCCACAGGGAACTGTCCGCCTGCTTACAATGAATCCTGCGGAATACCATGAAATACATCACAATCACTGTTTAGGACAATTGGTGGTCTTGCACATTGTACTTTGCTGCATGCCAGTGCACTTTGTTTCTTGCTGTTTAAATCTATCCTTGGGTCATATTTTATTCAAATTGTATTGTGTTTTAATGGCGACCTATCTCTTTTTGTTACAAAATGTCAAAACTGAAATGCATGATTGTAAAGGTTTCAATTAACTGTACAATAAACTTAAAAATTCAAATTCCTCTTCATCTTCTTCATCTGACATAAAACTCTCTTCTATAGGAAGTGTTAAATGCTCCACTTTGAAATCATACTGGAGAAGTTTTTAACTTAATCTAGCCAATCTCGGTGAATGATACCTGATAACGTTCCCTCCTAATGTATACACCAATGGTTTGTGGTCAGTTTTGAGAGTGGCTCTCCCACTCCAGATGAAACACTTGAACCTTTTAACAGCACGCCAGTAACTTCTTCTCTATCACAGAGAACACCTTTTAATTTTGTTTAAAGATCTTGATGCAAATCCTACAGTTAACTCACTACCTGTATTGCTCTTTTGTGCTAAGGTCACCCCTAAGCCATCATTATTCGCATCTACTATAATAATTCACTCCCTGATTTGATTTAAAGGTGCAAGTACTCCAGCAGAGACAATGTCTTTTTTTAACACCTCAAATTCATTCTGGCACTCAACGTTCCATTCAAAATGTGTTTTGTTTTTGAGTAACTCCCTCAAATTCACAGTTTTCGCAGAAAGGTTTTTTACAAACTCTGCGTAGAACTCACAAACTCCAAGAAACAATGCCACATCTTCTTTGCTTTTAGGGACCGGAGCCTTCGTTATAGTCTCCACCAGACCAGGTCTGGGTTCCGCTTCTTTATCCGAAATAATGTGACCCAAATAATCTATACTGCTTTTATCAAACTCACAATTTTTTTCATTTGACACAATACCAAATTTCTGCAACCTATGCAACACCGTCTGCATGGTTTCATTGCGACTGACTAGGTCTTCCCCCGCAACCAGAATCTCATCCTGGGATGTCACAACCAATGTTCCCTGTAATTTTCTTTCCTCTGTGTGCGGCAGTGTATGGTCTCTGTGCACTGCAGCCAAGGCTATGTACGTCAAGGACCCGACCATGCATGCGACTGCAGTGACAAATATCAGTGCAAATACTACTTCAAACTTTTTTTTAACATGAAAAGAAGGTGCATTTCCACACATACAGCACCATGTGAGGGGTCTTAAGACAGATTTACAATTTAGAAATGCATGCCATGGTCTTGATGGACAGTCCATCCAAGAAATGGCAAGCCATAAAAGACCCACAAAAAGTCATGGTTGAAGTGAGCCGACCCAAAGCATTATCTCTGTATTACATGTGGTAGATCACAGAAACTGCCTATTCACCTGGACAGAGCTCATGTTATTGGCCTCACACCATTACTCTCTGTGGTATGTGGAGAGACCAAAGTTTGGAGGTGCATGTAGTCTTGACACCTCTAGGACCCATTGACAGGCACTGTGCGAAACTAGCACTGCATTCTGCCTCAACTCCAGACCGTGCTACTCCAGAACCCAAAAAGGATTAGTGGTGGGTTAGTATAGGAACATTGGGAAATATATGTTAATTTGAGTGGTGGATATGCATGTCTGTTAGTTAGACTGAATACGATAATGGATGGGGTAGAAGAGGGAAGAGTCTAGAAAGTGTTATTTAGGAGACCATACCAGTAAGATGAGGATCGTTATGTGTAAAAGGAAAGATGGAGGAGGGAAGAGTCTCTAGAAAGGGATTAGGAAAATCAGAGCAGTAACAGGAGATTTGGGATACATGAGGGATGGATTCAGAAACAGTTGCCTGGGAGATCATAGTAGTAAAATAAGGTTTCCTTAAAGTGAATAGATTGAAAACAACACCAAAACACACAGCAACCAATTATGCTTTCAAAGTCCCTGATCGTTCTAAAACCCATAAGTTGTTTTAAAAATAAACTAAATGAAATAAATTTAACACTGGAATTTGCATGTGCATAAACCAATTGTGACAGCTTAATCTGACATCTGTTGAACCAACTCAATTGTGCACAAAATTAACTGGTCATTGATTACCCATTTTAAACACCGCAAGTGACGCTAATTCATTCAAATCATGTAGTTTAAATAAAACATGTGACTCTAAAGACTAAACGAAATGTAAATAAAGACCAATCCAAATCGTGTAAAAAAGGAAAGAAACGTTCAGATACGCTGTGCACATCATATCCATTAATGAATCAAACGTGGGTTGTAATTAGATGCTGTTACATAAAATTCCACTAATAACAATTGTAGACTCTAAAATACGAATAAATATGATGAGAAATAATGATAATTAACAATAAGAAATATTTAACAGCCAAATTTCGTTCAAATGTTGACCGTAACATTAACAAAAACAGTACTCTGTAAATCATTGGTCAAAGTTTTGATGATGTAAAGATAACTCCCGCTGATGAACTAAGTGCAACCCAGTGTTTCCAAGAGGCCGCCGAGATGGCATTTTCCTTGTTTACTCCGTCTTCTCTTGTGGAAAATGTAAGAATGCCAGATGTGTTGATCTCCCTAGTATTTACACAAATTACAATTGAGATTCCACTATTTTGTTTCATTTCTTTTATAGCGCTTTAGCACTACATTAGTGCTAACGTGCTATAAAAGAAAGAGCAAAATAGTGGTAGTTAAATTATTTGTGTACGTGTGATTTAGAGTGCTCTGACATCCTGCACTGGGATGAGAAGTGCCACTACTCATCCAAATGCAAGGTATCAGAATGTCTTACATCTCACGTCCAGATTCTACATTGATAATAAATCATGTGTATGTACATCAGTATAAAGGATGTGTTACATTACACGGTGAGGGTTACAAGGTGTAGGTGCCACATGTCCTTCACAGCTCACTCTGCTATATTAGAAGGATTACAGTTTATGAACTGCACCTATTGTCACCAGCGGGTCAGAAATAACAACTACCCCCCCACAGGTTGCTGAACTCCCCATGCCATCGCCACCTGAAATGCACAAAGTGGGCTAGAATGTCCAACATCAGCATAGCTAGACTTCCAAGGGGATTACAGACTTTTGGTATGTTTAACAGTCCAAATTCCCAAGAGAATCTTTTCATGAACATTAAGCAGCTTGATCTTTAACTTGCCAGGAGCAGTGAGTGGAACAACGGTAGCCCACTTGTAAATCACACCATGAGTAGAAAGCTTTTTTTAAAAGAAGACATGATCTGCAAGTCAAATGCTGAACAATGCAGATTGTGTGGCCCGTCAAATATATTTAGAGATGGTGAATGCGCGTCATGCTTCGAGACAGCGCTGCTATTGTGTGGCTTTTTAATTATATCAGTGCTCATGAAAGTGAGATAGCAGTGTTGTTCCAAATCCCGACACACACTTTCATGATCACTAACATATTTTGAAAGCCATGCAATCATCTGTTTCATAAGCCCTGCAGCTACGCTCCAATTACTACATAGAATGCAGCAAGTGGTGTGTGCCGTAGCCACTTGCTGCTCAACTTATTGTGACCCTCCGCCCAAGATCACTGCCACTGCTACCTCATCAGTGGAGAAGTGTGGCTCAATGGTTAGAGTGGCAGACCTCGATGCAGAGCACTGGTCCGGGACCAGGGTTCGATTCCCGACGCGGCAGGGTCTCGGGCTATAAATTCCTCGGACCTGATATTCTCGCATCAGTGCCTATCCTAATCATGGGTCCCACGCTGCAACTCTGGGCAATAGCTTGCTTAGTCTCCACAACGGCCCCAACAGCGCTGGGATGCCTGGCTTCACCATGGGGGTGCCCAGGAGTGGACACTTCACACGGATAGCCAGGAAGGGTTCCTACAGCGGTATGAGTACAGCGCGGAGATACCCCCAGGGGTGATTCGGCGCTATATAAGCACATACACATTTACATTTACATCATATCCCACAAAAAGCAAACAACCATTTTTCACGCTGCTCACGTTTGTAAAGCTGTGGAGCAAAACGGACTCAGTGTGATGTGGTGTACAGTGAAGTGTGCACGTTAAACAGGAGATACTGCGCACTTGTGGTAGCACTGGTGCACGAACGCGCACACCCTACAGGGAACACTGGTCACAACCCCTCTAATGTCCAGAAGTACATTTTCCAGAACACATTGGAATACAGAGGCAGCACAGATGCCAATCCAAACGGCATTCTTTTTAACTGGAGCATCCCAACTGGTGACACAAATGTTGTGTAATGTTTGGATGCCTCACCCAGTTCTATCTAATGATAAGCAGACGCTAAATCAATTTTACTAAAAACTATTTTGCCCGCAAATGTGGTGATAATATCATCTATGCGTGGAAACGGATGGGCATCTACCCATAAAACTTTTTTAAGACTCCTCAAATCCACACAAACCCTCAGTTGGCCATCTGTTTTCCTTGCAATAACTGAAGAAGATAACCATAACGAAGGCTCAATGGTATTTATAACTCCGTCTTCATACATTTTCCTAAGAATATCTGCCAACTCTTCCCGTATACTGAATGGAACATTCCTTAACTTGTGTTTGAACGGAGTAGCTCCAGATTGGACTTGGATTCTGTGCCTAAAACCCAAAGCTTTCCCTAACTTGTCACTAAATCCTTCTTTAAACTCACTGCTCCAAACATTACTGGCTTGATTGTCCGCCTCTTGCTCCTTTGTAGTAGCCTCTGTAACCAACAAGACTTGTACTCTCTGCCATGGCCTAAGAATAAACCCAAATAATCCTGATGATACCATCCAAGAATGTCTAGCCATTTTTTTGCTACATACACTTTCCCAAAAATAACCTTGGTTTTAAATTTCAACTGGCATTCAAAGTACCCCAGGAGTTCAATCTTCCTCGCATCATACGTGACTGGATTCCTGTAACAAGGAAGCAAACTCCTTTCACCCCATGTTTTTTTTTTACAATTCATAGGTGATCATCGCCATTCTTGCTCCCGAGTCAATCAAAAGATGAAGTTCTTTTCCATCAACCATGATATTTTTATAGGGATTGATACAATCCAATTCACCTCCTTGTACAACCAACACCAGATCCCTTTATTGATTACATTCATCATCAGAGTTTTCACCAGCCTCCCTGTCAGGCACAGAGTTCACCTTGTCTTTGTCTCTAACAGATTGACATACTTTTGCAAAAATGAACTACTTTTGAGCAAATTCTGCAATCTACCTTAGTTGATGGGCATGCCGGACCATTTCCAGCATTTCTGAGATACCCACATCTGAAACACACATTTTTTAAATAAATAAATCCTTTTTTAACATCCTTCTTCTTTTGCAACATTTTACCTTGTGCCTTGCCCGGAAAATTAACACCCTCTTTAACTACCGAAACCCCACTCTTGTCTTTCCGTGTCAACTCCTTGCATGACTTTCGTGAAATTTCCACGCTTTTGACAATGTCTTTTGCTTCATTCATTGTTGGGCTCTTTAGGGTCAATAACTTTTCCTGTACTTTTTTGTCCCAACAACAGATGACAATCTGATCACAAATAAACTGGGAGGTAACATTTTCAAATTCACATTCTGATGCTAAGGTGCGTAAAGCTGCCACATACGAAACAATCAACTCATCCTGTTGTTGCGCTCTAGTGAAAAATGTGTGGAGATTGACTATCAAACTTGGCTGAACATCAAATTGTTTCTCTAGTATTTTTACTGCCATCTGATATTCATCAATATCTTCATCATCCCCAACTGTTGCATAAGGTGGTACATGCTCATAAACAGATTGCCCTTCAAATCCCAAACTGTGCTCCAACAACAACATCTTACGTTCAGGACAGTATCTGTTGCCTCCAATAGCCTCCAGGTATTTCGTGAAGGCATTGCAACAGTTGCACCAAGGTATAGGTGTATATCCTGGAGCTTGTAGAAAAGGACGGGGTGCATTGATACTCTGCATGCTCATATTTAGACCAAGTACAGTTAGCATTAGACTCATAGCAGGGAACAATGCAATGAAATTTCTTCACAAAAAGAAAACAAAACAAACAATCATAATAATGTTTATCATGCAATGTATCGTAAAGTCCCACTGAGACACGGCTGATGTCCTGAAACAAAATGTTTAAAAAACACAAAATTTAAAACAAATGTATCTTTTGGTGTGCCTCAGAACAACGTCTCAACACTGGCCGAAACAAACCTCACCCTTCAATCAGTGGCGGCTGGTGTAATTTGAAACTGGTGAGTCGTAAGCAGAACGAATCAACGTATGTGAACGAGCGCGCCCTATGGCAATAAGGGGGGTTCAGGGGTGTTCTCCCCCGTGAAGAAATGTTTTAAAAATTGGCATCTTTTTGGTGCAATTTTCAGCACTATTTCTGTGACTAAAATTTCAGTTCTTTTAGGCATTCATAAAAGAAAACTCATACATTATTTCAGAGAATTTCTGGGTTTCCAAGCAAGTCTGACATCTGAAGAGGGCTAGGGTACTAAGCAAGACTGCTTTGGCTCTACCCTTTCCAATAGAGAACACTAGTTAGCGATGTGAACAAGTTCAATGGACAAATCTGGGGTCTTGGGAGAGTCCCTCTCCAGAGAAAGAAATTTAAAAAAGATTGGCAAATGGTGCATTTTAAAGCACATGAATGCAGCGATAAAGCAAGGCTTATTAAGCAGTGGGAACGTATAGTCTTGAAATATTAAACACATTAAAAACTGCCCCGTATCTTCTTGCATTCATTTGTTCAACAGTTACTGTAATATGTAAATTGTTCTGCATGACAACTTTAGCCCTTTAAAATGTATGCTTGCCCAGTGTCTTGCACTGCATGCAGCATTAACTTTGGAAGAATATGCTCGAACAAGACTTCGAGAAGCACCCACAGCTGCTGGCTTTAACCAGTCATATAGAAATATGTGCAGACAGGTCTTTAAGTGAGATGAAAAAAATGGGTGCTCCCTATAAAGGAACATGCCAAATACATTTCTGTGATTCCCATAGTGTGCCATCAGACCGGTATTTTGGTTTCTCTCTGAGATGTAATTGTATCCAGATAAATGGCACAGCAACTGAAATATGCCTAAAGCCTGTCAGTATGATTGGATTTGTCACTGGGTGTTAGCTGTTTAAGATAAATGCGTAACAACAATGATTTCTTATAAATAATTAACATCGAAAATGTTTAAATTCTGAAATAGTGAGTCTGTGAATTAAATAGCATTGAGGCCTGTGGAAGGAGTTTTGGCCTTCAATTATGTGTGCTTTATGTTAGATATGTAGCCTCTTTTTCTCTGCATATCTTGTCCATCTGCACATCTTCAACCCCTCTCTTTCCTCTTCAGCATCCTCTTTTCACACTTCCCTGAATGCCCTTCCTCACATCTCTGTCACTTCACCGCCCCCAACATGCACTGTACTCTCTCAAATATAAGCACTTTAATTTCTCTTACTTTTGCCTTGAAAAGATTTTGACATCAGTGTACCACCTTCACACACATTTCCACAGAATTTCAGTTGCAAATGGAATACACAAATATTGTTCTGTGAGCTCTGCAGAGAGGCAAACCCACTGACAGGCACTTTGTTTGGCGTTAGCCTTAGCGCCTGCATGCTCAATCAAAGTCCCTCATAAACACCTGGCATGGCTCAAGCCTCAAAGTATGCACATTAAAAAATACAGATAAACAACAACAATATAAAATAGCTAACTCATGGGGAATGCAAGATCATGTAAAGTGCCACAAGATACCACCGTCGCGAAAGGACTCAATACTGTTCTGCCTTTCACTCTGGGCATCGATAACAAATACTTTTCTGAAACAACAGAAACTGAATATTTAAAGAACAAAGGAAGTAACTGGCAACAAGCTGCCTTAAACCGAGGCCAAAACGATGCAAAGAGATGAACAGCCATTTAGAATCCCAAATACGCATCATCCTTAAAGGTTAACCTAAATACAATTTTACATGTCATTGTAATTCAAAATCATAGCATAGCACATCATAATGCGCAATCCATCGCAAAATGTTCCTCACCGCCATTACTCCGATAAACTGGGTTGTCTAGCACAGGTGGCAAGATAAATACATCATTAACTTAGGAAGCTGAGCTTTTATCAAAAATTTTAAGCTTTGTTTTTCAACTTTAGAGGAACTGTCAAGGATCTTCTCTTTTACATCTCCAGGGAGGGAACTGCAAGGCCAGTGGGACTGGGGAACATTGACACTGATCACACAAATCGTAATACAAAGAGAGTGGGGGATCGGGAGCGTAGTTAGAAAAGAGGGGGAGGTCCAGTACCCGTGCTCCCTCAGAATACAGTTTATATACTAGGAGGGTAGCTGTTCCTCAGAGAATAGAGAGTGGACCAAAAGGTTGGTGTGTGAGCTTGTCGCGAGGTTGGGTCAGAGTAAGTGTGGGGGGAATTCCTCCTTCAGAATATAGTACCCTCACACACCCTTTCGAGTGTCATGCTTCATCATCGGGCGTTGCTCCTCGTGGGGGTGGCACTGCAGTCCCTAACGGGCCCCGCAAGAGGGCTCTTTGTCGGAGATCTTTTTGGGAGGCGCCGCAGTTGTGCATGGGGGTGTGTGTGCCTATAAAAAGGGAAGGTGAATGGGTAGGTTAAAATTGCTATATGGAACCCAGAACCAGAGTTTTTATTCACGGGTCCATATGGCAAAAATTTTAGATAATCCTGGAGCTCCTCTATGGAAAGAAAGTAGAGGGCAGATGTATGACTAACCGCTGCTCTCAGGATGGGTGTTGTAGTGAATAAAGTCCTACAAAAATGGGGTCAACATGTTTCGCGCTTGCTGTTGGTCCATAGGGTAAACAGTAGCGCTTCGTCAGTACCGGTAAAAAGGTGAGAATAAAGTGAACCAGGTTCCAGGGAAGCAAAGATCTGTGAACCTGTAGTACCTTAGTATCAAGGAAGTTAAGCGTCCAAGCGCTGATAGGAACTCTTTCTTTAGGGACCTATGCCCAAACTGGTGAGATAAAAACAAGTATAGAGAAAAAAGACAAGACAGAACACATAATGAAATTCACTTTTGGAATGATGGTCGTATAATACTCGCATGTTGTGTTCATATTACAAATAAACACAGTCGTGTGCTCAATCAATCAGGCATGCACACTGCATAACCATGCAAGTAAATCAACCTGGTGCCGAGGCGTGATTACCCCTGTGCAACTGACCACAGTGCTGGGGTACATGTTCTATAGGCGATTATCAGTGACCGTGTGCCTTATAAAAACACCCCCGCATGTGGTCAGCAGAATGTTAAATGTCATCTAGAACAGAACATGGTGGGGTGGTCGATTACAATGGTAGAGACTCGTGGTTGGAGTTGTCCAAATCAGTGCTCGGGAAGCGAGGACTTGTGTGATGAGCCGGAGGTGATGGTACACGTAGGTATAGCGGAGCTGTCAATGGGTATGCATACCGTTAACATTTCGAAAGTTGGCAGTGCGAGAGTTACTATGTAACTAATGCGTGGGGGCAAGTAGCGACTGTGAAGGAAACATTCCTGCATTGATACTCATGCATAAACTTTTTCTCAATCTAACAGTGCGCCTACCCTTCTAGTCCAGGGTACGGGCTCCGTCGGCGCCTCGGAGGTAGCAGGTCGAGAGACTAAGGAGCGTGAGTGCGATGTCAGTATACGTTTGGGGTAAGATCCATCGTCAAATGGTATCGTGAAAAAAAGATAACCGCTTCGGTTCAAAGAGTACTCATGTGTGCTCGTCTGCCTAGGGTGTGGAAACCTACCCCTCCTCCGTAGTGTGTCGGAATTGGTGAGGAGGGGTAGGGAGGTGGCCTTTAAATATACGTCCTAATTGACACTGACCGGGTGATCTGGGCGGGTCTGGGCGTCAAGAAGACACGCGGTGACGTATTTGTTAAGTCACCCTGATTGTCGCGTTATGTCGATGGCACTACCGTATGGATGTCGCGAGGAAACGGCGGCCATATTGGAAGGGTTTTAGGATTAGGAGAGAAAATATACTTAAAATTCATGTATTATTAATGTCGTTAAACCGTAGTCAAGCGGAAATGCAAACAGAGGGTAAAAGAGCAATGTGTCAAGATTCAATGGACGAGTCAGTTGTAAAGTGACTCACGGGCGGAAGTTGCATATCGTGAGGTTTTCACAGAGTGTATTTATTTAAAAAATGTGGATTATTCACACTGATATTGAAGTGCAGTTGAAGGCAGCACGTGTGGTTATTATGAGATGCTCAGCTCTCTAGTCGTGTACCAGTAAACGCTGACAAGAACCGTGAGAAAAAGGGAAGGGGATACAGTTCCCTATATAGGAGTGTGGAGCTAGAATAGGGGGGGAACAAAAATGTGTATTGGGCCATCTCAAGACATTAAGGTGGAGTACCTCAGTTTCTAATGTCAGAAGTTTAATTTGACCCATGGGATTTCATCGTTGAGTCCCATGGTGTCGCATTTCAATCTATGGACCCATCGCTATTCTTGCTTGAAAAAAGAGCGTTTAGTCCAAGTGGGGTTGGAAACAATGATGGTCCACCTCAAACTGTTCGCAGTATGTCCCTGCTCTGAAAAGTAAGTGAGTAGTTTGGTATTTGTTCTTCCTCGCCTTATAGTGCTCTTGTGTTCACCAATACGTATCTTGACTGCTCTGGTGGTCATGCCCACGTATCTTTTGTTGCAGGGGCAGAGTATAGTGTAGACACAGTTAGTGGTATTGCAATTCGTGTGTCTAATTTGGCGCCAGGGTGTGGTTAGGCCCAAGTCGATCTGTTTTGAAGTTATGGTTTCTGCACATGTCGAGCAGGAGCCACAGGGGTAATGGCCTACTACTGATGGTAAAGCCCATAATGTAGGTTGTCGTATTAGTTGTGGTTTAGGGATTGTATGCACAAGGTGGTCTTTAAGGTTTTGTGTGCGTTTGAATGCAAAGAGTGGAGGAGGGCCCGGTTTGAAGGTGCCTGAGTTCAATATGTCCCAGTGATTTCTGATGACTTTTTGTATTTTGTTAGAACTGGGCGTAAATGTGGTGACACATATGATGATGTCTAATTTAGGTTTTTCCTTTATCTCAAGGAGGGCGGCCCTGGGGTTATTCCTAGCTCTTTTTTGTGCTTGGTGAATAATGTTGCTCGGGTAGTAGTCTTCCTTACCAATGAAGACCCACGTACACCTTATTTCTACACAGTACCCAAAATTCATAAATGGATCAATCCTCCACCGGGCCGCCCGATTGTTTCCGGCATTGACTCAGTCTTGGAACCACTCAGCAAGTTCTGCGATTTTTACCTACGCCCCTTGGTGAGCCCAAACCCCCTCTTATCTCAGAGACACCTCAGAGGTTCTCAACCTCATAGAACATTTTCCTGAGCCAGACAAGCTTGACTTTCTCGTGACCATGGACGTAGAAGCCCTTTATACAAACATTCCTCAGGATGCCACACTAGAGGTACTAGAAAATACCCTACGCAACATTGAACCCTGGCCCTATGTGACATCTGTCTCATTCATTTGCGACTGTGCTTCCTTAGCTCTCATAGAAAATTTCTTTGCCTTCAAATCGCAACTCTTTCACCAAATACAAGGTACCAGCATGGGGAGCACATTCGCTCCTAGTCTGGCCTGCCTGTACATGGCCCACTTTGAAGAACAACACATTCTTGGAGAAACCAACCCATTCAGCCAACACATTTTACTTTGTCGACGTTATATTGACGACATCGTCCTGTTCTGGAAAGGGGACGAAGAACATTGTATCTCGTTCTGCAACTGGGTCAACACTCTCAACCCCTTCCTACAATTCACTAGTACTAGATCCCAACATGAGATTCCTTTCTTGGACCTTCTCATCTCTTTGGATAATGGCTGCTTACACACCACCAACTACAAGAAACCCACGGATAGGAACAGTCTCCTGACTTATGATAGCCACCACCCCAGGGCACTCAGGAACAATCTACTGGTGGGCCAATTTCTGGGTCTCCGCAGGAACTGTGACACCGTCATGGAATTTGAGAAACAGTCTAACATTCTCAGGAACAACCTCAAGAAACGTTACTACCCGAGCAACATTATTCGCCAAGCACAAAAAAGAGCTAGGAATAACTCCAGGGCCGCCCTCCTTGAGATAAAGGAAAAACCTAAATTAGACATCATCACATGTGTCACCACATTTACGCCCAGTTCTAACAGAATACAAAAAGTCATCAGAAAACACTGGGACATATTGAACTCAGGCACCTTCAAACCGGGCCCTCCTCCACTCTTTGCATTCAAACGCACACAAAATTTTAAAGACCACCTTGTGCATACAATCCCTAAACCACAACTAATGCGACAACCTCCTGGGCTTTACCACCAGTAGTAGGCCATTACCCCTGTGGCTCCTGCTCGACATGTGCAGAAACCACGACTTCAAAAGAGATCGATTTGGGCCTAACCACACCCTGGCGCCAAACTAGACACACAAATTGCAATACCACTAACTGTGTCTACACTATACTCTGCCCCTGCAACAAAAGATACGTGGGCATGACCACCAGTACAGTCAAGATATGTATTGGTGAACACAAGAGCACTATAAGGCGAGGAAGAACAAATACCAAACTACTCACTTACTTTTCAGAGCAGGGACATACTGCGAACAGTTTGAGGTGGACCATCATTATTTCCAACCCCAATTGGACTAAACGCTCTATGTTCAAGCAAGAACAGCGATGGGTCCATAGATTGAAATGCGACACCATGGGACTCAACGATGAAATCCCATGGGTCAAATTAAACTTCTGACATTAAAAACTGAGGTACTCCACTTTAATGTCTTGAGATGGCCCAATACACATTTTTGTTCCCCCCCTATTCTAGCTCCACACTCCTATATAGGGAACTGTATCCCTTTCCCTTTTTCTCACGGTTCTTGTTAGCGTTTACTGGTACACGACTAGAGAGCTGAGCATCTCATAATAACCACACGTGCTGCCTTCAACTGCACTTCAATATCAGTGTGAATAATCCTCATTTTTTTAATAAATACACTGTGAAAACCTCCCGATATGCAACTTCCGCCCGTGAGTCACTTTACAACTGACTCGTCCATTGCATCTTGACACATTGCTCTTTTACCCTCTGTTTGCATTTCCGCTTGACTACGGTTTAACGACATTAATAATACATGAATTTTAAGTATATTTTCTCTCTTAATCCTAAAACCCTTCCAATATGGCCACCGTTTCCCCACGACACCCATACGGTAGTGCCATCGACATAACGCGCCAATCATACGTTAACGCATGTCTTCTTGACGCCCAAACCCGCCCAGATCACCCGGTCAGTGTCAATTAGGACGTATATTTAAAGTCCACCTCCCTACCCCTCCTCACCAATTAGGGCACACTACGGAGGAGGGGTAGGTTTCCACACCCTAGGCAGACGAGCACACAAGAGTTCTCTTTGAACCGAAGCGGTTATCTTTTTTTCAAAATACCATTTGACAACGGGTCTTACCCCAAACGTATACTGACATCGCACTCACTCTCCTTAGTCTCTTGACCTGCTACCTCCGAGGCGCCGACGAAGCCCGTCCCCTGGACTAGAAGGGGGGGCGCGCTGTTAGATTGAGAAAAAGATTATGCATGAGTATCAATGCAGGAATGTTTCCTTCACAGCCGCTACTTGCCCCCACGCATTAGTTACATAGTAACTCTCGCACTGCCAACTTTAGAAATGTTAACGGTATGCATACCCATTGACAGCTCCGCCATACCTACGTGTACCATCACCTACGGCTCACCACACAAGTCCTCGCTTCCCGAGCACTGATTTGGACAACTCCAACCACGAGTCTCTACCACTGTAATCAACCCCCCCACCATGTTCTGTTCTAGATGACATTTAACATTCTGCTGGCCATATGCGGGAGTGTTTTTATAAGGCACATGATCACTGATAATCACCTATAGAACATGTACCCCAGCACAGTGGTCAGTTGCACAGGGGTAATCACGCCTCGGCACCAGGTCGATTTACTTGCATGGTTATGCAGTGTGCATGCCTGATTGATTGAGCACACAACTGTGTTTATTTGTTATATGAACACAACATGCGAGTTTTATCCGATCATCATTCCAAAAGTGAATTTCATTATGTGTTCTGTCTTGTCTTTTTTATCTATACTTGTTTTTATCTCACCAGGTTGGGCATA
The DNA here is from genome assembly GCF_964204655.1 of Triturus cristatus. Classification (NCBI taxonomy): domain Eukaryota; kingdom Metazoa; phylum Chordata; class Amphibia; order Caudata; family Salamandridae; genus Triturus; species Triturus cristatus. The sequence goes on along the minus strand of NC_140584.1, from coordinate 774,033,327 downwards.
GGTTCCTAAAGAAAGAGTTCCTATCAGCGCTTGGACGGTTAACTTCCTTGATACTAAGGTACTACAGGTTCACAGATCTTTGCTTCCCTGGAACCTGTTTCACTTTGTTCTCACCTTTCTACCGGTCCTGACGAAGCGCTACTGGATCCCCTATGGATCAACAGCAAGCGTGAAACATGTTGACCCCATTTTTGTAGCACTTTATTCACTACAACACCCATCCTGAGAGCAGCGGTTAGTCATACATCTGCCCTCTACTTTCTTTCCAAAGAGGAGCTCCAAGATTATTTTACATTTTTGCCATATGAACCCGTGAATAAAACCTGTTGTTCTGGGTTCCATATAGCAATTTTAACCTACCCATTCACCTTCCCTTTTTATAGGCCCACACACCCCCATGCACAACTGCGGTGCCTCCCAAAAAGATCTCTGACAAAGAGCCCTCTTGCCGGGCCCGTGAGGGACTGCAGCGTCACCCCCATGAGGAGCAACGCCCGATGATGAAGCATGACACTCGAAAGGGTGTGTGAGGGCACTATATTCTGAAGGAGGAATTCCCCCCACACTTACTCTGACCCAACCTTGCGCCAAGCTCACACACCAACTTTTTGGTCCACTCTCTATTCTCTGAGGAACAGCTACCCTCCTAGTATATACACTGATCACACAAATACAGAAATTAAAACAGGCACGTGCAAAAAATAGAGGTTCATGAAATAAGACCATCCCGGACTTTCTTGGTAAATGATGCTGTAATCAGCACACTCCGACTTGGATACAGGTTTAAAACCCGAAGACGACACAGATTCTATAATAAAAATAATATGGCGAAGAGCAAGGTATTCAAGGTAACAGGCTTGTCCAGCCACATCAGGGATTCTGCTCTGACCAGTCGCAACTGACCTCGTGTTCCTACTAATATTCATAATATGCATCCCTTTTCACGTATTTATCTATTTCTTCTCACTTACATTGAGTCTCAGCTAAATTGTGAATATCACAAACTGAACGGTTGGGGAATTCCATTCTGCCCACCATGAAGCATATCGTAGCCCTGTTTCATATAAAAGCAACATAAATGTTAAAAACCATGGATAACATGACCATTCAAAGGGCATTTTTTTATTTGACCTTCAGTGTCAGCCATTAAGTAGGCACTATTCTGGAAGAGCTGAAGCTCCTGAAACCTGACTTACAACGCCCCTAGCGGCAGGGTTTAAAGTGTCACATTACTTTCCAACTTCAGCAATATACTTTCAGCGCATATAGAATTATTACAAACACGAATAGAGCGCAAATATAATCTGCTAAATTCCCTCATTTCATTCAAATAAGAAAGCAGAAGAATATATGAGCAGTTTAGTAAAAATATATCTAAATAAAAAACGTCAGGCTGTGTGTTATACCACAAACCTCTAACCTACATTTCTTGCAGCATGTCTGTCAAGAGGCACTTTGTCATGAAGGTGAATTTGGCTCAGTCCTGTTTTTTCAGCCAGACAGAAGAGCAGCAGTGGAATGTGGGGTTTTGCGGTTCTCATGCGGGCCTGTGGGCTTAATGTACTGGCTGAGAACCCAGAGCTGGCTGACAGTCGCAATCAAGATCAGGGCAAGACCAGTCAACAGCTACACTACCACAGAAATACCCCTGCACTACAAGACTGCGTGGCAAAGTTGCCAAGGCCCCGCACGTAGCTATGGACGCACTCAGCCCATCCTAGCTTTCCCCCCTACAAACTTTTTCACTTTGGGATTTCAAAACCTCTAGTTCTAAACGGGAAAACTAAACTACAAGCCGCATGAAGCAAACACTGCTATAAAAACAAGGGCAGTGGCGAAGTGGCAGATGACGTGGGGCACTGCACAGCCTCGCAGCACTAGGCGAGACAGTCTCAGCAGCGATAAAAGAAGCGCCCCCTTTAGCACTGCACGAGTGCACGAGTGTGTCCTCAGCTCAACTGAAGAAGCCCCAGTGCAGCCGGAAACAGGAGCAACAGGGAGGGGAACTCAACACTAAAAGAGAGTCGGCCTCACTAAGGAAGAGAGACACTCAGGCCTCTGCAGTACTACAGGCGAGACCTCCTGAGCTCTAAAACAGGAGAGACAGCTTCAGTGCCACGACAGGACAGACATCCAAAGCACTGCAGGACAGACAGCCTCAGCACTACAGGAAGTGCACACTCAATACTACACACTGCCTGTGTTTGAGTGTCTATCCATTCAGCCTTTCACTTACTGAGAGTTGAGAGGTTAGCGCCTTGAGATCCTCCTGGAGGCCCCTCAGGAAGTAGGCCTCGGCGGTCAGGCCTGCCAGCGCCAGCAGCGCCAGCAGGAGCACCACGGTGTGCAGCAGCGAGGGCTTCGGTCTCAGCTTCTTTACCAGCGGCACGGGGTGCACCTGTCTGTCCACCACGACGACGGAAGGGTGGCATACGGCCGGGTCCATTCTGCCACCAGAGGAGCTGGAGTTGTGCGCGCGCCGCACGGCCCCCAGTGAGGCTAGAATGTCCGCGGTATTGTTCTTGATGCCGTCGAAGTGAGTAGGAGCTGTCTCCAACAGAGCCATAGTCTTTAAAGGAGTCAGGGCCTCTTGGTCGGGAGAAATTAGGCACTGCTGGAGAAGGAAAAGACTTACAACTCTCTGAAATGGCGCAGGAGCTGAGTGCAGATTGTCTCCAATGGAGGTACAGTCACTAAAGAAACTGACTAAAAGAAGGTGATGACTCTGATGAAGTTTCAACTTAGTCAACACTGTCTACGATGCAGAGGGAGCAGAGTAGGGGCTGCCTTTATGGGGTTGGAGCCGAATAGGCGCGGTTTCCAAACAAGTCTGAGCAGAGAGAGTAGTAATGGTCTCTGATGACGTTAGTGCGGAGTAGACACTGTCTTTTATGGAGTTACAGCAGAGTAGGGACTGTCTCCTACCAAGTCTGAGTAGTAATGGTCTCTGATGACGTTAGTGCGGAGTAGGCACTCTCTTTATGGAGATAGAGCAGAGTAGGGACTGTGTCCGATGCAGATGGAGCAGGGTAGGCGCTGGCGTATATGGGGTTGGGGCAGTGCGGGGCCTGTTTAAGATGAAGTCAGAGCTCAGCAGGGACCCTATCTCTGGGGCGTAAAACTAGGTTTGTGGAGCACGTGCGGCCTCCCCTTCAGTGGAGCCAGTGGTGAGTAGAAAACGTCTCCGACGGGTTGAGAGTAGGTAGGTATGCCTTCAGACGAAGTCAGAGTTGAGGACTTGCAGCTGAGTAGGATCTGTCATCGATGGAGAAGGAGCTTGGTTGGCCCTGCTTTGGATGCCGTTTGAGGGGAGTAAGTCAGGCTTTCGATTAATTTAGAGAAGGGCGGAGTTACCAGTGAGTAATTACCCTCTCTGATGCAACTGGAACTGAACAGTTCAAGATTCTGATGAAATCAGAGCTCAGTCGGTATTGTCTTTGATGGAGTAAACGCCGAGTCAGTGCTGTTAACCCTGAGTTGGAGCAGGGAGTTGGCAGGTAAAGATTCCGTCAGGCTCGAAGCACTACACAATACAAACCAGCAGCACTACTGGAAGGATAATCAGTCGCGGCTTGCAGGGGGTTTGGGGGAGTTTGCAGGAGGGGAGTCACGCGGGGGTGGGGGCCGGGGGGGAGTTTTAAAATAAAATAAAAATCCTACCTGATCAGGTCCGCGCCGCCTCGGGTCCGTTGGCACCTCTGGCAAGTGGCAACCCCACTCAGCCAATCCTGGCGCTGCTCCAGCAGAGCCAGGATTGACTTAGAGCAGGGTTACTCGCCTCCCGCCTGCCCATTAGGAGACTGAGGTTTGAGCCTTTTCTCAACCCTCGCTCTCCTAATGGGCATGCGCCAGCTTGAGCAGACACTAGTGCGCATGACTAGGCACGGCAGAAAAAATCCCTGACCTTCACAAGTCATGCGCACTTGTGCTGCTGCCTGCCCCTGGTCTGACAATGCCTCTCAGTCAACATGACGCTGGACCGCCCACCACCTTCAAACTATGAAGGGGGTGGGCGGTCCGACGTCATGCTGACTGACTGACATGCATTCTCAGTTCTCTCTCAGCGTCTCTGAACTTAAGTAAACTGATAGATTCCTCATTGTACTCAGAGATGCTGAGGGAGCTGCGGGTGCGGGCGGCTTGTGGGACAACGCCCCAGCGCCCTTAATGGACGCACCGCCACTGCCTTCAATGTGGACCAAAAATAGTGCACATCACAGAGCTGCAATACGCCAAAAACTTGAGTATCAGCCCACACGAGAACACTGGAGAAGGAGACACACATAGCAACACTGACCCGCAGGTGTGAGATGTTGATAACAGGGTGTGCATATCACTGAACAAATGCTGGGGCCTGGAAAACTTCTAGGAGTAGGAAGACTGGATTTGCAAGCTAAACTGTGTGTGTATCACAGAAGATTCTCTTTGTTGGCCATTCTGTAATTGACATGAACCGCTGGGAAGCCTATAGGAACAGGAAGCCTGGATATACGAGCTAAACTTTGTGAGTATCACAGAAGATTCTCTTTGATGGCCGTTCTGTAAATGACACAAAACACTGTGATTCCCTAACCAAGATGGCGGCACGTCTCATGCTTCTTCATCACAGCATGCAGAGTCATCACTGGCACGCAACAGGATGCAGATCCAGCTTGGGCTGAGACGCACCAGCTCTCCTCACGGAGTTGCCCTGAAGTGATGTCGAACGGTCATATACACTGAACATGTGGAACAATCTCAGCAACGTATGCCCGTGAATGCACAGGTGAAACAGCGCGTGCCGTCAACAATGTCCAACCAGTGGACAAAAAATGAAATTCTGTGTATATTCCAAATTATCTCAAAGGATAATTAAACGCTCACTGTTACTGCCTGCATGGCGCATTTTGGTAGCTCACCGTACTATTCATCTAGGCACACGTGTCTTTAGGTAGTCTGGTGTTCAACCATAGTATAGGGGTAGGCTGAAGCTTGACACCATGTAAGTTCTTCACTGCGGCCAGATCGTCACCAAAATTTTAGTGAAGATAGTTCTTTAATAACTCCAACACCAGTAGAAGTATTCAAGACATGACATTATTGGCCAAAGTCTTCTCCAGTCCCAAGCCAGTAACTGACTCTCTCGGAACCCCCATCAACCTTCTTCACTCGGCACTCCAGATTCCATGCAGAGCTTACATGGAATGTGGAATGTAAAGCAGACACATCACCACAACATGCACTAACTTTAAAACAACAATAGACTATTGTGTATCCCAGGTGAGACAAAAAGAAGGGCTATCTCAGGGGAGGTCACTGTTAGGCCTGTGGCTGTAGTGCCCCTAGAAATTGCTGGGTCCCTTAGATGGAGAAGGGTGGTATTCAGCAAAGACCTCCCCCTTGACTGTCTCCTTGGGACTGACCACCCAGAGGTTGGTCTGAGCCAAAGTGAGATGCTGGTCCAGTACCAGTCCTCATCCAAGGATTCTGAGTCAGGGTCTGCAGCTAGTGCACGTAAGCCCCAAAAGAGAAAGCCAAAGAAGAAGTGTAGGAAAGGTGGGCAACTATTAGCCACAGTTCCAGTGAGCCACGGAGAGTCTCCTACCCTAGGGAAGAGCTTCAAAGTGGCAATGGTGAAGTCTTACCTGAGCCACAAAAAGAGCAGACTAGTCAGGCATCTATCCAGCTGGAGTTGGTTGCTCCTCAGCTGACAGAAAAGAGAGTGGAAAAAGGGTGTTTGCTACAGGAGGTAGTAACTCTCAACTCTAATGCTTCAAACAGGCAACCAGAGCCCCATGAAACCTGTAAGTTGGCTCATTCATCTGTCAGTAATGAGCTAAAGGTGTGGTTCCGGGCACTGACAGCTGGCTGTGTCCTCTGCTGGGTGTTAGCCTTTCTGGCTGCACTGTCCTTGGAATGGTGGTCTGATCCCCTTGCAAATAGCAAGTTAAGCCCCCTGACCATGTTGGTCATGGTGGGGTTGCTCAAGTTGTGGGTGACCACTTACGGGAAGCTTGGCTAAGTTCGAATTTGCAGAGGTGGACTCCTCTGATCCCAAACTAAAAAGATTGTGTAAAGACACTAAAGAGTTAGTAATGGGGCATTGTGAATTAGGTCCTGAAACTGTTGAGGTAGGCCTGCTCCCCAAAGGGACTGACCTGCGCAGAATGATGTAAGCCAGAGTAGGCCCTGCAACATTCAAACGCAAGGCGATGATGGATGGAGCGCTGAAACTTTTCAGACACTCACTTCCAATCACAGATCTGGGTTAAATCCATCATCGTTCTTTAGCTCACTTCGCCACCCCAGTTCAGACCCAGCCATATGCAAATCAGTCTTGACCCTGTTCCTCATGGGAACAGTCTAGCCCGAACTGCCAAGCCAGGTTTTCCCTGGACCGCAAACAAGCATCCTGGTACCGGTTTCGGGGTAACACCCCTCATCAGCCAGGCTAGCTTGAGTCCAGTGGCAAAGTGAGCAAGGGACCCATATCTGGGCCTATCCCACAAAGCAGAGAACAAAGCAAACACAAGGAGACGATGGACAGAGTGCGGAAACCTTTCAGACGCTCACCCCCAGGCAAAGTGAGCAAGGGACCCACGTCAAACCCGTTCCTCTACTCTTCCTCGTCTGACAGACTTGGAAGACTCTCTCAGCTTTGGCTTAGTCACCTGGTCAATGGGATATGGGTAAGACGCCCCTATAGCAGGCCTTAGCCCTAAGGCAGGGTGCATTATATCTCACGTGAGGACATAGCTGAATGAGCAGATATGCCCCAGCAATATCATTGTTGATTCCTGGATATTGTAAGTAACTAGGGAAGCCATAGTAAGTACATGGGCTGGACACTTGTCATTACGAGTTCCCCAGCTCCATGATGGCTCCACTGAAGTATGGGATGTTTGATACCAAAAATCTCATCATAATGGGCCTGCACTGATTCCAGTGTCAGATTTATTACAAATTGCACACAGAGGACCCCTTAGAGGGGTCCCCTGAAACATACCAACCCATTGACCTAAGCCAGCTTGCTACCATCAAACAGTGTGCTGACCTCATGGGGTGAGTGCCTACATACTCAGAGGTCAGAAACAATGCCTTTCCTGGGTGGAGGTGTTCACATCTCACCCTGGTCAGGAACAGCCATCTGTGCGGGGAGCTTCAAAGGCATTGCCACCTTTGTAATGCGACCCAAGCCTCTCCTATTAGAGGAACAGGCCCCCTTCCTGTTCTCACCTCTTTTTTGGAGAAAACTTAGAAAGAAAAGTAGGCGTGTCCCCCTCTGCCAACTCCACCCCTCAGGTGCTGAAGGTGGGGTGAAGTAAACTTTTCAGTGCCCACCATCTTGAAGATGGTGGGGCTTATCCAATAGGGTTAGGGTTATGTCCCTCTTACACCGGAGATGTGGATAATAGATGGTGCAGACATGCCAGGTAAGGGGCCCAAAGTGGGGGGGTGTTGGAATGAAGTAGCAGCTACAGTTCACCGCTCTGTGGAGCAAAAAGGAAAACAAACCTCAAATAGAATAATTCTATTGTTCTCACTAAAGAAAGTCTCAAGATGAGCTGAGGACAACCAGACTTAGAAAGTCTTAGATGAAACTGGTGCATAAGATGTAATGGAAGGAATGTGGTGGAAAAGGAAGTGGCGACAAGAGAAAAACAAGACGGTGGGGCCACACGGTACAAATAAGAAACTACCCAATACTGGTTAACTACAGGACCACAAAAACATTTGGGGGAGACTCAGTGGAGCCTGAAAGACCAGAAGAGTTGAAGTGATGATCGAGGGGGCAACAGGTGCTGCGAGCGGTGAAGTGCAGCCTGAACTGTGGGCGAAAGCTGCAGGTGCGCCGGATCTCTCTGCACTTTTCTTCTTCCTGCAGCAGAAGGCTCACTGCAGAAGGTTGCGAAGGGAGAAGAGTTTGCCGAAATGCACTGAGCGGATACAATGGAGGTCAGTCACAGCCTGCAAAGAGAGAGTGTGAGGCAGGTACACCTTCTGAGATGTAAACAAGATGGAGCCATTAGCAGTGTAAAGTCCAGAGGTCGTTAGAAATAATCGTGTGGCATTAGAGAAGCAAAGACATAACAAACGCACCCCATATAGTGAACCAGGGAAAACCCCAAGGCAAAGAATACTGTTCTCCTACGTCACTAGATCTTGACAGCAAGAGGGGCCACAACAACCAGAAGAGCAAGGTGAAAGCCAAGTCATCATGGCTGAGAAACACATGCCCTCCCTCACAAGGATAATCTACAGGCTTGCCTGGCAGAGTTTAAAAAAGACTTTGATAGATCCCTCATGGAAGGTCTCAGTAGATTTCTTGCACAATTGGCCTCGTATATTTCAGAAAAGAAAAAAGGCATAGAAAACATGGATAACAAAGTGGAGGCAACAGAACAATTCTTCCAGTAATCTGATATAGATTACTGTTCCCAGAGTGGATGTCGTTCAAATGGAGAGATAAAGAGACACTAGGGAAATGAGCATAGGAGGCGAAATGGACACTTGGCATACAGGGAAAGGACGCTAAGCAATTGGAACCAGAAGTCTGACAACACATGCGAGACATCTGAAGAAGGGCAAATAGCTGGACGATGACTACATGGTAAAGAACAAAAGCAATGGCAGAATTGAAAGGGAGCGAGAGGGGATTATAAGCAGGGAAATAATACCCCTGTAGAACCCAAGGAATGAAGTAGACTGAGTACAATAGTGAGGAATTACAAATTCAATCTGGAAAGGAGGAGTAAATAAAGACAAAGGATAATGGGATACAGAAGGCAATAAATGAACATGCTCCGTGACAGCGGCAAATGGATAGAAAGATTGGTTACATCTGCAGATATTGATTTGCTGGAACGCCCCAACCGTAGGGGGACTACAAGCCTGTGGAAGGCAAGGAAGAGATCCATGGAGGCCTCTCTTCCTACCCAAGGACAACAGACTGTATCAAGGAGAAATATAGGTAATGGTTGGAAAGAAATGTGTTATTGGTTTCTGTTGGGGGCTAATGTTGGGAATGGGACCCAACTGGAGAGGGGAATCAGTGCACACTCATAGACAAAAAGAAGAGGGAAACAGATGGATATAGAAGGTGGCAGTATGGTGTATGAATAGTTGTAAAAGATATAGCTGCTGTCATTAAATGTGAGCGGTTTAAACTCAGCCAATAAATGACAAAGATTGTGGTTTCAAGTATTTGCATCAGGAAACACATTTGCTGAGGGTAGATCAAAAGAGACTACAACGGAAAGAATGCCGTATCCAAGTTACATGCTTCTGAGCCCATGAAGACAGCAGCAGTCTCAATATTAATACAGTATATTTTCCAAGCATAGATCCACTTAGTAGAGACTGACAAGGATGATACATCTTAGTGCAACTAGAGCACAATAATTAACTACCTACAAACAGAACGTATACTAAAATAGATTACCTCTTTGTAATCAAGCAGTTGCTAGAACTCATGGAAAGTACAGAACAGGGAGATACCACACTAACTGACAATGCACTCATCTTATTGGAATGGAAAGGGGAGGGAATAGAAAAAGAAAGAGGGTTTGTGACAGTTGAAAAATTGCTTTCTGCATTTCTGGACGTGCACAAACATGATGACACATCCACACGGACCCAGTGGGATACTTTCAAGGCAGTTCTTAGGGGCACGTTCTTAACACTATATGCCTGGGTTATACAGGAGCGAAAACTGGAAACAGAAAAGATTTGGTTACAGTTAAGAAGAGAACACTGTAACAAAGAACACACGGCAAGCAGTGTGAGGATAATAAATAGTTTAAGAGGGTATTGCGGGGTCAGGGACAGAGTTGTCCGCAAAAATGGATGAGGCAATGTGTCCCTAAGACAAGATTAGAAGCAGCATTCCAAAACAGAACCATAAAAATGGTCTGACTCAGAAATAGAGTTCAAGATCAGTAATTTAGTAAAACCATGAAGGTTTATTTCAAATATTCAAGTACAATACAGAAAGATAAAAGTGTTGCAGTCATAATAGATCAGTCTTCAAGCTCAGAATCAAGTGCTGCCACAAAGGCTTAGCGTTTCAAAATAGATGCACAGAGAGCAAAATCTAGAAAATGAGCAAAGTTCAACATGTGCAGCAAATCAACTGAGCCCCAAAAAGATCAGGCTAACCACCAAATTGAGGGCCTTTTATAGTAAATTTCACCCTAGAAAGCAATGGAAATTGGATGGTTAACAGGGGGCGAGTAAATGTAGCAGCACAGTAATGAATCAAAATTCAGCTTTGTGAAACTTCATATATTACCACCATTCTAGCACTCTGACCTAATGTCATCAGAGGTGTCATCACAAAGCTGGTTTTAAAAATAATAAAAATGGCTCATTTATGAATAAGCTAGCAGGAAGAGCCTTGAAAAGTATCTAAAGGTTCCCTCCATAGTTCCTCATTTACAACATGGCATTACAAAATAAACTGTGCACATTTTACTGCAAGGAGTGTCAATGAGAAATATAGAAACACTATGGGGCATATTCTCAAGAACGTGTGATAACCATCGCAAATTTAGCGTAACGCAACTTTGCATATCGCAGTCCATCGCAAGAAAATAATATCGTCTTAACGTCCAATTCCCAACCCGGCAGCACCATGCAATAGCAGCAGGATAATGCGCCAAAGGACCGCGTAAAAACCAACGCGACAAACAAAAAATGCGAAATACGAACGCCCAAAAAGTAGCAATGCGACAAAGCACAATACCAAAATTTGCAAAAACCAGCGACAGGCCTGCAATTCCCACGCGTCATGCGGGAAAATGCACAATAAAAGCAACACAAAAAAACCCACCAAAACCTATTTAAACTGTGTAGCACCATGGATACACCCGGACTGAGTGCAGAGGACAAGCCGAACTCCACAAGCCCCACGGAGGACCAGCCAGGAACCCTGTGTTCGGGGAAGAGGAAGACGGGGTTCAGTCCTCAGGAAGACCAGATCATCGTCACGGAGGTGACAGAACACCATCAACAACTGTTCGTCACCTCCACTGCCAACCCAAACGGAAATATGGCAGTCCATCGTCACCAAAGTCAATGCAGTCGGAGTGTCGAGGAGGTCAATGGAGGAGGTCAAGAGGCGCTGGCATGAAGTGCACAGCCAAACCAGGGAGAAGCTTGCCGCCAACAGTAAGGCAATAAGGGCGACTGGAGGTGGGCCTCCTGCGCCAGGGGAGGAGCAGGATGAGCTGGAACAAATGGTGACCACAGTCATCAGTGTGGAGACGGTGGCAGGAGTTGGGGGCCTGGACACAGCACAAAATGACCTGACCCAACAGCAACAGGGTGAGTAACCATCAGGGACTGGGGGAAGGGGGAGATTGGCACAATGGCACACATGCACAATTATGTGTAGCACACTGCACAACCACAATGATTGTGGAACATGTCCCTGACATCTTTGGCACACTGCAACACACATAGGAACACCAAGTAGGCCCCCGTCCACTATGTGCACATATGGGCCCCCTCCAAATCACCAACGACACAACTGAGCCATGCACATGTGATGAATACAGAGAAGAAGTGGCTGTGTGAGCCACACTGACTATGCAAGTGACACTGCATGACCAATAGGATGGCATCAGCCAAAATATATGACATGGTGCACGAATTGACATGGCGGTGGCCCAGTGCGGATCACATCCATAAAGGAGCATGTCACACTCTGACATATCCACGTGCACCCACAATCCATGCCGTCCAATACACGCAGCAGACGAACAATGCACAAGGCCACAAAATCTGTCCAAGAGCACATATGACCCAAGTCGCATACATTTCAGCCCTTGAAAAGCACACAATTCAAAGGCACACCGCCTCAAAGGGATAAGCGTACACAAAATCAGAGCTGCAGGGGCAACTACCCCACAATGCAGCACACACACATAGCAATCACAGAACATCAGCAATGATGGCAATGTGGTTTAAAGTGCAACACCTACACCACAGGACAGAAGACACAACAGGTTCCGCTTGTGCATAGTTACTGGCCACTCACATCTGGCATTGACTGACACTGTGTGATGAAAATGTACGGGTACTACCACACATCCGTCATGTAGTCGAAAATCCCACTGTCTGCCATCAGAAAGCCAGCTCCACCAAAACAGTCACAATGTGCATTGTCATGCAGTCTGTATGTAAACATCTACAAAGCGTCAACATACAGGGGAAACTCTGTTAACCTGCATCTCCCCTTATCATTGCAGAGGGATAATCAACACTTTCTGCAGAGCAGACCACAAATCCCATCAGTGATGATGAAGAGGACAACCTGCACATATGTCAAGGCACCCTCCAACGGATAATGGACAGCCTCCACACCCCACCCCCAGGAGCAGGGCAGGCCAGCTGCCTCGAGGTGACCCCACCACCTGCACAGACCACACAGCAGGAAACACACACAACCACAGCTTTCTCCCAGGACCCCCCGAACAATACATGTAATTTCAACACCATGTGTTGGGTTGCCAGGTGGAGTTGGCGGATCAGCTGCGGGTGGGTTTCGAGCTCGTGGCAGCCAAACTCGAGGCCATACGTGGGTGTCTGAATCCCATCAGGGACCACGTACAGTCCCTTACGGACACCCCCTGTCCACACCATGCTCACCGACAATCTTTGGCTGACCTCGCTGGGGCCATTACTCAGATACAGGAGCTGTCCAGTCAGACAGGCACCAGCGATGACAGCACAGAGTTGGCACAGATGTAGAGGACAATGGAGACCATGGAGCAGATGCAGCCTGGAAGTATGGCTGCCACGGCTGAACACCAGCGAGATGTAGCTGGGATCTTCCATGCCCTGCAGTTCATCATCTTGCCATTGCTGCCACTGAGCCAGTCCCTGAGAACTGCAGTGGGAACTTCGACACACACATCTCCGACCCCTGATGTGTCAGTGGCACACAGTGATGCAGCAATTACACCGCCACACACACTGGACACACCGGACACAGAAGAGGTATCAGAGGAGTAAGATGTGGATGGTAATTACTGTGTGAGGAAGGAGGGAATAGCATCCATCACCGCCAGATGGCCTGTTCCTGCCTGGTTCAGCCCTATGCATCATGCTCTGAGACAACACCTTCCACTATCCCCCGGAATACTCTACGACATCCAACCGGACCCCGACATGGACTGCCACATCTTAACTGCTTGTCAATTACACAGAAATCCTGCTGCGGACTGCACTCTCCCTCTTCCTAATCACTTTTCAATCCCTAAAGGACTCTGGTTGGCCAACCACTGGGCTTCCATGTTATGTGGGCTTGGATGACCATGTACAGCTCCTGCTCCGTCATTCACCAGAATGTGAATAAAACATTTGAATTCACACAGATGTGTCATGAATATGTTCACTCATGTATGAAAGTATGGCTGGATGTAGGGACAATGATTGCACAAGAAGGTACACCCTGGTGAATTACATCAATGCGCATGTTTATCCCTGAGACACATGGCCAATTGGATGACTGTGAAGGTGAGTACTAGCTGTGTCCACATTGCACATTAACAGCAAGGTGGAGCTGTCAAAAGGGACCCACCCCCATTGTACATGCGTCAGTCAGACCCTCCCTGTGTAGGGACGATGCTCATTGTGGCACACGAGTGGTCAATCTAATCAACACTCGTCACAGTTAGACATCAGTGAAGTTGCGTGGACTTTATTGGCATGTGCGTGTCAGTACGGACAAGGCAAGGGCCACAATAGGCAGGGACATGCTTAAGACACTTGCACGCGGCATGGGAACCTTTCGAGGTGCAGGAAATGGGGAGGAAGAGCTGGTCACCAATCATTACGGATGGCAACCGTCCCAGCCCACCTTGCCTTGCTGGAAGAGTCATGTGTTGTTATGCGTCTGCCCATTGCCCCGTGTGAGGTGGCGCGACTTACAGCCCATGGGGTCTGCATAGTGCTCTGCCACCGGACTGCGCCGACTGTCTGCTCTGCTGATAGTGATCAGGTGAAAGGGTCCGACAAGGTCACATGTCCTGCTACATGGCCATGTGTGTGCTCTCCCCCCAGCAGTGTGTCCGAATTGGTAACGTTGCCAAACGGTGCTGAGCTGCTCCTACCATGGAACAGCATCACTTTGCACAGGTGTTTGTACACACGCACATGCATTCAGAGTCCAGACGAAGGCAGACATGTCCTCTGTTGTGGTGTGATATGTGAGCATTCCCCACGATGCAACAAGTTGTTGGGACCTGTGCTGTGGGCGACAATCCGATGTGGCTGCAGGAACGTAGTTACTCGTCAATGAATGCCAGCGCAGCCTCATGTGCAATGTGTTCCAATAGTACGTCATTGTCGGGTTCAAGGAACACCAGGGTGAGCCAATCCATTAACTTGTCCAGGCAGATGTGTTCAGTCCACGCCGTTTCTCCAATCCGCAACACTGCCCAATAGGGAAGAACCTTGATGTGGTCACTGCACACGAGGACTTGTGCAATCTCCCATGCGCAACTGCCTGCACATACGCCAAAGATCAGTGCATCCCATGCATGGCTATCCCGGTGACACTCCTGTTCGTGGGCCAACAGGGGGCGCACTGTCAGGTCATAATCCAATTCAGCTACCGTTGCGTTGGATAGGCAGACCTCCATGGGCCACTCGAATGTGCATGATCAACAGTGGGACCAGGGCTGGATGCAGGGGACGTAGGCAAGACGGAAACTCAGACGGTAACTGATTCGCAACACTGCCATTGGCAGGGATCCCAACAGATGCAGCATTTTTGCACAGTACATTCCAACGTGACAGGGGTCGTGCATGTGCCCGGGAATGCCTGCCACTGCGTTTGTTGGGCTCGTGGCAGTGGCACTCCTCAGACCGGCGGAAGTTCGGTGGACGATATGCCACAGCTCTGGGCAATGATTCGTATGTGTGTGCGACGTTTGGACGTATGGGTAATTTTTAACTTATGTGTCAAGGGAATCCCTTGCAGGTGTAGGTCGTGCAGGGACAAGTGTGTGTGGGGTGTGGGCACATTGGTGTTTCATTAGCACTGTTCGTGGTGTGGGAGTCGTCGGAGGCTGATATGGTATCTCACTCAGGGTGTGCCATCCGCATTCAGGACCAAGGTCGGGGGTTCGGTTGGCCTGCAGCCTTGTGTGTTGAGACAAAGGGGCTTTCATTCCTGATATCAGCCTGACTACTACTTGCATTTCTTAAATGTGATGTGGACTTCGCACTGACTTTGATGCCAGGCCTGTGATTTGGGGTGCACAGATTTCGAGACACACGCAGCTGTTGGCATGTTTGCGTGAGCCAAGTGCCCGATTGGCCTTGCACTCCTTGTTCAGTCTCTCTCTTTCTTTCCCTCTCTCTCTCTCTTTCTCTCTCTCCCTGTTCTTTGATGAGTGCCTGACACACCTTCTTATCTTGGACATTGTTTTGCAGGCTGTGAGTCACAGATTGTCCAGGGATGCCCCGCCATGACTCTTCAGAATAGTTGTTTGGTGACAAATTAGGATTCGGCCTTTTGTTTGCTCTTTCAATGGTGAATGTATGAATCAGGATTTCAGTGCTCATATGTATGTTGATTGTTGCAATTGTGCGACATCAGGCGGGTGTTCTTGTTTTCGTGCAGCTGATGTGCAGTGTCTTGGTCCGGGGGAGCCCGGGTGGGGCCCGTGGGGGGTTCTGGGGGTTGTGGCGGTGGGTGATGTGACCTGCATGTTCAGTTGCTCCAGGGCATCTGTTCTTCATGTGTGGCTCTGGGCTGTGCTGCCTTGTCTGGTGCTGGTTGCCGTCCGACTTTGCACCAGGTCAGAGCAGGTGTTAGTTTCCAGGTGCTAACGCGCCTTATCGCATGAATTGTGATCTTATCGCTGATGTGGCTGGTCGTTGAGAATGTTGGGGTGTGGTGTTGTCGCGGCTTTTTGCTCGGCAACGCCTACTCTGCATCTCATTAGCGATAGCTGCCGGGGTCATCTGTGGCGATGTTTTTTGCGGATGCTTTCGCAGAAAAACTGGTGGTATCGGCTGTTAACACCAGCTTGTGAATGGGGAGATACATTTATCGCAATTTTGGCTGAGATAAAGTGCTGCTAACTTGGCGATAGCTCCTTGAGAATATGGCCCTATTAATATTATTAAGCTACAGCCATATTATTACAAAGTGAAGTCAAGGCCTAGTTGAGTCATAGTAAAACAGTCATGTAATCATAGCAATTCTGTTTTAACTGCAAAATGTCCATGTTAATATGCATATCAGAAATTATCTCTAATAAATTCACCCGGATGATTACAACTTTCACCAAAAACCCCACTATTACATTTATATTTTATTATGCATTGCTTTCTATCTTTTGCAGCTCAATTCTTCAAACATCTTGCTTTGAGGTCTTCAATTTCATAAATCTCTCACTTTATCTTACTTATCGACATTGTTGACTACTTCTTACACCCACAATTTATTTCCATTGTATAAAAATTGCTTCAAGCAGTTTAATCAAAATAATGAAATGCATAAATTAACACAAATATTAAGGTTAGAACATAATTCAGCAAACTCCCTTCTATCTAACCACTCATCAATCTTTCCAAAGTCCCTTCCAATGTCATTAAACCAGGAACGAACGGATTCTCACAAACCATACTCCTCAAGAGCATTTGCTTCACAAGAAAAGTTAGTTAAATGTGCTATATAAGCATTTAGAAGTGTATTGTTATCTGGAATAAAGGGACAGCTGTTGCACCTTCAACATACGGCAGACTTAGCCCTCCTTTGCTGTAAGGATTTCAAATGCAAAGCGGTTTTGTATAATCATAGCACGCATAGCCGTTAATTCCTTACTAATTTTTGTTAATGCACCAGTAGTGGTAGAAGCAAGGCGACCTAGAAGTATTAACAATCTTCTAATTTTCATTTAATTCAATGCCATGCCAATAGATGGAATCACAACACTAAGCACATCTAATACAATTTTAAATTTTGGGATCTAGTGGGATAAGTTGCACATGAACAGGGAATAAATACCCCGATGTAGGGAAACTGGGTGTGCCATGGATGGCTGTGATGGGGATGGTGGGGTTTGGAGCACTGGACCTGATGGAACACAAACGTGACACATGAGCTCTTGGACTTAAATACTAAATCACTGTGATTAAATTGATGCATACAGTCGCTGGATGGCACGTGTACTGTCTGAATGTTTGGGAATCGGTGAAATAATAAAGCTTTGAAAAAAAGCATGCATAGGAGGATAATACAGACATGAAGACATGTCTTTGGAAAATGAATGTGACTGTAGAAGGTCCAGTTACCTCGTTGTCAGCAAGGAGTAGGAAACGTCTGAATGAAAAAATCTTCAAGGAAAGCGTGGGTGGTTTTCCGTAATTTTGAATATATACAATAAAATCTGATCCCTCCCAAAAATCAGTACTTCTGGTGGATTTTCCCTCAAGTGGCAGGTGACCCAAGTGTATACCTACAGAGGTGGACATTGTAAGAGAAATATAATGTGGTATGAGTGCCTACTACACACAAAATGACAAAGCGCAGTGTTCATCAAAGGCCTTTTACTGAGGGAGGGAGGCACTAGAACAGCGCCAGGAAGCGGGTTAATTTGCCATTTTGTTTTGTTTGGTAGCTGCAACCATTCCCTAAAGGTTCCTTTGTTAAAGCACCAAAGCTGTGAAGTTTGGCAACGTGAGACATTCACACTCCAATGAACGGTTTTGCACTATAATATTCTGGTAATACGGCTTACTGACCAGCACACTTAGTCACCTGCAGCAGTTACAGATGCGCACACGTGGAGGCAGTTGCAGAGGTGGGAAAGTAAACAAGCATTGGCATAGCCAATAGGTCGTGCCTTTGGGACCTTATAAGTGTTTAGCCATGCAACAGTTGCATAACTAAATACTTTTAAGGTCCCAAAAGCGAGACCTATTGGCTATGCCAAGCGGCCGTGCGGCCGCGAAAGTGAAAGTAATCGTGGAAAAGCATGGCGCGCGCGCCCGCACACATGCACTGTAGCTCTAGGCTGGCCTGGTAGCACTTTTTGGAGCCCTCTCAAAAAGTCTCGCCAGACCAGCGCATGCGCTGGGTCAGGCGAGCCCTAAAAAATTAACAGGTCGAGCCGAGCCAGGGATCTGACTTGGCTCTTGAAGCCTGTGCCCACGCAGAGTTCGAAAAATGTTTTCCATTTAAATCATACAACAGACATCATCGATAAAGTCTCTTCAAAATTCAGAAGAGTGCATTCGTTTAACTTGTGGAAGCTTTATAACGATTATAAAGGTAAAAATACGGAATAGTGGATGGTCTTCTGAGCGATGTCCCTTGGCGCTGGATGTACATGGAATTCCCAGCCAAAATTTAAAGCTTCAGCGTGCTCTTGTGCTGTGCTTGGTTACCTCGAGTTTTTGATGTATTTGAAGCAATGATGCAGTTTTGAAGAAGCTGCCCCTGTGAACCCTCCCACCCCCCATGTGTTCCTGCACAACACTCTTAGCTGCTGGAAGGCGGGCTGTGTATCTATGAGAGAAACACAACATTCTTTGAACAGTGGGAAGGGGATTCAGATGTTAGGCTTGTTGTGTGCTCAGCCTGTGAGTCAGTGGGGTTTAAGTGGACCGGATATGAGGCACCCAAGCTACCCCCGGGCTACAGGAAGTCTGAGGTGGAAACAGCAGCAGCTGAGCCATATAACCGAGCAGTGAGTGCAGCACGCAACTGCAGGCATGTCTATTTTTGCCCCCCCCAAAAAAATCCCAGACTTGGGGTAAGGCACACACGGCACTTTGCGTAAGGGGGTGTCAGCAGGCAGGAACTTTTTTCCACATTTTGTGAGAGTGTCAGGGGACAGCAGGATATTGGCAGGGAGTCACGGATGTAATGTCCAGGGTGTCATGAGTGACGGTTTTTATGGACACCAGATGGCTTCTCCTGATGATAAAGGGAGACTCTGACTGACCCAGACATATGGGAATATGGCTCGCTCTTTCGGCGGGGATTGCCAAAAGGAACATTGCGAGGACGTGGGGAGCGCCTTCGCCGCCGTCGTTGGAAAGTGGAAGCGAGACCTGGACTGGTGCCAACGGGCTGAAGAAACGGTATACAAAAGTAGGGGTTGTGTCAAAAAATGGGAGAAAGTATGGTCACCTTGGCATAAGCATAGAGCAAGGCTAGGGGAGGAGGGATAAAAACGAGTCAAGCATTGTTAAGAGGGAGGGGTGGACTGATATATTTCGACTTTTTATTTACTGATTGTATGCATGCCGTGTTCCATATTTGGGCCTTTTGATCCATGTATGACCCGTATCCTCATACCCCTCTTGCAGAAAATTGTTGTGATGCTAAGATGTCAACCATGTACAAATGACTGTAACTATTGCACTATATGGTCATTTGAGCAAAAGTTAATAAAAACAGTTAAAAACAAATCCCAGAGATCCTACTAATAAAGGACAAGTTTGTTTTTCAAGTTATGGATGTGGTGTAACATACACAGCTGACAAATTTGGGACTGGGGAACTGGGTTCTAGTCTTGGCGGCTGGCTCTACAAAAAAAATGCAGATTGTAACAAATAAAATTAAACTCATAACAAATAAAATTAAACAATGGCTAATCAAAACAATAGGAACCAAAACAAAATCACAAATGCTGATCCTATTCCAAAAGCCAATCCCACTATGGCAATGATTGGACTCCCTTCAGAACATGTACAGAATCAGGTGAACCAAAGAAGTGGGAGCAATTCAAAGAAAACAAGCGGCGCACGAAGTAAAGAAAACACAAACACTTAACAGGAGCAGAGGCAGGCCAACATGAAAAGAGTGATCTCAAAGTATCCTAAATAAAATGAACAGTAAAAGCTCACTTAACAGGGGCAGTCCTCATAGGAGGACACAAAAGTCCAAAAGAAGGGAAGCGCATTCACCAAACAAAAGCCGGCATTTACAAAGGACAGTAAGATGAACCAGTGAAAAAGATGGCCCATATTGTAGAGAACAGCATGTTTCAAAGAGTCAGCATGCATGAGCTGCCTGGGGAAGACCTAAAAAGGTAAAACCAACGTTCAAAAAGGTACAAAATCAGGAGTCAGGCTTCAATCGCTGCAAGTTTTCAGTTTGTTAACTCAGTCCAAAGTATTCAAGAAACCCTACGAATTGTGTTTAGATACTTAGGTACAAAAACAAAACTAATTAATACATTTTTCTTGTGTCTCCATAATTGCAGCTCAAAATTTGATCATTTGTTTTTCTTTTATTTGAGCAATTCTTCTGGTTCTCCCTAAAAAATGAACTAGTAGTAATTTGTCAAATCAGACTTCTACGTCGGATTCTTCATCGGCAGAGACTGATGTTAAATAAGTCTATTCAGTTGATGTGTCGTTTTTTTTGGCACTCTCTCTCTCCTGTCGGCCTTTTTACTACTGGTAATTCGCTCTCACTGTTTTTTCAGTAATTTTAATGGTTTCTGGCTCTTCTCTCGTTGACTTTGGCCTTTTAGTCTTCGAGTGAAGTCTTCTGCTTCTTCTCACTGACAGACTAATTGTCTCCACAATGCACGTTTTCTTCTTCTGATTCTCTTGTGACTACTGAGGATACTTTTCCTTCACTTGCAACTGGCTTTTTGCTTTTTTCAACATTAGTAGCTCAACTCATTGTGAACTGCTTTCCTTTGAGGGTTTTTGTATATAAAATTTTTAGCTTTACATTCCTATGAATTCGAGCTTCAATTGGAGTTTCAGTCTCTTGTTTTTCTGGTTTATGTTATGGCAATGCTTCTTCTTGTTGATTCTGACTTTTGGTTTCTTTACACCCCCGTCTGAAACTTCTCTTTGTCATACCAATGGATCCATATAGCAAACTCTAGCTTGGCACTGTGAATCAGTGATTATGGTAATAACCTCTTCATTGCAGTATTCATTCTCTTCATGTGAGCTACACAGGTCTACTGTGGATTTCCAACAGGCTTCAGGACAGTATTAGTCAGAAAGATTACCTAGTGTGGGCCTCTCCAGCGTGGTTTCAAACGGTTTTTGCTCACTGAAACTCAGCCACCAGGTTGAAGTGGATGGCACAGAACTTCTTTTGTAGATGGTGTTGCCTCATTCACTTAATGAGAGAGATGTTTCCACATCAGCCAGACCTTTACAGTAGTCCAATACAATGTCATCACTTATCAATAAGAAGTGCTGTTGAGGGAATGCATGGAATTCTCATAGCTCTCTCCATAAGAATGTCATCTGCAGAGAGGTCTGTCTTTTTATTTGAAGTATTTCTAACACTCATGAGCACAAGTGGAAGTAATCGGTCTACTTCAAGTTTGTCGAATCACTCAACTTATCCAGCTAGGATTTTAGAGTTCCATTCACTTTCTCAATTTCACTGATGCTTCTGGTCTGTAACTGCAGTGGAACTTTTGCTGAATTTGCAAAGAGTACTTTAAGGATCCCGTTTTTAAAGAGGGTACCTCAGTCTAAATAGAAGTAGGCATACAGAATCTAGGGATCAACCCCCCTAATAATAATTTGGCCCTGTTGGTGTCCTAGGTGTTGTGCCTCTGTGGCTATGTTTCTGCATTTAGGGTGGGACTGCCTGGAGGTGTCTACGTATTGGTTGCAAGTGATAGATCGACTGAGAGGTGTGGTGCAGATGCCTATCGCCATGGATCCCGCAGTGTGCCTGCTGGGAGATATCCCCCGGGAGAAGGGACAAATAATTGACTTTTAAATTCCTACAGCAACTCCTGCTTCTGGCTAAGCGGCGGATAGTTATCACATGGATGGGTCAGCATGAACCAAGTGTGGATCGATGGTTTGCGGATGTGGTTGAATGGGAAGTGCCTGAGGTGATACATTTGGAATGCTATAGGTACGAAGACAGAGCCGAGAGGGACCTGGAGGTGTTGGCGGGATTCCTAGCCAGATACATGGACCCCGAGGGCTCATGTTCTCTCTCCTCATCAGATGGGAATGGTTTGTAAGACAATGAAAGTGATTGACCCAGGATTGCAGACTCATGTTGAACATTCCTGGGACTGTCTTATGATCCTATACTTTGTACATGATAATGTGCGACAGGGGCATAATCTCACCATGGTATTGATTTGCATTACATGTACTTACTTGCCTTAGTTGCGACGGATGTTGTTTCCATACTTGCTGTTTGGCATTTGTATTGGTAAAAATAACAATAATAAATGTTTAAAGAAATAATAATATTAATTTGGCCACAGTCATGCTGTCAAATCTCAGCTTGATCTTTGGCACAGATCTTCAGCTGCAGCTAGAAAATAAGTGCTGTGCCAATATCTTCTGAAAATCACAACCATACAGTTTCTCTCTACATGAGCTTTCCAATGAATTGATCTGGCCATAGCTGGCAGCATTGAATCAGGAAGTACATATTGGTGTTTTGGAGATACCCGAATGCCATTATAGACTTTCTTACAATCAGCTGTTTCCCACTTTTTATTTTTTGACCTCTGGTACTTCCTTTTGAAGCTCTCTGAGATCACTCATGTAGGAAAGTAGGATCTGCTTACATGGCTACCTACCCTCTCTGACTGGAATCTTGCTAATCAGGGCCCCAGTCACTGTGCTTCCTCCCTAAATTGACCTTGGTAAGTACTTTTGTACATCTAGAATTGGCTATTGGTGTACCCTTGTACGTCCCTACTACATGGTACAAAGGTAGCCAGGGCATAGGTACACAAGGGGTCTGCCATGGGCAGCAGCATGTATTGTGCCACCCATGGGAGTCCACTTAAACTGTTGCAGGCATTGCAGCCCGTGTGAGTTGGTGCATGCACTTCTCAGTATAGATATGTTTCCTTATTTCTGAGGTCACCGCACTTAAAACCTTTAAGTCACCCCTCTGGAAGGCTCTTCAGTCCTGAGTGCATGGTGCTTGGTTGTAAGTGTGAGGGTGCCCCTCAAAGCCATGAGTTGATTCTCCAATTTAACTTATGAGTTGAGTCGCTCTTGTGCCTCATTGCGTGGAACAAGGGCTATGCAGGTTATTAGTAAATGTGGCCATAAATCTTCATCATCATCCAGTGGACAGCAAATTATCATGCTAAGCAAATCCCTTCCTAATAAGTTAACATGACTCAAATCACATAATATAAATTGGTGATCATTTTCTACAGAACAATTTTTTACAGGGCCATTGGAGAAACCTTATTTGTAATTTGTTTATTACTAATTACTATTCAGGTTGAGTAGACTCTACTGTAGAAACAACAGTTGCTGTTGAAGTAGGGATAATTATGTCAGCAGCATATGTAACAGAGAATCCACTAGGACTAGGTATGGATGGTCGTGGTGCGCTGTCAGGCAGTGCACTCTGTGTCATGATCACGGATAAGGTTAAAGAGGAAAACAGAGGTGGTCTCACAACCTATAATAAAAGCAAATGGAGTCTCACTGCACAATTCCTTAAAATACCTCCATTGAGAATTGAATAAACTTTTATTTTTTTCCTGAGTTTTATATTGCACGAATTTGACCCAAAGGAATCACGTATCAGAGAGATTTTACATACGCGTTACACAAGGACACATTCATTTTTGTTAGGCACTAGGAGATTAAGTGATTCGCCCAGAATCAGAGGATGTTGAGCTTCATTGCAGGGACTCGAACCCCGTTCCCCAGATTTGAGTTTGACCGCCCTAGACGTAAGGCCACATGCTCTCCCCTGAACTTTATTGTGTATGGTTATCTAAAACCTGTACAAAGTACAAAAAGAACAAATAAAACAATCATTATTATTTATAAACGGATCTCAAGTGACATGAGAACAATTTATGAGAATGCACACAATGGGGCCGATTCCAATCCTGGGAAAAGGCTGTACGAATCGTTGTACGGAGCGTTTTCTCCGTACGACTCGTACCCGGTAAACTTTCCGTACAACCTAGGAAGTACGATTCGTACAGAAAGCCTATTTCCGTACGTTTCGTACAAAAGACCGTACGGGCCAAAAAAAACAACGATTCTGATCCGGAACAGCTTGTACGCGATGTCCGGACGCATTCAAGCAGCGGTTTCCAGCCCAGCAAGTACGATTCGTCCCTACGTCACTCCGTACGGCTCTGCTTTTACGGGAGCCAAACACTGCCGGAAAAGCAGAGTCCGACGTGAATCGCTACGCAACGGAGCCCCGGTACGCGACGTACACGCCATGAACCCCATCGTACGTGTCATCCCGGTCCTCCTAGCCTACGACCTGGTGCACTGGACCTGACGCACACGCCGCAGAAGGTGAGAACAACACCCAGGGGCCAGGGGGGGTGAGAGGCAGGAAACGTACCCCATACACAAAGTAAAACCTATAATATGGAGCCCATACATTATCATCAGGGTCTGGTCACTTGGGGGGGCGTGGCCAGCAACCCCTGCGTACCGCAACAACGGAAGTGGACGTGTACGGTGCGTTGCACACGTACCCCTACGGCACCAGTAGAACAGTGATATGGACCGTACACACACAATGAATGCGTGGGTACGGTGCGTTCCACACGTACCCCTACGGCACAGTAGAACAGTGATATGGACCGTACACATGCAATGAATGCGTGGGTGCGGTGCATTCCACATGTACCCCTACGGCACCAGTAGAACAGTTATACAGACCGTACACACGCAATGAATGCGTGGGTACGGTGCGTTGCACACATACTCCTATGGCACCAGTAGAACAGTGATACGAACCGTACACACGCAATGAATGCGTGGGTACAGTGCGTTTCACACGTACCCCTACGGCACCAGTAGAACAGTGATACAGACTGTACACACGCAATGAATGCGGGGGTACAGTGCGTGGCACACGTACCCCTACGGCACCAGTAGAACAGTGATACGGACCGTACACACGCAATGAATGCGTGGGTACGGTGCGTTCCACACGTACCCCTACGGCACCAGTAGAACAGTGATACGGACTGTACACACGCAATGAATGCGTGGGTACGATGCGTGGCACATGTACCCCTACGGCACCAGTAGAACAGTGATATGGACCGTACACACGCAATGAATGCGTGGGTACGGTGCGTTTCACACGTACCCCTACGGCACAAGTACAATGGTGAAACGGAGCGTACACACGCGATGGTTGCGGGTGTACGGTGCGTTTCACACGTACCCCTACGGCACAAGTACAATAGTGAAACGAAGCGTACACACGCGATGATTGCGGGTGTACGGCGCGTTTCACACGTACCCCTACGACACAAGTACAATAGTGAAACGAAGCGTACACACGCGATGATTGCGGGTGTACGGTGCATTTCACACGTACCCCTATGGCACAAGTACAATAGTGAAACAAAGCGTCCACACGCGATGATTGCGGGTGTACGGTGTGTTTCACACGTACCCCTACGGCACAAGTACAATAGTGAAACGAAGCGTACACACGCGATGATTGCGGGTGTACGGTGCGTTTCACACGCTTACAATGGTAATACAGGCATACACATGCCAGGAATGGAGGGCTACGAGTCGCACAAGGATGTCCATCAAGTACTTGTCATTGCATACTTTCATGTGCAGGCCCTAGGTGTGTCAGCCAGTGATATTGCACATGTCATCTCATCTAGTTGCACAATTGATGTGTGATGACCTGTGTACACATGTCATGTATGGTGGGGCACTATGTGGCACACATCACCTTGACACTTGCCACATGTGTGTCTGTAGTCCAACTGTGTCATGCACAGCAGCAGTGGGATGGTACAGTCATCACCACCTGCACCTGTCTCCTGATGCCAGGGACAGGGACACTCTCTCAACTGCATGTCACGATCAGCGTGCCCCTATGTGACTATGTCAGGTGTGCGTCATGTGTTCCCATGAGCTTGCTGTTAGTGTTCCGTCAACTGCATCTGCTGTTGGTGCATCCAACATAGGTCTGTGTGGAGATGGCCATGGCACACATCTACGCACACCATGCCACATGTGGATTCCCACGGCTGTAGGGTCTGTGTGCATCGGACATCATATTTTCCCAGGCATACATGTCTGCGTCGTCTGAATGGCTGTGTTTAATTGTTGCCACGTGTACCCCTTCATCGCAATGTGTGTCACATGTACATTTGACATTCCATGTGACCTGTGCGTGTGCCTTGCAGTCAACTGTCTGGATGAGATGACATCCTTCCAATGGAGCTATGTGGATGTGTGTCACTCCGGTGATATCTCTGGCTGTTCACTCAGACTTGCCCCCAGCTCATTTCAGGGCATGTCATGTAGACTTGACAATCAACAGGTGTATCTGGCTTTTCGTAGGAGTGACAGCAAGCTGGCATATGTGTCCTGAATGTATTGCACACACCAGACTCCATAGTTACCTGATGTGTAGTAGCAGTTTAGCATGTGCTATGTTCATTGACATTGATGTTGGCAGACTCTCAATCTTCATGATTCCTAACAATGTCTTGCAGGGCACCGCCTGTCCCAAGAACAATGCCAGACTTGGCTGCCATGAGGGAACGTGCCTGCATCCAACGTTACAGATTCACTCAACAGTTGATTGAGGACTTGACCGACAGGCTGGCACCACATCTCCAACCGCGACACAGGTATCCTACTACGCTGACCCCAAAGATGAAGGTGATAGCAGCCCTACATTTTTTTGCCACAGGTACGTTTCAATTGACCATAGCTGATGTTGGTGGGATGTCACAGACAATGTTCAGCCGTGTCCTGCGTGATGTTTTGGCAGCCATGTTGGAGCACCTTGATGAATTCATCAAATTTCCTACTCCTGAGGAGTTGACAGATGTGAAGGGTGATTTCTATGCCCTGGGAGGGATGCCCCATGTCATTGGGTCCATTGATGGGACACATGTGGCTTTGGTACCACCACAGGCACAGGAGCAAGCCTATCGCAACCGTAAACATTACCACTCAATAAATGCCCTTGTGGTGTGCCTTGCTAACATGCTGATTTCCCATGTCTGTGCACGTTTTCTAGGATCAGCACACGATGCCTACATCATGAGGCGTAGCAGGGTGCCTCAAATGATGCTGCGGCTGCACAACGAACGAGCATGTCTTGTTGGTGGGTATACTCTGATGGTCCTGTGTGTTGCGGTATCTTTGGCTCTTACGGCATCTCCTGACCCACTTATTTACATGATGTGTCCATGTAGGGGACTCTGGATATCCCAACATGCCATGGCTAATGACACCTCTCCGCAACCCAAGAACAGCTGCAGATCACAGGTACAACAATGCACACGGGCAGACCAGGCGAGTGATTGAGAGGACGTTTGGCCTCCTGAAGAGCCGATTCCGGTGCCTTGACAAGACAGGCGGGTCCCTCCCATATGCACTGGAGAAGGTGTGCAAAATCTTCATTGTGTGCTGCATGCTGCACAACATGGCCGTTGAGAAGGCAGTGCCACTCATCCTTTATCCTGATGAGCAGCAACACCCACCCGTGGAGGATCCAGGGCTTGGTCACGAGGCAAGTGATGAGGAGGAGGAGGATGATATCCGGAGTCAGCTCATACGCAACTTCTTCTCATAATGGTGAGTCACTGGGTATGAGTGTGCAAGCTTGTAGCATTGAGTGGCATGTGTTGCAATGTGTATGTCCAGCTGACTGAATGCAAAGTGACTAGGATGTGTGTACTGATGTGTCACTCGAGTGATGATGTCATGCCACACAGTTTTGCGGAGAGACTTTCTTTGAAATTTGCATGTGTCCAACATTGTTCATGTTTCGTAACTGACCATGTGTGCGGCGAGATTTGTTTCAGGTAACTTCTTGTGTGTCTGTCATTCCCAGGTTTTTGCACCTGTTGTGTGCTCATGTCATCTTTGTCCTCCTGCTATTCCTCATGAGGATTGCAACGTGTGCTGAATCAGCGTTCCATGCACGGACATGTGGAACTGTCAGTTTGGGTAAGGATTGCAGCAAGGCTTTTTGGTGGTGGTACGGGTTGGGAATGTGTGGGGACTGCTTCTGTGAATGTTGTGGTACCATGCATACATGTCTTCTCACCATGGAGCATATAACATGTAGCATCACTCCCATGACATGATAGTCACCCTTCTTGACAGTCATCTGTAGTGGAGTGTGGAGTCTGATGAAGGCATCAATGTGCGTAAACCTTGCCTCTGAAACATTGCTGATGCTACGGGTGGACATAGTGTGGGACATCACAACAACTGGCTCTATGGGGATTTGCAGCATCTCCGTGTGCAGTAGGATGTGTTTGGCTCATCCCCTTGACTTGTGTGCCAGTTCATTGGGATTTACAACATCCGTGTTGTGAAGGGGGGGTCCAGCGTATGTCCCACATGTTCTGTCAAGTGACCTGTGAGTCTGTTCGTATTGGATGCATTTCCCTTTGTGTGAGTTTGTGCAATAAAGGTGTTCAGCACAATCCAAAGTGCCTCATCTCTGTCACTGCAAATCTCTTGCCAGTTTGCATGCGTCATCTATGGCATAATTGTCAAAGATTGAGCATATGAGTGTATGTGTACTTCGGCAACATGCATGCATTTCTTCATGGCTAATAATCTCTATTGTGCATGAAGTACCTGGTTGTGTGTGTATTTGTGCAGATTGCTCCCCACAACGGGATGTCAACGCCTGCTGACGGTGTGTCTCCTGTGCGCAGCTCTGCATTTTGTTGCCTGATCCTGTGGCCGTCATTTTTGTTGATTCTTCATACATTTTCTCGGAGTGACCCATGAGTAACCTGACACTCCTTCCTTTACATACACCTGTTGCACTGTGCCTTTCTGACCTCCTTGTCTTTGTGTGCTACTTTTTGCCTAGTTTCTCACCCCTTCCGCCTGCTGCTGCCTCACCTGCGGCACCGCCCCACCGAGTGCCCTGATTCGGCAACCCACACGCCTACAAAATGCTCCTCTCTTCCACCTCCACCCATTCTAAATGCAGCCAGCAGCTTGTCTGTGCCACTGTTGCACCAATGCTGTGCCAAAGGCAGGACCGTCTGCGCCTGCAACGTGCACAGTGCACGACCCTCTGGTCCTTGCATGACCCACGTCACACAACAGGCTCATGCTGCAGCCACCCTCCAAGCAATGTCCTCCAGACAATCAACCGCCTGCTATCAGGCAACCCCTAAGCGCACACACGACACCTTCGCATGCTGAGTGTGCAACTCCAACTGCCTACACAGCGCTGCCCCGCCTACCAGACCCTGTCAGAACAACCAGGTCATGTGCCTCCTACTCCACACCCGCTCCGTCCACAAGCACGCCATTGGACTCTGTTACCTCCTCAACACAACGGCCCCACACATCACCTTCATGACAGTAACCTGGTCAAAAGCATCCTCAGCACACAACTTCTTCATTGCCATCTCAGACGGATACAAGATCACCCGCAGGGATCGCAACAACAATCCCGGAGGATGAATTGCAATTTAATCCAAAGTACACCCTCAGAGTCACAAATACGGTTTTGCTCCAACCACCTGGCAACCCTCAGAGTAACACTCACCTACAGATCTCCAGGACTACATCCACAATTCCGCAAAGCCATCAACACGTACATCTGCACGCACGCACGCCCTCACCTCCACGTGCTACATGTGGCTGGGGGCCAGTAACTTCTTGCTGGAGGAGAACCACACCACCATCCAACATTGGTCCATCAACATTTGCATCCACGTCTCCGACAAGTAACACACTGCCCCACACCACGCTACCGATCCCCCAAAGATGCTTGATGTAAGTCACCACAGACAAGCTGTGTGGGACACTCGAACCAACACCACCGCCACACCCTGCTACCTCACACACTGGATCAGCTACTGAACCAACAATCTTGCCACATTGACGGACTTTCCTGTGAAGCACAACAAAAGTTAAGACACCTGGGACAAGGCAGACCTACTGGACTCATACAGATCTAGCCGGACTCTTGTGCAAACCTTGCAACACAAAGTACCTTCATTTACCTTACAGCCCTAGAAAACGCCACACAAAGCCATCACCATATCATCAGCAAGGACAAGTGGAGATTCTTCAGATAGGGCAGAGGCACCAAAACACACAACATCAAGGAGCTCATCAGCATTGTGAGTGAACTGACAGCAGATCTCCATCCAAAAGACACCCCACCCTTGCAAGGCAGATCACATCCCTTTCAACTTTCTACCACTGCAAGCTCATGGCCATACACGACAGCCTTGGCACACAAAGGCAGACAGCACTATTATCCTCAGGACAAACCCCCCTCAGGTTCTGGACTCCCGTCAGCAACAAATACACCACCTGGCTCATGTGCACCATCCACTCTGGCTCTCCATCAGGCCCCTTCCCACACAACATCTCAACCACATCATTCCCCATCCTTGAAGCCCACGTCCAGGGCGTCCTGAATGTCTCATTTGAGTTTGCCACATTCCATGGGACCTGGAGGCATGCAGAGACCCAGGCCCTTCTTCAACAACGGACGGCAGTACCGCAGCAAATGTCATCAGGAAGACACTCAACAAGCAACTGACAAACTTCTTCCGCGCAAACAGCTCCAGGCAACCGGCACCAGAACATCTTCCACATTAATCAACCCACTGCAACCGTCATCATTGCCACCACCAACGACAACTTAGCCCTGCTCAACAATGGTGAGACCACCCCCTTGACCTCTCAACGGCATTCTACACCATGTGCTACCACACTGTCAGCTCACACATCTTCAACACTGGTATCCAGAGGAGGGCCCAGGATTAAATCAACAAGTAGCTCCCCAGCAAGGCCCAGGGAGTCGGCCTCCACCCTGCAGCATGTAGTACACTGGGGTCATGTGGCCCATGCCCCAGGGCTAATCTCTCAGTGTGACGATCTTCAATGTCTCTATGACCCCCCTCTCCACCATCACATGCGCACACGACCTCATCATCATCTCGTATGCCATTGACACCCAGCTGTTCCTCAACCTCACCAAAGACCCAGCCATTGCCAGATCCAACCTTCAAGAAGGCATGAGATCCGTTGACGAATGGCTGACCATCAGCCACCTGAGGCTGGACTTGGACCGGACTGAGGTCATCATCTGAGGATTGTCCCCTTACGGCTGGGTCAACTCCTTGTGTCCCACCGGCCTGGGCACCGCACCAGCACCCAGTGGCCACGCACGCAAGCTGGTGTTCATCATGGACTCATCGCTCACAATTACCATGCAACTCAACACCATCTGTACCTCATGCTGCAACACCCTCTGCATGCTGCAAATGATCCACAGATAGATCCACTCCAAGGCAAGACAGGCCGTCCCCCAGGTCCACGACACCAGCCGGGTCAACTACAGCACCGCCCTCTACGGAGGAACAACAGCAAAACTGCAGGAGAAGTTGTCCACATCCAGGGTGCATCCGCACACCTCATGTTCAACATCCCCCGCCCCAGCCACATCACCGTCCACCTGAGATAGCTACAATCGCTCACTGTCTGCTGCAGGATCACCTTCAGACTCCTGAACCACACTCAGGAGGCAGTCCACAACCCCAGACCCAAAACTGACCTTGGACGTCTGTCTTCCGACACCCCGTTGGCCCAACTCCGTGCAGCCCACCTTGCCCTGGCCACCATTCATCACATCCACAGAACAACTGCATGCAGGAGATAGTTCTCCCACCTCGCAAAACAGACCTGGGACTCCCTCCCCGGGCACCTCAACATGACCCATGACCTCTACACCTTCATGATACTCTGACAAATTGGTCTGTCTAAGCAGTATTGCAAGCCCCCCCTCAGCAGCTTGAGGCCATCACGGGTGAGGATTGGGCTCCATGTCTGTATTTGGTGATACATTGTGACCCATGTGTGTCCTCGACCGGACTCAGATCCAAGTGTATGGAAGGCTGGAGTTAGTTCCACACTCAGGCATACTTTGACATATCCCCACACGTATGTGGTGCTAAATGACTGCAACATAAAATTACAATTATACATTTTTTTATTATAGGTCTGGGGCGTGATTTGGGCACAGAAAAAGGTGCGATACAGGGACCATAGAATCCAAAGTTCAGAGGGGGAGATGTGATCCTTGGCATTTGATGTCATCAGAGTCCAGGCCACAGTGTTTGGCATCATTGGTCAGACTGTGACCAGCAAGTCCATGTGGCAGATGATGTCAGTCAATGAGGTGATGCTGTCTCACATGGAGGCCAGGTGCCATGCCAGGTGACCTGGAAGATGTGGATGGTCCGCTGCCTCTCGGTATTTTCTGTGGACGACCCACCTTCCTCCGGGGACCCTCAGATGCAGGCCTTGACGATGCTTGGGACGCTCCGTCGGACAAATCCTCCTCCTCCTCCCTCCCTGTGGCTGGTGGTGGTCTTCGCCTGGTGGCACAGGGAGGGTTGCCCATGTTGTCGGCGATCCGACGGAGTGAATGGCTTATGTCCCTTTGCACCGCCAGGAGCTCAGCCAGTCTTGCCTCCATCCGTCCTTGATGTTCTTGTTGACTGGGGTGTTGCTCGGCCTGCTGGTTCTTCATCTCTGTGAGGGTCACCACTACCAGGCTGAACTCCCTGGTGTCATGCCGGTATGCGTCCATGATGTGGTCTATGTGTGACATACCGGTCCCTTCAGCTGGCTGGTCAGGTTCTCGCCTCCGCCTGCCTCCACTCCCACCACCCCTGCCCACACGAGCCTGGGCTGCCGTTGTGGGCACATCGGGTCTACGGGACCCCTGAGGGATGGCAGTGGCAGTGTTGTCTGCCTCCTCCTGGGTGCCCGGCGCACCATGTCCCTCCTGGTCAGACTGGCTCAGGTATTCACTGCGAGCAGGGCTCCTCGGTGTCTCCTGGGATGTGGCAGGAATGGGGGTGGTGTTTGGCACAGATGTTCCTGAACCAGGTGCTGCAGGGGCTGTGACACCAGAGGGTCCAGGTCGGTCGGGGTCATCTGCGGAGTGTTGAGAGGCGTCGCTGCCGGTGGGATCAGGTTCCTCCCGAGCCTGGGACTGTGATTGTTCACCCCCATTGTTGGGGGGAGAATCATCACAGGGCCTGCTGGTGGGTGCAGTGTGATTTGGCACTGGGGCTCCCAGGTGATGTAGCTGTCCCCCCATGGAGCATGCTGCCATGACAGTGAGTGTGAGTTCCTGTCCTAGATATCTAACCTTGTTGTCTTGGTGTTTGTGTTTGCACTGGTCCCAGGAGGGCCTTGTGCTGCCTACACCCAGGCCAAGTGTCAGCTATCTTGTCAGTACTTTCCCAATCCCTGTGCATTGCGCATGGTGCATGGGTATGTACCTGGGCCATATGGGATGAGGACAATTGTGTCTGATGTGGAGTTCAAAAATGCGTTTTGTGACACCCACCCTCCCAGCATACCGGACATCCATTCTTGGGTTGGTGCTTTGTGTAGCATGGGACATGGCATGGCCTTGCTTTCTCAATGGGGCATACACATGTTATTGGCATTAGAGTTGTTTTTGACTGTGGTTCTGGCCGGTGAGGGCTTGAGGGTAGTTGCATGCATTTTGTGTAGTTGGGGTGTGGATGCCATTACCCCCATGTTACGTAAGTTGTTTGTATACTCACCAGGCTCTGGAAGTCCTTGAAGTCCATGTACTCCCACCGGCGGAAGCAGGGCCATCACCTTCTCCTCCCAGGGATGGAAATGTACTGGTCTGCGGGGCCCACCCCCTCCAGTGATGTTGCTCTGGGCGTAGTCATCATTCATTTTTCGTTTGACCGCCCTCCGCAGATCGTACCACGTGGCTTGGCATTCAGTCCTGGTCCTTCTGATGGGTGCAACAGCATTCACCCTATCGACGATCCTCTGCCACAGGCATGATTTTTCGGCTATGCTGGTCTGTCTGACCAATGTTCCAAACAGCTGTGGCTCGACTTTGGATTCTTGTCTGTGGGCATGGTGTGGGGTGGGGTGAGGGTGTGGATGGTTGTGGGTGTGTGGGTCTGAATGTGAAGGTGTGGGTCTGAATGTGAAGAGGGGGTATGTGTGAAGGAGGTTGTGTGAAGGTGTATGTGTTAAGGTGGATGGGTGCAGCTGTTGGTGTGTGCTCTCTAGCTACAGTGAGTCTGTTGCAAAGGCTTATGGTTTGTGTGTGTGGGCCCTTTTTATTGGTCCATTAGTGGGTGGGCCTCAGTTAGAATTTTTGGTGGGTGTGTTATAAGGGGTGGTTGTGAGTTTGCCCCTCTGTTTGCCTGTTTGGATGTGGCCATGTCAGTCATTTCCATGTTTTGTGCACTGTAGACGTGTTTTGTGGTGATGTGCGAGTCGAATAGACCCTCCTTGTGCTGTTTTACATTGCCTATGTACGGTGCGTACATACGCGATGTTGTTGTGAGGTGCGTACATACGCGATGTTGGGGTACGCACCGTACATACGCGATAATGTTGTTGTGAGGTGCGTACATATGTGATGATGTTGTTGTGGGGTGCGTACATACGCGATGTTGGGGTACGCACCGTACATACGCGATGATGTTGTTGTGAGGTGCGTACATATGTGATGATGTTGTTGTGGGGTGCGTACATACGCGATGTTGGGGTATGCACCGTACATACGCGATGATGTTGTTGTGAGGTGCGTACATACGTGATGATGTTGTTGTGGGGTGCGTACATACACGATGTTGGGGTACGCACCGTACATACGAGATGATGTTGTTGTGAGGTGCGTACATACGTGATGATGTTGTTGTGGGGTGCGTACATATGTGATGTTGGGGTATGCACCGTACATACCCAATGATGTTGTTGTGGGGTGCGTATATTCGCAATGTTGGGGTACGCACCGTACAGACGTGATGATGTTGTTTTAGGGCGTGTACAACACGATGTTGGGGTATGCACCGTACATACGCGATGATGTTGTTGTGAAGTGCGTACATAGGCAATGTTGGTGTACGCACCGTACTTACACGATGATGTTGTTGTGGGGTGCGTACATACGCAATGTTGGGGTACGCACCGTACATACGCGATGATGTTGTTGTGGGGTGCGTACATACGTGATGTTGGGGTACGCACCGTACATACGCGATGATGTTGTTGTAAGGTGTGTACATACGCGATGTTGTTGTGAGGTGCGTACATATGCTTGGGGGGGCCTGTACGACTCGCACCCCGGGAACTACTTTTACCGGAATACGAGTCGTACAATGTTTGGTTTGTAGCGGGTGAAGTCATTCCCCGTGTACGGAACGTTTTCCGTACGAATTTTAAATCGGATCGGATCGTACTTGTACGGTTGGACTGTATTTTTAGGCTTCGTACGGAAAAGTGTCCGGGTCCGTCTCATACCAATTTTACCCGATCTAATTCATAGGGATCGGGCCGATCCGTATGTATTTTTCCCGTACGAATCGTACTTCACGGATGGGACGGGACTTGTACGATTCGCACAGGAAAAATTATGGATGCGAGTTGTACGGGAAAAAAAAATGCAGGATCGGAATCGACCCCAAAATATCAATGATTGTTCAAATATTTCCAGGTCCCAGCAGCATTCTAATTACGTTTAACGAGATCTAAAAAGAGGGCTGAACCGTGATTATAGCAGCTGTTTGTTCTTCATAGTTATAAATACACAAGTCACGAGTGAGTTAGAAGCAATTTGTGAATAAAAACTTTAAATACCAACGATTCCTCAGATAACCCCAAGAACTAGCAGCTTTGTAATTACGTTTAACAGGATCCAAAGGGAGTGCAGAATCATAAATATGTAAGCTGTTTCTTCTTTCTTCAAGGCAGCAAATCATATTAAAATTAAACTGAAAATAGTAAAAAAAAAAGCAAGCTGTAAGAAATTACGATAATACCTAATCTATATCCAAAGTCCTTCCAGGGCTAGCAGCATTGTATTTACATATAACAATTCTAAGAGGTGGCACATGCGTGGATATGGCAGTTAGTTGTTCGTCATGATGTGCTTCCGTTATATGCCAGATGGGTAAGGTTTCACAAAAGCAATGTTTAAGGCTGTGTCTTTCGGCGATGTCATCCATCAGCTCCAGTCGAATTGCTTTGCCTAGCTGATATAACCGTTCATACTGATAAACTCAGTTGAGCACCTTCAAAAAATGTAAGAACGGTTCACAAACTGTTCTCACAACCATTAAATGCCTTTAAAACCCAATCCGGAACATACTAACCATGAGAAACTGCGGTCAAGGGCCAAGATGTTCATAGAAAAAAAGTTGTATCGCAGCTTAAAGTGCGAGTGCATTGTGCAATTAAGAAGTACAGTTCTAAGTCTGTCCTTACTCCTTCTTTATAGACATTTCTTTAGATAATGGCATCAAAAACTTTACTCCCCTACAAGCAAGGGGGGCTGACATTCCACTTAGCCAGATAATAACAGCTTGCCTACATGAGCATATTCCCAGATTCCTGATATGTGCTGTCAAAAGGATTTTCCTTTGCGGCAAGGGTACAAGAGAGACGCACAAGATGTGGGCTAGTGTCTCTTGTTTGTATCCAAAAAGTCTGCTGGTTAGATACTACGACTGCTTTTTCGAAGAGGGAATTAAATCTTTTGACTCCATATTACCAAAACGGAGTAACATGAATTAAAGCTTAAAGCTAATAAAAAATACTCTGCCAGATACCCCTGAGGGTGTAAATTAAGATAAGAGTTTATCACTGTTCAGGAGTGTCTCATTTGCGCAAGTGCCTTAGTTTCTGTTACAGCAGATGCAATTTGAGTTGAGGCATTTAGCACTTGATCAAATAGTGCTTTTTCCATATTTGCTACCTATGCTTCTTGAATGCCTAAATCCCTAATTGCCAGGTGTAAAGGACTTCCCCAGGAGCCTTTCATGTTGCTGTGTTGCTGTTTATCGCTTTCCTGCCAGCATACATTATTAATGGATCCCCTTTCAGAAGCTTGCAATCTCCAGCACAATTTTAAAAATGCTGCAACGTCGATTAATGCTGCAAGCCTATCATAGAGAGGTGACGCCGGATTTCCATTTTTAAAAATAGGATAGAAAATTGTTGCCTCTCCAAGACTCCAGTAACCGATTTGAGTGATAAAGATCGTTGAACATTGGGGTCAAACAATGGCCCAGTAGACTACATCTTCTTTGAATAAAGCATTTGGAATTCCATTTGGTCCTGCTGCACCCCCAGATTTTAATCTCTTTAAAATTCCTATGAGTTGTTCTAGGTCTCCCTACTGGATGGTATGGTCTTTCTTTGTATTTGGCTTTGGATTCTCAGTGCATACTTTAATACCAGGGGTAGTCTTACGAGTTTTATTAGGTCTCTTGCCTTGTCTTATCTCATGTGCCACAAGGCTTGCTTCCTGTGTTATGTGCGATTGTTGCCTTCGTAGCTCTTCATTGTTATCCCAGAGCTGCCTTCCATGGCCTCCACCTATATTTGCTCCATTACAGCACTTCAACGGATAGGTTTTAGTTGGGGAATCTTGTTAATAATGAGTCTCTCAGCTGTATCCATGCCTCAGCGTGCTCAATTTCTGTTTCTGCTGTCTCTTGCTTTGCTGACTTACTTTTTATGAACTCGATTGTTCCGGCACATGGATAGACATCTACCATCAACTTCTCAATCCCCTGATCCTGCCATTTTATGCTTTTTAAATTGTATGTTATTGGTGCAGAGATTAAGTTGTTTGTCGAGCTCAGCTGAGTGCTCTGTAAGGCTGCCCGGGGGGGGGGGGGTTGCGCCGCGGCCCGCCCCTTGGAGGGCGGCCGCCTTAGTGCCACAGGAAGGCACAGGGGTGGGAGGTCGAGTCCCTGGGCTAGTCCGGGGGAGACCCCAGCAGATAGCTGTTTCCGGCGAGGGCGGGGAGGAGACAGGGGTACATATACTGTCTCCGCCCCCTCCTCGTCCTCTTGTCCGCTCGTTCGCCTTGCCCGCCCCTCCGCTTACCCGGCGTCCGGAGGGACAAAGGGGGGGGGGCAGGTTTTTCTAACAATTTTACTTTGTGTTGCAGGAGGAGTTACAGGACGATCCAGGGTCTGCACATACCAAGGGGTACATCATGCAGCAGCACCGCGGGGTGCTAAGCCAGGATACCCAGGGATGTTTTAGCGTGTCCCCTGGAAGAACGACGGCGCCCCGTTAACCGAAAGGCGGTTGTGGGTCTGAGCAACCGGGGGCTGCCATGTATGCTCCGCCCACCCATCACGGGGGGGGGGCGTGTGAAGCAAGTGGACTGGTGGTCCACGGATGGGAGGGGTGGACCCTCCCAATATTTGGTATACACCAGTTGGCGTTGCCATGGTGACTCTAGGCTTATCAGACGGGCAGGCGGCATAGGGCTGGCCTGCCCTGGGATCGCCCGTAAGATAACCCACCTTGTTTGCATATTGGTTATGCTAATAAACCTGCAGCAATATTTCTCCACTTACATTACAGTGTCGTGTGTTTTATTTATGTACTGATGTACTTATGTGCTTTGTGATAACTGTTGCCGATATTGGCACTATTATACAGGATCATGATTCATTGGTGAAAATGATCGCTCTCTGTACGCGGGTACATTTCAAAGCGACATACCTGGGGCAGCGCTGCTTCGTGGATTGCCATTTCTGTACACGTTCCCCTGGGCCTTCCTGTAAGGAAGGCATCAGCTTGCTCACTCTTGGGCCTTTCTGACTTTCATTTCCCTTGCATGGTCCCTTTGTGTTCTCCATTGAAGCTTCAATTGATTCTATTTACGTCTTTCTCATTCTCTTAGTGTCCGATGTTCTGCTTTTCAAAAACAATTGCCATATGCCCTTTTGTTGGTCGATTTTTTCGTTCTTCCGTGCTTTCCTTTGCCTTTTATTTTCTCTTTTTGTAGCAGCTCGCTCCGTCTCTGTTAATTTCTCCTCTTCAAATGACTCAGCAGCTTGTTTTAGGGGGCTGATCTCACTGTTGTTCGTCGTCTGTCCATTTACTAAGCTCTTTGCCTGTGCCAAGTTGTGCAGGGGCATTAAAACATGATTTTCGGTTTGATCCTTGTTCTCTACTTTTTCCTTAATTGTATATTCCAGAACATGTTCCCTTCCAAACGGTCTAGCTGATTGAGATCTTAACTTCTGTCAAAATGTCAGTGAGAATTGATGACAACTCTTGGGGCTTGTCCCCCAGAATTGCACATTGACATGTAACTTGTTGTGTGTAGTTGTGATTTTGCGTTTTCCATATCAGATTGTTTAGGGCGTGCAGTTTCTTACCCATACCCACTATGTGAACTGTTTAGAAGATCCACCTGAAGATCTTGTTTATCCGCTTTGTTAGAAATGGGGGTCTCTAGTTGGCAGAGGTATGCACCTTTGTCTGAGTAGGGACCCCTGCTTTTAGTCAGGGTAAGGCAGATACACACTTTAGATAACCCCTGCTCACCCACTTGGTGGCTTGGCACGAGCAGACAGGCTTATCCCCAAAGCCAATGTGTAAAGTATTTGTACTCTAAATACAAAGTAATACAGTGATGACACCACACCTGTTTAGAAATATAAAGTATCTTTAGCTAAACCACACAAGACCAAAACAACAAAAATCCAACATACAAGTATCAAAATATGACTTTCAGAACAGTGATCTCAAACATGCACTTGTAGAAACAAAAAAGCATCACCTGGGGCTATTATGATGTCAAGACAGGCATAAATCCATGCCACTGGAATCAAGCTATCCTGGCTGAAGAGGGGTGAAACTCCGAAACCGGTCCTAGAATTCTTGTTTCCAGTCCAGGGAGGACCTGGCTTGGCAGTTCGGTCTGGACTGTTCCCATGAGGCACAGGGTCAAGACTGATTTGCATATGGCTGGGTTCAAACTGGAATAGCATGGTGAGCAAAAAAAGATGGATTTAGGCCCAGATCTCTGTACTGGGGTGAATGTATGACATTGTTCTGCATTCTGTCCATCAACTGTTGTTTTTGTAAATCCAAAGTACGGCGCCTACCGCGAGGTGCCTGGAGTTAGGCACAGAGTCACACGGACCCTAAAACAACAGTACCTTAAAACAATGTCTATGGATGATGCACGGTGTTGTGGAGGTTTGGCGTCGGCACCGATTCTCTGGTTGCCACAGGGGAGGAGAGGCGTTGTGTCCGTTAGGAGGTGATGCATCGAGTCCAGGACAGAGGAAGTCGGTGGCATCAGTGGTGAAGGGACAGTCCTGGAGAGGCAATGCGCAGTTGAAGAATTCGTGAAGTCACCCTCGTCTGTTATCGGCTCAGCGATAACGGGATGCTGGCATTGGCGAGGATGGCCTTGGTGCAAGCGCTGGCATAGGGAAAGCCGATAACTGCAGGCATCAGCAGGATTCAGAGCTGTGGTGCAGGCGGGGCGGTGCATCATGCACTTCAAGAGCAGTGCCCCCGACCTCGGTGTAATTCGTGGCGTCACTGACTCTAACTCCCAATTTCAAGACACTCTCATGAAGATATTGGTACATGCCAAAGACATGGAATGGATTTCTGGGAAGACGCTGGAGTTTTTGTATACTCGACATCCTCTACGACCCTCAATCAATATGCTTCCGAAGATACATAAAAATCTGAGAGATCCACCTTTCCGACCGATTGTGCCTGGATGCGGATCAATCCACAAACCTTTGGGGCAATACTTGGATTCCTTTCTACAAGCTATTGTTCAAGCTGGCTCGTTATATCTACAGGACACCACTCATCTCCTAAAACTTCTCCAGGGCTTGGTTTGTGCCAGAGATGGATGAGATTTGGCTATGCGCAGTTGATGTGGCCACCCTCTATGCTTCTATTCCTCATATGGAGGGGATTGAATCTGTTGAATGGGCACTCCTCCAACAGGGGGAGATACAAGCAAACAATGTTTTTTATTGGAATTGTTACGGTATTGTCTGTTCCATAGCTACTTTAGATGGAAACAAAGGTATTTTCTCCAAACCAATGGAACCGCCATGGGTTTTTCTGGGGCTCCCAGTTATGCCAACATCTATATGATGAAATTCAAATCAGAGCATATCCTATCGGACAGGAAGAGGACTGATCACCTCATACTTTATCGCAGGTACATACATGACACCCTCATCATTTGTCATGACACACACCAGGATCTAGTACACAATTTGACTTTGTTGAACAGTAGGAATCCCAGGATTCAATTTACATTCAGTATGGATCAAAGACGTATCTCTTATCTTGATGTCAATATAGATCTCCAGGGCACTAGTAATAAAACTTCTGTATTTAAGAGACCAACGGACCGCAACAACTCTTTGTTATATAGTAGCTTTCACCCTCCATCTCTGAAGCGACATCTCCCTTATTCCCAGTTTCTTAGAGTTAAACAAATCACCTCGGGCACGGCACAAAATGATACTGTACTACATGAGTACAAAATAAATTTTCTAGATCATGGTTATCCAGCAGAAGTGGTGGACCATGCAGAGAAGCGGGCTCAGCCTTTACTGAGAACAGATTTGTTGACGAAGCGAACTAAGGAGACAGCCAAAAGAGAAGTTTTTGTGTCCACTTACTCTACCCAGTCATCAGCCGTAAAACAAGTGATTTTGAATCGTTGGAATTTACTGCAATCCGAA